>NC_134040.1:78161308-78511933 GCF_965140245.1 Athene noctua | reverse complement strand
TTATTGTGCATTACCCATGTAAGAAATTGCTTTTAAACACAACGTGTTAGAATCTAGGAGACTCTGCTTTACCTTCACTAGCTCTTCCTCATTAAGATTTACTTAAAACACTGAAGAAAGGGATTTTTCTTTCTGTGGGTACAAGCTAATGTTCAGTTCATTACATTATAAAAACTTATTAAATTACAGAACTAAAACTGGATTAGTTATTTAAGCTTTGAAAGCCTAAGATACTCATCTGCATTCTTCCAGATATGGTAATTTTTAGCTCGGAATTCAGGTCTCATATTTCAGCTCAGAGCACTCAAGAGGTACTCTGGTTTTCTAAACAACAACATACTAAGAAATGTCTGTACTTGATAAAAAGTCCTTTTACGTATCATCTGACTTTTTTCAGCACCAAACATTCTAGTTTGCCAACAACAAAAAAGTAGTTTTACTGTAGTAGTTTTACTGTAGAGACTCTCTCATAATAAACATATCTTCTAAAATACCTATGTGACTGTACTGATCGAATGATTACCTGAATAAAACACTCAGCTGATTATATTGAATATTCAGTTAACTTATTTACGCTTCAAGAGCTAGAGAATACAACTGGAGAGAAACCCACAGGAAGTCCTGGTAAAGATATTTTGTCAATATATTAGTAAGAGCTAGAGCAATATGAACACTTACATCACTCCTCAGTAAGTTCACCTTGATATTTCCACAAATATTTGCAATAGCTTCAGAAAAAATGAAAAAATTACATACCCCTGCGCCATGCCACGGTTTGTGGAAGTGAGGGAAAATGGGAGTCTGCTCTCAGGCATATGGAAATACACAGCACATACAGTGCTTTTGATGCAGGTCTTCTAGTTGCACTTATTTGTGAAAGAGAACTTCTAAATACAAAACTGACTGCGCTTTGTATAAAACATATTTGGAAATGCTTAATGGCAGCTATGACGGAAGGCACAGAAATTTTGCAACTAACAAAAAATTCTGCAGTCCCAATGTAATTGCAAATTAAACAAATATATATTTTTAATGAACCAAGAACTGAATTAACGATTACAGAATACCTGAAATATCTTAATAACTACTAAATATGACATTAACATTTGTGGCCATTTAATCTTTTATTACTTTTGGTACATTACTTTAGATCAAAGCACACAAATCCACGTGGAAGTATTTTTGCCTCAAGATCTGTATCACAACAGTTTTTCCCTAATTGAAAACCTAAGAACCTCCCCCCCAAGATGACTACATATGGAATCTCAAAGACAAGAGAATGAGTTGCCACTTAAGAATTCTTAGCTATCAGAAAATGTAGCAAATATCTTCTAGTACAGAACAGTTACTTTGGCCAACCTCCCACTGGGCAGAGTTGGGAAGCTGAGATACAAACCTTGCGGAAGATGCTCAGCAACATTCAGCCTGGAGACATGGTCCTGACAGTCTCTGCTAAAGTCAGACACACAACTGTCCAGTTATCAACTGCCTATCTACAGAGAAACAGTGCCTCAAAGTACAAGGGCAGTTCAGTGAGAAACAAGGTGCTACTCCACATAAAGAACAGCAGTGAAATTTGGTGAGGTTTTCATAAAAAAAAACAACTCAAACAAAAAACCCCACAAAAATAAAAAGCCCTATTGCTAGTAACTCCCAGCGCTTAGGTTTTATTCATTGCTGTATTTAGAGTCCAAGGTCTCAGAGACCAAAGGGAGGGTGCTGGAGATGTTTCACTTTTTACTGAAGCAGTGGAGAAGACTTAAAGCTTGGGAGAAGTCCTGAGTGACTGTCGCCCACCGTACGCTTCCGATTACTCTGCCTGGTTTGGTTTTGATTAAGAGGTTGAGAGGTATCATAGCTCGAGTAAGCAGGAGACAACTGTAGCAGCTGACAGATGAACACTGATTCAAAACTAACTTGCAAGACACCTCAAACCATGTTAATTAAGTCTGACAGTGAACATGGAGCTTCTTATGAGGAATGCACAATGAACACACCCAGCTATGGGCTTCACTTATTTCACCCAGGCACCACAGGAGACACTGTCCTGGGCAACTTTAGGTTTACAAGATTAACCCTTTAGAAAATAAATAAAAATTAAGTGCATTTTGTCACAGAGCACATCTGAGATTCTCAATGAAAAAAAAGTTACTTTGGGCCACAACTATAAAGAAAGTTTTTCAGCTTTTTACATGTACTTGAATTAAATATTAAAATGGAGGCAAATGTTCTCGATAGGCTATGTTTGAACCATCTCTGATCATTTCTACAGCAGAGGACTGCAGCACAAACAGAATAAAAGCTATCTGAGGGAGTTACTGTATTTCTACAATTTAACAAGATGCCAAACGTGCATAACAGCAGCTTGCATCGTGGGATCAGTTCAGCTACCTCACTGCAGTACTGAGTGCAGGCTATTAAGCCTTGCTTCTGTAGTGAGCTCACAAGGACGCATTACTTTTGATTTGGGAAGTAGCTTGGGTACCTCTGTAACAAATTCTTTGTGGATTAATTAAACACATATTTGGATCTACTCAGAGTAGCAGTACCTGGAGAAGAAGCACCAAAACATACATGTTCCAAGATTTATCAATTAAACTAGCTCAATTAAAGTAATAACCTCATAATAAACCAAATTAAATTAATTACATTATTCTGGTATGAATGTTTTTAATTAATTTTATTAGTTTACTGCAATTACTACCTTAAATAAGCAAGTAACTTCTTATAAAAACTGGTAATATTAGAAACTTGGACTTTGTTTAGGCACTAGCCCCTAAATGGGAGGGTATCATAAAGCTCTGTGTGAATTGAAACTGTGTTCCAGCTAGCCAGTGTACATAAAAGGATCAGCTCATCTCCATTCTAAGACAAGTACTTACACTGAGGTTCTCATGCCAATTATAGAAGCCTACTAAAAATATATCTGATTAGATAATATCTTTCCTTCCTCCCCTTTACAATTAGATCTGGATAAAACAATCTATTCCCACTCGCTTCAAGACATTTCATCTTACTACATTTAAATTCAAATACAAATTTGAAACACAAATCTCCTGTTTGAAAAATACATGTCTGGGATATGTTGGACAGAAAAGACATTTTATAGGCTACAAACTGTTATATTAGGACTATACTCAGAAAAAAAAAAAAAAAAATCTGACTGGCTCTGTACATTCCTATACTACTTGACCATACTGTCAAATGGGTAAAATGCTAAAGGAGGTACAGATAGCCATTAAAAATCCTAAAAGAAAACAAATAAACAGTACAGTGCTTAAGCAATACACTTGTTGCTATTTCTGATTTTTAATTATGCTTCTGGAAGTTGGCATATTTGACAAGATTAGCCATCGATTTTTTTGTCTCCATTAATATCAATGGAGCACTGGAGTTTTTCAGCCACACACTTACTTGCCAGATGCCTATCCCCTTCAGAAAGCCAAGGAAGCACAAGCCTTTCAGCAAGCCGAGTTTACTATACGACCAGGCAAGAAGGCAAAGTTTGAAAAAAACAGATTGCTTTCTTTTTCTTCATGAGGCTACAAAGCCTGCCTGCTTCTGCTCATTCATCTCCCTTAGTCTAGCAAGCCAAAACACGACAGTTTACTTTCAAGGCCTCCTTAGTTTGGATTGACCATTTTAGGCAGAATGTAGTCTGAAAATACTTTGTGTTTTAGATATTTACAGTCCATTCAACAGAAGTTCTTCAAAGGTGTAACAAATTATTATTAAAAAAAATCCAGCTGAAAAAAATCTTTCCAAACTATAGAAGTCAGGCATAAAACTAAGAAAAAGATTGTAAAGAAAAAGCCTCAAAAGCAATACTGCCTCAGTTACAAGCAAAACAATTCCTCCTCTGTTCTGCAGACAGACTTAAGATCCCATTTTATATATAAACACACCAAATATTCTCGTCAGCAGTTTGATTTTTAAAGCAAATTTCGTAACACAATAATCAGGATAAAAATATTGGATAACCAGAGCAAAACTACATTGCTCTCAGAAATCATGAGTTTGATTTCTGTTTTCATACATAAGCCTACCTGCTTCACCTTAGCTTACATGCTCAAAGATCTTTTTTGTGCTTACACAGATGATCTTCTAACCAGGTAATCATAGCTTTGTTCACCAGACTGGGCAACAGTTTTTTCTAACTTAAAAAAAAAGGAAAAAGGAGTCCTGAGGGGTGTGGATGTGAAGCACAAAGGAAATGAAAAAAACATGGACAACAAAATGTAAAAGCAAAAGAAAGCATTTTAGCTGTGTAATTTTAGCTTAGTTTGTTTCTACGCTGATTTTCATTAATAACTAATATCCTAAGTCTTCTAACTGTGGCCCAATCCCACATTTTCTTCCATGTGGGCAGATCGGTGTGCCTGTAGGGAACTCCATTTAATTCTGTGGGTTACACAAGGCCATCTTCAGATGTGTTCCCTTTATTTTTTCCTTTATCTTTGTCAATGCATTAAAAAAAAAAAAAAAAAGAAATTGCAATACATAAAAGAAAACCCCTCCTGTCTCGCCCTTCCCCAAGCCCACCACCTCTGCCTGTTTTAAAGCTGGGCACTGTGAATTTTCCACTTACTTCCTCAAGCAATTTGCCAAAGATCTGGATTCACAAGGACTAGCAAAGCATTTGCAGCACTAGGGAAAATTCTCAATCACTGCTCTTTTGAAAAGGTATAGTGAATTTTAAGGGTTTTGTATTTTGAAAGCAGTGGTAATTATTCCAGATTTAAATCAGTACTCTTGGTCTGTAACCTTTCATTCTGATATGAGCGGCTTTGCTGTGAAGCTCATTGCTTTCTTTACTTTCTCTAGCAAATAAGTACAGTCTATAGTCTGGAAAATTACTTTTTTAAATTCAGAAAACTTACATGTATGAGAAAAACACTGTTAGACAGAACTACTTCATTGTCATTAAAATCCCAGAAGAAATAAGCCATATAGACAGGGGCTCTGGTCAGCTGGAGAGGCACAGACAGGTCCTGATAAGACCTGCTTCCTTTTTTTTCTTTTTTTTTTTTTTCTTTTTAATGCAACATAGCTACCATACTAGCCTCTACCAATACAAATTTAAAGATCTGTATCGCAAAATTATCAAAACTGAAAACAAAGGTTCAGGTTAGCTAAATTGACCTGGCTTCATCAGCTCTGCCTACAGCCTCGAGTGGAAAAGACTGAGACGTGTCTTGTAAAATTGAAAAACAACTTCCTCTTTAACACATTTGACAAAAACCCCAGTTACTAAAACAAAGCATGCAGCTTCTAATTTTAGAAAAATAACATACTTTACATTTTTTTACCTGCAAATTATTATTTTCATTATTGAACAGTATTGCAAGTGGGAAACAAAAAAGTGAGTCTGGACCAGTTTCACCCCATCTCAGTCTGTTCCTGCGGCTCCAGCCCGTGGCAATTCAGGCTGATTTTGCTATGTGAGACCATCCCCTGAAGCCACAGCAAGCCAGCGGCCTACAGCCATACCATAACCCTGTCAGACAACGCCAATATTGGATAAAATAAGGTGGCTGTTAGTGCAGTCTCAGTAGAACATAACAAATACTGATGGACACTGCTGAAAGCTTGAATATGAAATTGCAGTAGTACCCTCTCTGCAGAGGGGAAAGTAGCTTTGGTAGGAAGTATTACCTTTTCCTCTTTTCCCCACTGTTTTCTGCTTCCTTCAGTAAAGCAGAATTTAAATAGTCCGATGTGTTATATCCAAAAGTATGGAAAAATACCTTTGTTTTTAAACGTGCGTATTTTAGTCCACAAAAGGAAATTATGCAGTGTAATCCTCCCACTTATAATTCCTCCCCCCAAATATCAAAATGATTCCCTACATGGATGCAAACACACACCAAAACAAATTTTGCTTCAACCTTTGAAACTCAGTCTAGTGTGACCTCTCTAATCACAGATTTAAGTATTACAAAGGGAGACACTCTTAACTGACAAGTACATGAAACGAATGGATCAGAATCCTTTTCTCCACCTCAGCATTTACCATTGTTTCTGAAGGAAACACACAAGTGTAGACCTCTCACATAACACCGCCTTGTTAAATATAATCTGCAACAGCCAGGTAAGAAGGGGTTGCTTTTTGCTTTGATAAAGTCCCAAGGAAAGATGAGAGAAGCGATGCTAAAACTATGCCACATGCTTTAAGAACAGACATTTTACTTTAGCTCCATTTACTATAATTGTATGCTACTGCATTTAGAGGACTTGGATATCAAAGTCAAAAAAGGGGGAGCAAAGTGGAGAAAGAGAAAAACCCCAGTTATCAAGTCTCAGTTATGCAACAACATCAAATATGCTTGGGTTTTGGAGTTTGTTTTGGTTTGCTTTTGCTTTTTTTTCCCAGGAGTATGCATCCATTTCTGTGTCAATCAACCCCAACACCACATATTCTGAAACAATATTTTGTAAATCTGTAGCTGTAGACAGCATGTATTTTGAAATGCTGTTACACTAAAAAAAAAAAAAAAGTCTGTGGTGGTGTAATACTCCTATCTTGTTTTTTGCATCAAACGCCTCTTTCCAAAAGCGATTTCAAAGTTCTGAATGCTGTACTTAAAGGCTCCTTAATTTTGGAGGAGACACTTCACTCAAAGCTTTCTGAAGACACTACAAAGCTGTGCACTCCAAAGCACTTCCTCTGCAATCAGTCTGAAATAGCTCAGAAATATTCCTATTTGCCCATTTAAGATATATTGATTCCAAATGTAATCTAAGCAGCATTAAAAGTTATTTTATGTAGTTTAAATCTAAACAAAGCATTTCAAAATTATCTTTGGGAAATGTTGCCAATGAATTACAGTGAAATTTTGTTTTGTTTTGTGCTTTTTTTGTATTACCAACCATGAAAAATTTGTGGGCTTCTGTTTTGTCCCGATTTGAAATGGGAATATTCCTCCTGAAACACTGAAGCTGTTTTTTCTTTAGTTATAATCAAAATATTTATGGAGATTATTTACACTGCCTGATTAGCATGCAACATACTTCAAATGGTAATGAAAAAGGGGAATGAGCCATGGCATTGCTTAGAAGCATATACTTCAGGTACACAGTTAAATCACAGTCAAGTCATCTGCCTGGTAGGACTGGGACTCAGGCGAGAGCTATAAAAACTTGTATATGCTTACACTAGGAACTTTTGTGCCTCAGTGCAGGAACGGTAACCAAAAAAACCCCTACCTTACGTGCCTAAGAACTCGCAGATGCCCAAGCTTTCGCCAGCAAAGCTGCAAGAGCTTCTTGAATTCTGCCACTGAATATCTTAGCATCATCTTATCTTACTCTTACTGAATATATTGCATCTTCAGGCCATTCGCTACCAACAAATGAGACTGGCCAAATCCCTTGAGGCTCTCAAGTCTTAAGAAGGCTCTGATTGCCTAAGGCCATCGTCAGATGCTTGCCCTCCATGCATCTGAGTGGGGTGAAGAGGTTACTGCTCCCAGCTGTTAGTCACCGGAGGGGGGAACATCGCCCCTCAGCATCACAACCACACTCTCGTTTCCTAACCTCCTGATGTCAAAATGACAAGCTAAAAAGGCTTTGTTATCAGAAATGTGCCCAGGAATGGAGACTGTCTGGACAGGCCAGGTTAGGGAGCAGCTACCTGGGCAACGAGCTGGCATGGGTGGCAGGAAGACTAGGACAAGCAGCTGGCAGCAGAAAAGCCATAAGCAGCTCAGCCGCAACTCTCACTCGCCAGCGACGCAGAGTTCAGCACAATTCCCTGTTCATTCAAATCAGCACCATGCAAAGAAACAAGACCCTTTTTAAAATATTAAAAGAAATCCTTTTCCTCCTAATAGAAGCTGTGGCACTTAGTGCTAAACGCAAAATCTCTAGAATCTTAAAGTGACAATAAGGCACAGCATGTCCCCGCCACCAGCTACAGAGAGCAGTGACAGGAGAGAAACTAAGGTTTGGGGCTGCTTACCTAAGCCTTTGGGAGGACAGTATACCTAAAGTCAGAAGTCATCTGCAGAAGAACCAGGAAAATAACCTAGATCTGAATTCTGCCCCACTCCCCAAATCAGGATGAATATCTTTTTTATTCTTCCATTTTTGCAAGAATGCAAACATTATTACATAGTTAATCCTCATCGGAATTAGAAAATATTTATAAACTGGTAAGCACCAAAGTCAATGTTAAGAAGTATTAACAGCATTAAAGCATAGAAAACAATTTTACATGCACTATTACGTGATAATTCCATATTTTATTTCTTAAATATGAGATATAAAATCTTCACAGACAGACTACAATTATGATCAAGTATCTGTCACGATCAGAGGTATATGACAATGTTACTACTTAATGTCTGCAGTAATTTTTATTGCAACACTTCCCTAAGAATATCATCTGACTTATTGTTACCATGTTTACAGTATTATGCACAACATGGTGTAGAGATACTACAAAACACCGTAAATTCTGTTTCTATAATGACTGTAAACATATAACAATAGAAAAGAAAAAAAGTGAAAAGGGAAGAAAATAAAGATATAACTGTGGAAACTCAATCATACATTCCAACAGAATAAAAGCTCCCAAACTTTATCACAAATTGGTAAGGGAGATGAAATAACATCTCCAAGGCCGTTATATAATTTATCTAACCATTGTATATGAGGAACAGATATTCACATTATACAAGGCATTCTCTAAACTTAGTCGTACTTGAAAATTTGAGTATATTCAGTCACCATTTTCCATACAGTAAGATAATTTTTTTTTCCAGTAATTACCTGAAAATATGGCAGCTGGGATTTGAGTAACTGAAATCATACTTTTGTTCCTGAGAATTATCAGACCAGAAATTCAGTGTATTGCTAGAAAACTCCCACACTCTCTTTGGACTGTAATACTGCAGCAGCTAGGGAGTTTTGACAAAACAGGCCCATTATTATTTAATTCCCAGAAAATGCAATTTGGAAAATGAAAAGAGGACAAAGAGAGAAGGGGAAAAAAGACACAGAGGTTTGGTAAGCATCTTGAGATTACTTTATCGCCACCTTCCACCCAGGAAGCAGATACAGCTGCAAATATTTTGTGAAGCTAATACAGAAATGGTTGCTAAAACGCACTTTCAAATGAAAACAACTTAACAAAACAAACTGTCATCCCTCTTAGGTGGCAGGTCCTCTCCACACCTCTCATAATCCTACAGCTCTTGTTCAATAGCCCTTCTCTCACGTTTGAGCATGAAGCAAACTGTGAAGTTGAGCTGCACCATTCTGGGATACTACCTGCTGTGCTATCAGCAGACTTTAACAAATAATGAGAGCTGCTTGCAGCCGTCCAGGACCACAAAGGCTGCCGACACACCAAGTCAGTCGGTGACATTTTCCACTAGCGACTGTGCTGCTGAGAAAGGGGCAGCTACCAGAGGTTTCCAGACTACTGTCCTCTCACCTTGTTCAGAGCATGTTTCGGTTGCACTAGTTAAAATAACAATGGTCCCTAAGGTCTCCCTGACCCTGGTAATGCCACTCTTCTCTACGCCAGTGCAGCTGAATGCCTAAGTAGTAGCAACAGTGGGAGTGAAAATGTCTTTACGAAGAAGGAGACAAGTTTTTCTTTCATTACTCCATGTGAATTGCACCAGCATCTAAAGCACTGCATTTATTTGCCACATCTAAAAGCACAGTCAAACACATACAGAACCTATTGCTAAAGGTCAAGTTATGATTCTTACTTTTAATGAGCATGAAGTTGCTCAGCCCTCCAGGGTAGGATTCCTTCAAAGGAGCCATTCAAGTCTGCTGTGCCCGGAACACAGGACCTAATTCACTCCTAGCCCTAAATTTAAGCACATTTTAAAGTTCACCCACCTACTGCCTGAACAGAAAATTTAATGACTCAAGCATTACAATGGATCTAGACCACAACTCTAGAAATAAATTTTCAGCATCGGTAAAGAGTCTGGTATAACTCCTCTAAAATATCTGTATTATGGCCACTGTCAACATTCACAACCCATGACAGGGGAGAAAAAAGTGGAATCACACACAAATATTTCTCATAAAAACCGCTGATGATTGTTTTCTTTATTTTCTGGCCTCAACTTTTTTCTTTTTCTTCAAAATAGCTGACAACTGAAACTGTCTTTCACAATTTCAGATATACAACTTTCTCTGCAGGTTTCTCTGACAAGGATTTTCCTCTATGCAACATATTTTGGCTTACTCAGAGAAATCATCTCATCTACTTGCATTTTAGTGTGAATTTCTCAGACAAGCTACTCACTGAATTTTCCACACAAAGCAGAGTATCAGTCATCAGAAGACAATAAATTCATTCAAATGGAAAGAAAAAAAAAAGATGTCAAATGATCAGTGTCATACACATGAAAATGTCATTTTTTTTGAGTACAGAAATAGTCAGATATTGGCCAAACTTGAGAAAATACAACAAAAAGTAAATTCTAGTAGCAATGTTACAGAGGTTAGAAGTGCAGCAAATTACTTAGTAGCTGCACTGCATCACAATAGTAGTTTGACATACAAAGATGTTAGATAAAAATATGATCAACATTTTGTGCTTGCAGCTTAGCAGAAAGCTTCAATAGAAATACTGAGCAGAACATCAGAAAGTGAAATGCAGTATTTCAAACATACAGCATAAAAAGTCAGAATGCTGGGAAAGACCTGTAGCAGGGAATTAATTCCAGTCGTGGGACAGAGTGTTATTGAAATACAAACATTCAATCAACATCCAGGAGTGAGCAGCCAGCAATTCTCCTCACAAAAATTAAAGATACAGAAGCATGAGAAAACTTGACTAATTTTGACTCTGCATCGTAAGAAGCTGTGGTTGTATACTGAGCCCTGCCTACGTGTCCTCTTAACACATTTTATGAGCTTTCTAAAACAAGGCTAGAAAAGACCACAGGTATACAAGAATAACTTAGGAAATGGAGAAGCCAGATCCAATACACGATAACACATGAAAAACAAAGCACAGCTTTGCACTGACCCTCAAAAGCTAAAGAATACAGAAAACATAATATTTCAATCTGTGGAGACAGGCTCAAAAAGACTTCAGTACATGCAGATGTTGCTGGAAGACAAATTTAGCTTCTTTTGCAGCAAGCTTCCAAGATCTGTACTTTCATTTCTCCATTTGGGTCAGAAAGTACTCTTTGGGATATACTGAAGCTTACTACTTTTTGAATACATAAGTGAACCAGATGGAGGATGAGCAGTGCACTCACTGCCAACACAATCTCGGCTGCAATGATGCTCGACACCAAGAACAATGCAAAGAGTACAGGAACTTGCAAGCAGTAGACGTATGAAACTGTACAAAACCAGGTTATTAATCTCCCATGATTGAAATCCTTTATTCAGAAAAGAAATAAGATTGCGAAGGGGAAATGCCTCACTATGTTAAGGTTTAAACCGTATTAATGATGTAGACTAGAAGGCTAACAACAACAACCAACAACCCCAACAAGAACCCCAATCCCAACCAAACAAAAAGTCAAACAACCATCCCACGAAACCGAAAGACCAGAACCCCCCAAATTCAGATACTGCAAAGACTAATGAATTAGGAAAACCAGCTCATACATGGCAAACAGAATCTAAACAGCTCACACCCAGAGTATCTTCCTGCAAGACTGAAAAATGCTTGAACTAAAATCAGTTCTACTATGTCTGACTCACTAAAAAAAAGATTGAGCTTCCCACTGCAGCTTCACAAAGAGGCATAAAAACAAGTGGATGTGGTGATAAGGTACTGTGTCCCCCCTGAGAAATATGACAGCTGCAGGAAAAAAAAGAGAGCATACATAAATACTTAATGAGATGACCAAGTTATATATGTCATAAGAAGTTTACTGATTTGTGCTGATCCTTTGTTGCTTTTCAGTGGTTGTAGGTCTCGAGACAAAGTAGTCTTTATGTCTCTGATTAACTCTGAAAAGGGAAACAAAAGCTCCAAGAAGATACCCCTTAGGGCACTAGTGACTGAGTGAATGTCAAGAGCACAAAGTTCACTTGAATTGTTTTATAGCTCCCTGTTCAAGCTATTTAACAAATACACAAACAAAAAGTTCACATATTGCCAGAAGTGTGGAAGGGAGTGGAGGAAGACTCTACCATGGAGCAAGCGTAAGGGGCGGCAATACAGATGTAAATAATGTTCGGGGGAAATCAACACCTTGTGTCTCGACAGCTACAACAGTGATGGGCTTCCAGTGAGCTCTGCTGTACTTTGTAGAGTTCAGGAAGGGTAGCTTGTGCAGAGATAAGAACAAGCTGGAAACACATGAAAGACACAATGGAATTGTATAACATTGTATTAAAAGGAGTAATAAAAAGAGCCAGAGAAATCGGACCGTGCAGATTCTTAAAAATGATTCTAAAATGATGACCACCAATCATGGAAACTGAAGTAAAGAAGTGTGAAAGAAGAGTGACACCATGATGAGCTAGTGTGGCTAGCACACTGCTTTGCTGGACAGAGTGGCCATGCCCCTGTTCTGCTTTGAGAAGACATCAATTTGAATACATCACAGTCCTGTTTGTCATCACACACATTTAAACCTTATTCCCATTGATTTGCCTGAAGGACTGTGGCAGTGAAAAAGAGACCACAAAACTGTAAGCTTTGCAGTAATGTATGCATGTAAGTCAATGTAAGACATCATAAAACCAACATGGTCTCAATGCAATCAATAAGCAAACAGATCAGAAAACATGTAATGCTTAGAAGCCCCAAATAAACAAATGCACTTAAGCTAGTGCTAGACAACTAACTAGTCTTTTCATGAAGTAAGAGACTTTATTCATGAACATAGAATACTAAATGTTGACGTGTATTTCATGCAAAAAGATGTCACTAAGGTTGCTGTATATAGGACAAGATGGCTGTTTTAATCTTAAAAAAAGGTTAGATCATTAGAAAAACCTCAAACAGTTCAAAAACAGAGACAACGTCAGAAATAGTAATATGTGGAAAATACATAGTAGCTAGAGTAATACACAGTATTTAAAATATCATGTTTCATATTCAGGTTTCACAGAAAGCAGAAACACCTCTAGAAATTACGAACTTTTACAGCAGGGATGAATGGAACACTAAACAGAGCCTGCAGGAAAGCCAGGAGTATGAACGGATGGGGTCCCTTTCCGACCAAAAGCAAAGAGGCTGGAGTGCCATACAAAACAGATATGCCCTGCCAGCAGGCCAGGGAGACTGGTGAGAAACATCTGATACTTTCATAAAAACACAAAAGGAAACAAGCTCTATTCTTGTTAATTTTATGGAGCAGATTACTTCACTTTGTAATAGGGGGTGTTGGGGGGGTGGTGGTGGAAGTTTGGTAAGTAGGGAATCCCAAGCAAGGACACACAGAAGGACAAAAACTTCAAAGCCACACACACACAGAAGTAGACACCAGCATATCTGGGCTAGATGACAAAATCAGATTAAGAAGGCTAAGATGCAAGAGTGAATCACCTACCTGTCTCTAAGCAGCAGCTGTCCCAGATGCCCACACAGGAGGTTCCCTCCATCTTTGTACACTGAGGTACTCCAATAGTACGAGAAATCCCAATGACAGCCAAAGTCTCTGCTGCCCTTTCACGGCCTGTGTCCTACTAGTCTATGACATTTCTTACTGGGGTTGCTGTATATATTTCTATTGCGTGTATATTTTATGTGAATGAAGTGTGCTGTTCTTCTGTGAGGGAGATCCTTGATCAAAGTGCACTGCTGGGCTTGCATATTAGGGACTGTAATAATCCTCACAAGTCATTACAAGTTAAAGAATTTGTTTTCCCAGAGCTGCTTCTGCTCAGCCGATACTAGAAAGAAATCAGAAAGAAATGGCTGGCCTCAGTTAATCTTACCTAAACAAAAGATTTTCTGTCCATCTGCCCTGATTGGCAGAGCATCCTCCTGGACAGGGCTCTCCAAAGGCCCAGTTCCCAAGGCCAGCCAGTTTGCAGGACCATCTCGTTGCAACGTCCTCCTACTGGTGCCTTTCCCCCAGTGCCTCTCCTGTGCAGCGCAGCCACAAATGGAACAGCAGAGGTTCCCCTTGGAGCACGTTACTCATGCCCTTGAGTCATCCAAATTAACACCTGACCACCAGACAATGGCATTTTATTTCTATTTGTTACATGCAGTAATTTGAATCAACATCTGTTTTCAAACAATTAGACTAAGGCTGGATCTGGAATCAATTTGTACTGTCATCAATTTGACTAAAGACAATAAAATTTAGCTATAAAAGGCATTTTTCTAGCATTGGGATATTCTCTAGATGGTAAAATATAAGACAGGAGCAGCCGGGAAAGTGACCTATAGATTTCATTCTCTTTAATATTTTTGAATATTGCATCTGAAGTTACTTTTTGAAAAACTGAGAAGCTACAACCTTTTATAAAATATAGAAAAAGTGTGAAGGAAGAGCAAGCAACCCCAAATCTATATGCAGTTTCTCCTTCCAAATCAGCCAACTAACAGTTAGGTTGAAGAGAAAAGAAGAACATTTGAAGTTTTACTCATAAATGAAAATAAAAATATATAATACAGATATGCGATTGAGTCATCGTTCCCCATATATCCTTTGTTTTGTATTACAAGCTCCTCAGGACAGGGCTGTGCCTCTATATTGTTGAAAAGTGCTTAGTACAAAGAGGCTCTAAGGATATGTGGAAACTTGTGTGACTACTAAATATTAATATTTTATACTTAATTTTAATATTTAATATTAACAATATCAAAAGCAGCAACAAATATCTCTGTGGGGCTGCCACAGGTGTAATCTTGGCAAGGGAGGGAAAGCTCAGGAAGATGAAAGATGGGATTTTCAGACACTTATGCCTCCAGATCCCTCCAAACTGCAAAGAGAGGGCCCTTTTGGCATCCTGTCCACTGTACATGGTAGCTGCGACTGACTACATTCCACCCCACAAAATGGAGGTTTGACAAGGTCTGCATTGGCACTATGCAACTTTAAAAAAATTTAAAAGGGAAATAATGTCTATACTCAACTGTGATCCACCATATGCTCTAGTGCAAGAGTTCTCATAAGTTTCATGCCTGCACAGTCGTCTTTACCATTAGGTAAACTCCTCCTCACTCACTGCTAACATTTTTATATTAATGTAAGCCTGAGTTAGAATATAATTTACAGAATTCTTCTTTTAGTTTTGTAGCAGAAGACCACTATTACTGCATGAGGAAGAGTGAGGTGGCTTTACTTTACTAAATGCAGGATACAATTTCCTTGCAAACACAACCCACCAAAAAGTAACTAATTCTTCACACATCTCCTACTGAAGAGCAAGCTTTATGGAAACGATTTCCCAATATTCCCTAAGGGTTTCCCAAATACTTTACAAGCATAATTAGAGAAATAGTGCAAAATGCCTCAGGGTTGGACACTGAAAAACATAGAAGAGAATTAAAATTTCTCATGGTGAAGAGGACCAGTTAGGATACAAGACAGGTCTAAAACCATAAACTTCTGTTGCATCATCTACATTTATTGTACATTACATGTAAAATCAAACAACTATGTTGGCTTTTGTAAATTTAAGCTGACCAACCAAAACATTAACCTTCCACAGAAAGTACAAGCTTCTCAGGATATAAAAGCATACTTCCACAAGGTCTGGTATTTGGAATATGTGAATAACGAAAAGGACAAGAGTGGAAAGCTGCACAAAAGATGGAAAAGTGTACATTGAATACATGGAGAGAGAGGTAAAGGCTGAATTCCAAGCTTTATTATCCTTGTCTTTTTCTTTGTGGTCAGTTAAAATAGTTAATTTTAACTTTATTTTGCAGTTCATTGCTTGAAAAACATCACTCACTGATTTTCTTTATGACTTGATAACAGAATGAATAGTTTTCAATGCATTGGTATTCCGTAATCAATACACTGGCTTTTCCATCACAAAGCCAACGATGGCACATTTAGAGAGCAGTATGTTCAGTTCTGGTTTTGCTGTCACACAGAAACTCTCATGAAAATGAAAATAATAATAATAAAAAAAAGTTATAACTAGACATGGAAAAGAAGCATATTTCTTTTAGTCACAGTTTCCTATGCTTATTTATAAAGAATGCCAAAAATAATATTTTTACCATCACAAATAAGGAATATTACTTCCATTTCAAAAGAAATGCCTCCCCCAATGCGTTCTCCAAACACTCAAATCCCAGCTTAATAAAAACAAATGGCATCCCTCATTTCTTCAAAATTGCATATTTGATATCCAAAGGTTTGCTGTTCTAACAAGATACGAGCACTTTGAAACCCGACAATTATGTATTCATGTGCCAGAAGTCAGACACATCTTTTTTTCAAAGATGTGGGTAAATATAATAAATATATTTATAACTCTAAAATTTCAAGACCTTGCTTTTGAAGCATGAAAAAAACATAATGGCAGATATTAAAGGCCACTGGAAACATCACAAAACCATTGTAAAAGCAAAATTTTATTCCCTTGGCATGTAATCTCCACAGTCATTTGCAACATCTTTTAGTAGCAACAAGATACTAACTCCTTTTTCAGTTATGTTTGCAGTCTTATTTACACAGTGAAGCTACAGGTGACTTCTTACAGAGAAAAGAGTTTAAAGAACAGCTCCAACAGCACGTAACTCATGTTTCAATCCAAATTACAAATACTGTACGCTTCAAACTACTTAAACACATGAAATTCAGTATCTATCAGAGGAAAATGTCACAAATCCTGCTTTGAAGTAGTAGTAAACTGAACACCACAATTTAAGCTGCACATAGTAGTTATTCACATAAAATTAACAAGCCAACTAATTTAAGGATTATAAGAACCTATGTCTTAAAGTGACTTTTAATTTCCAGAATGACTCAGTAAAAAGAAAATGAAGAGCTATTAATTATTATTAATAATTGAAACTGTATTGAATTTATCATACTACAAGGGCCAACTTTTTTTTTTTATATATATTAGAAAGTATTACTGAGAATGTCCCTGAAGCTTTTCTTGTTTTTCCTCATTTGACTGCTAGTTGCTAGGTGGTAGTCACATGCACCCAGATCTCACAGAGCAACATTTAGAAGGAAATGATATTAGCTTTCAGTTCATCAGTGAAGATATATTTGGAATCTCTCACTTAGCAGCATTTAGCATCACAATTATTCAGAAACAAGATCTTGTCTATCAGAGATAATTTCAAAAATAATACAATAGTATGAGGTCTCCTGAAAAAAACCTCTCAATTTGTTTTGTATAACACTTAGGAAAATAGTTAAGTATGTATTTGATAGCTGCTATTTAGCATAAGAAGACTTCTAATATGCATATGTAGAGGTCTGGCATAACATTTACATCAAACATTCTCAACAGCATGTGTATATTTAGCAATATGATATGAGATGATCACCATCAGCAATTTGAATTTGACATTTAAGACGACATTAATAGCAACACTAGAAACATGACAAACCTTGGGCAACAATAATGGAAAAGTAAAATGATGCTGTTATAATTAGGTTTCCAAAAATAAGCCCATCTTTCAGTCATATCCTTCTGCCACTGCACCTATAAGCTCTCCACAAAGCAGTACAAAATTTTTTAACTATTGAACATGCCACAAGTAGGGCAGTTAAAAGCAAAAAGACTAGAGTTCCCCAAATTATGCGGTTTACTTTGCCTGGGTACTAATACATCAGTTTACTCCTGCACAACAGTGACAGAAAGGCCCTCACCAAGCACTGCAGGATGACATCCACTGACATGGATTTATGTCATGACAGAGCATTTTGAAGGTTTAACTTTCTACCAGATAAATGTTATCATAGTTAAAACACAAAATAAGTTCTGAATATGTGAAATAATGAAGGTTACTTATCAAAATAACTTCACAAACCTGTATTGCTGAGCATCTGTGGGGCCCGATCTGCATTCTTCACAGTCATTCGCAGCCACAACAGCAGTGACTGTCCAGCAGTACTTGGCATACAATAAAAGAAAAAGTGGCCCACCAAGGTACTAGCAGTGTACATCGTTCACACAAAAATGTCCTACTGACAACAGATCAATACTAAAGCCTTTTGAGGCCATTCAGACTTGAGGCAGCCATGGACACTGCCCGTGGGATCCCAGCCTCTGGCAGAAAAACGCTGATGGGGTAAGACCGTGAAGAAAGTTCATCCAGACAGGGACTTCCACCTTCTGTACAGTAGGCTCAGAGTAGCACAGACCATATGAAGGCTTCTGATCCAGTTTTAAGGAAAAAAAAAAAAAAAAAAAAAAATCTAGGCTGACACTACGTCCAGTGATCCCTTCCACAACTACCATTAAGGAGACGGTGCATGCCCCTCAAAATGGAGAGCAGCTTCCATTTCTGGGAAGCTGCAGAGAACTGGCAGTGACCCCACCTGCAGCACAGTAAAGACACTATCACAGAGAATTTGTAAGATTCTTCCTCGGATTAGGTTAGGTTTGGTTACAAAAAAATGCACAACAAAATTCTCATGTAGAAATTTAAAGTGGCATCGGCACTTACGAAATGCTTCCCGTAGAGATTTGGGAGCATTTCTGAAATACTGACAAAAACTTGCATCAAGAGGGTCTGGGGTAAGAATTCATGGATCTGACAGTCTGTATGCAATGAAATGGCAGTCAGCATTTTCATGCTCGGTGTTAACCTGGAACAAAGCCTCAGAAGTGAAAGCATTCTTATTTAATTTGATTTCCTCATCTACTCTCAGCAAAGATTAAGTACAAGGCATCAGCGACTCTGAACCTGCAATTTATCTGGATTACCTCCTCTCTTTACAAATATCTCCTGCTTTACTAAGAATTAACTTTTACACATGGAGTTGCCTCGTTCATCCCACACTGAATTAAGAGCAAGAGTTACTATCTGTCTGATCCAGTGAGAAACAGAGTGGATGGTTCACTACAAACCAACAGTCAAATACAAAGCTAAACAAAAAATAAATTGTAAAAAAGAAATTAAAACAAAATCTTCACTTTTTTCTTGTCCCTTAATGTTTCCTCCCCTCAGCTGAATCAAGTTACATTAAAAAGTTTGGTTTTTGAAAGCATTTTATGTTAAAATTGGGAAATGAAGAGTATTGTGGAAAATATAAAATTTTATCTGCTGGTAGTAATTTTAGCTTTATCAATAAACAGGTACCTCTCGGTGCACTAAAGCTGGTGTTTATCCCCCACCTAATTCTGCAAAACAGTTTAGCATATTCTTAACTTTGCACTTTATCTGAATCTCAGCAAAGGTGATAAAATACAAATATTGCACCAAAGATACAGTGTATCTTGGTGCTCTGCAGAAGAGGGATCCACATCAGAGATTTCAATGCTTTGCTCCGTATTATTATGTTCTCTAAATAAAAAATAGTTCGTTTCCTGACATACCACACTCTCTCCTTTTACGTCAGTAAACTTACATAGTTGAAACTTAAGGATATCTGAAGAAACACGCTTCTTAGGACATTGTTTGTTTTGACACAAACTGAACTTTGAGATGGAGACATTCATGCACCCATTCAAAATTCAAGCAAGCTTCAGAACAGCCACCAGTAGCAGGTTCAGTGCCCAGAGGCAGGGTGCTGTCCCTACCCACTGGTCTACAGGTACACACATCAAAAGCATACTCCTGTAACACTGATAACAGGAGGTCTTTTAGCAGGGATTTGCTGCCCAAAAATGTTGTACAGCCTCACGTCATGTCTAACAGCTCTCACTCTTAACGAAACCAGGGAACAAACCTGACCTGTGAGGAGAAGCTTTAAATCAATTAGCAAGAGCCTGCAGTAAAACAACTAAAATGCAGAATGACCTCACAGAGATACTGTTTATCAGATAAATCTTATTTCAGTCACAGTAGGTTTGAGCTGATGTTCTCCACTATTCATCTTCTTTTTTAAATATCTATTTGGTTGGCAAATAGTAAAGCTGCACAACCATAAATGATCGCATCAGGAGCACATGCATTCCTTCTGCCCAGTTTTTCCTCCCTGGCAGGCTACAGGACTAGATGGTGTCTCTTTCCTGAATTTTGCCCTCTTTCCATCTCCCTTGCAGACTTGTACAAAATGAAGTGCTGGGAGAGAGCATGGATGACTTAACATAAACCCTTTTGCTTATTAAAAAAAAGTAAATTAAAAACGGAGCAGTGACTTTTGTCCACTGTCCAGTTTTGCTCGTCATTGCCCGGTTTTGCCCAAGAGATTTTAAAATCACCACAGCAGTAAGGTTGAGGGGCCAATGGCAAAAAGACTCGGTTTGTTGAGAGCAAAGCGTATTTTTTTTTTTTTCTATAATAAAGGTTTAGGCCTTTTATTTCTCATTCTTTCAAAATACTTCCTCATCATCTCTCATAGAAATAGGAAATTACCTGTTACTGCAAACATGCACAATTATGAGTAGAAAATAATAGAAGTACACAAGCAGTACCTGAAGCCAAGCAATACAATTATTCTTTTCAAGGAACGATAAGCAAATAGCGGTGCAGTTGTAACAAAAAGCAGCCTACTTATAACCTGTGAGTAACCAACTGTGGATACTATATGACACTTACATGGCATCTAGCTATGCCAAAGTGATCACAAACTGTCATTTTTCCTTGGAGGTATATGCTACAGAGGAACTGGGCAAACATTCAACTCTGAAAATCAAGAAGCTTAGCTCATCTCACTCTGCTCTAAAGACTAGCTATTAAGGGAGCCATGTTATTTAAAAGTGCTTGCCTGCATGCACCTTGTGCAGCTGTTTGAAAGGTGTTTTTAAGGAGTAAATAGTCTCTGAAAGCAGGAGGGGGAAGAGATTGAGCAGCAGGGTTTTGGAGAGAGGACCAACCGCAGTTCAGATTCTCCTGTATCACGTTTTTCAGGCAGGACCATTCTCCTGTGCTGCCAGGGAACAGTAGCAGCAAGCCATAGAGTGCAAACTCACAGGGTGACTGGGATAGGCTCCTTTTATTTTTCTGTGGAGAAAGCCCCTACAGCTGCTCAGGTTTACGAGTCTATTGTAGTGATTTTTTCTTCACAGCAATTGCACAAATGTGCACAGTAAGCATACTGAGGCTCAAATAAGAGCAGGACAAGTTCACTCTCATATCCCACTGGGTAGCCCAAAAAGTAAATAAATAGCAAATACATGCAAGTCAGCACTGAAACCTTCACTTTCACTGATACTGCAACCATCAGTGTACATGTTTAACCAGTAGACTGTGCCCTACAGATATTCCAAGTGCAAGGAAAAAACACCTCGAAAGAACAAGAGATTGAGGCGGGGCACAAAATCCGATATCACACCACAGTAACTCAAGCCGTTCTGTCACCATGAATGCCTTCAGCTGAATGCTAAAAAAGATGCAAAATAGGATGCAGGTTTTTAAAAGGTCACAGGTATTAGACATCAGTGCTGCAAACAAAGGCTGAAGTTACAGTTTAAGGCTGAGCTATTCTCTTGGTCTACCACCAAAAAAGGGGACACCCAACTCTACCTTCCCCTCGCCCCACCGAACCATTTCTGCCCTGTGCCCTTGCCCCTCCCCCAACTTTACTACCCATCTATCTGCACGGGGAGCTTATTTCATTTGCTAACCCAACAGAAAACTGCCCTCTTCCCCCCTACCTGTTTTCTTCTGGGTTATGTTTGTTGTCAGCAGTGAACTGTCAACTCAAGATTGGCTCAAGCCTTAGAGCACAACCCTGCCCCAAGATTTAGGGCAGTAATGGGGTGGGGGGAACATCTTTCCTTTATCCTCTCCTGTACCTGAGAATTGACTTTAAATTTGAGCTAGAGCAGAACTTGTCTTATCTATAACCCTATGGTTTGCATTTCTTACACTGCCAGTGTAGATGAGATATTTGCCAAGATTTTATTGACATAAGCAGGAACCGTAATTCTTACCTAGTATCATCAACTAGCAGGACAGAGTAATAGGACAATGGTTGATAAATGTAAAGCCCTGGATAACCTGCAGGTCTGCAGAGAAGCTAGAAGCAGCAGTGTGAGCTGCTCCGAAACTGTGGGTGACAAGCTTGAGAAGCAGTTACAAGTAAATGGCAAGCTAGAAACTAAAAGAAAGCCACCTTAAAACGGTATCCTCAACAATACTGGAAGTATGAGGTTTTTGTTCAGATCTACGCAGCACTGCATTTATTTGGAAAGCAAGCAACGTTCAGTCGGATATCTTCATTTTCTAGCACGCTGCCCACCTTTACTTGCAATCAAAACCCAGTATTTTATGCCAGTCATTCTATGCTCCTGGTCAGGTTCTGAAGCAAAAAGGGAACCAATAATAAAGTAGTTCTAGAACTGGGATACTGGAATAGTAACTGCTCAGATACATGCCAATCATTTATGATTTACTCTTAATAAATACTTTTCTTTTAGGATTCATCTACTTCACAGATAGAGACGCTGTGCAAGAAGTTTGGGTTTGTCTTTTATTGTTTGGGAAAGGCAAAGCTAGCCAATTACAATGCTAATATGGAGTTCTCATAATTAACTACAACCTCCACAGTATCTCTTGAGAGGGGCTCACAGGTAATCTGAAAACATTTTGAAGCCAAAAAGTATTACTAATTGACACATTTCAAGGCTCATAGCTTTCCTTTAAGAATGAAAATTTAATCTTAGAGTAAGTTACTTAATAATTATCTACAATTTGAAGAGGATTTGATCCTTCCTCCCACATCAACTTGAAAGCGCGAAGCATAAACATACAGGTTCCAGTGCAAAGTACCAAGGTCCTGGTTCCTCAAGATATCAAGTAAGCTACCTTTTATTTCCTAAATCAGTATTTTCCAACCTTGCTGTCCACACCAATACTGACTTTGGATTAGGAGAGGCCAGGACCGAGTAGGAGAGCAGTAATGGTAAAAGGAGATGCACCAAACACCGCATCAGCGGTTGCAGTGGATTAAGTGGTGAGGAACTTTAGAAAAGTTAATCCTGCAACTGGTCCTGCTCTTGCTGAAGTCAGTATGTACAATTCTCACAGAACAGCCTAAGCATAGCTTTTTCTGTTTGTCTAGTGATACTTACTCCACCCAAGACACAATCTATATGGAAATTTGCGGTCCCATAAATCGGCATGTTTTCTAGCAGGGCATTGAACTGAAAGGCAGTTTGAGGGCTTCTAGTTTCTATAATATCAAGGTTTCATTGATACTAAACCAAACTAACAAAAAGGTGATTATCAGCTGTGGAAGACAGCAGGGATGGAAAAGATGACTGTAGGAGGGTAGACAATGCTGCTTACATCTCCCTGAAACTCCAGAGGTGCCCCAAGCCTTTTTCCTTCTCTCCCCTTCAAACCAGCACACATTGCTTCAAAAATATATCTAGTTGTCAAGTCACCAGTCTAAAACAGAACTAAGTGGTCCAGTCCATCCACAGATGAGCCCAAGCCGAAAGCACTGCTGGCTCCAGCAAGATGGTAAAGTGGCACCAAAAAGCAGCCCAAGTCTGGGGTGAGGAACAAAACAACACAACTCATTGACCAACAAAGCAACTGAAAAAGCCCACAAGTTAAAAATAAGGAAGGAAAAAAAAAAAAAAAAATCAGAGCTGATATGAAGGAGAAGGTATAGGAAAATTGGGAAGATTTCAGAACAAGATGTGGGGAAAAAGCCCAAAGCCTTCAAACCATTTCAAGTGAGTTTCCAGCATGAAGTACTTTGGGTCACATCTCTCCTCTTGTGGGTCTGTCCCCACTGACCAGTAAGAATGGGTAAAACAGTTAACAAAATGCAATCAGGGAGTTAAGCACAACTCAGAAATGAGCTGCCCCTTAGTGAAAAATCACCCTACCCAGTACCACACTGGTAGGGAGAGAGTATAAAAGAAAACTGTACCGCAGATGCCAGAGGTGGGGGAAAGAAGGGGAAGGTTTTGGCTTTTTCTGCTGTATGCTCTCTGGCAACTAGTTTGTTCAATATGAGGAAAAAACAGCAGTTATTTTCTTTGATCTTTTTTATACAGATGGTGTTTTTGTATTAAATTAATTGAATGCACAGCACATTAAGATATTTAAATGTAAACTGCATGCGTTGAAGAGGTTTTAGCTTGAGGATGCATTGCTATTTTCTTCTCATTTTAAACATATTTTAAGCACATTTCTTAAATACATACAGGCCATCTCTCTGTGCTACAAATAATTACACAAACTCTAAAACAGCACCTTGTTCCAGCTACTTGAATTTGTCCTGCTGGTTTTTTTTGTTTTTTTTTTTTTTTTTTTTAAATCCCATGATTTTAAAGAAATCAAACATAGACAAATCCTGCCAGAAAATGTTTTCATAACAGAGACAAGTAATGTCTATACCAAGTACATCTGAAACAAGAGCCTGTCATCAGTGCCTCTCTCGGTTATGCTAGCTGGCTACCCTGAGAAACAGCACGTACTACACAAAGTGGTAGCACAGTGTCCATGGATCACCATTAGAAAAACTTGTAAATTCAGATACTTCATCCTTATTACAGCACAGCAACACAAACTTCAACTTTCATCCTCCTCCTCCACGTGCTACAACTGTCCACCCTATCCCAGGCAGCCAGTTGAATCAGAGTTAAACCAGGATTTAGCTCAGAGGGTTTTTTTTTTTTTTTCCACTGAAAAGCTTTAGGGACAAAACTTAGTTTGGACTGCCAATATAGTAGAGATAAGACTTTCAGTGCTGGAATAACTGTGATAGTGCATGCAAGAGAAAATGGAACACTGAAAAGCTCAGCTTTCCTCTCCAAGCACCTGTTTTAAATCAGTGGAGCCCCCCTATAGCAAACTCTTTACTTAAGGAGGGTAAGTTAATACTTCTTTGGTTTAATTGACAATGTTTGTGTGTGTGGCTGCTGTCAGTATTTTCTTTGCATAGCTGATTAAGTTTTTTTTCTTGGTTTAAAATACTTCCATGAAGTTCCCAGGGAAAATAATAATGTGAAATAGTTGACAAAATATTTACCACTTAGAGATTTATTGTTTGTTACAAAAACTGCAAGAAACAGATGAGCATGAGTGTGATGATAGACTAGTTTTTCTAATAAAAATGGGGAAAAAAAATAGTGACACCTCTATATAAGACACATTTATGCCAGTAAACATTCTGCTGCTGTTGATACAATTGTATTGATGGTAGAAGCAGAACTCAGTTAAAACTGTAGAAGCAAAAATTCTTTCACAGGTGGCAGGGCTTACTGATACACCTCTGTTGACAAACACTTTGGGAAAAGTAAGCCTGTAATGTGTGTTCCTGTAAGAGCTATGGTCTACCAGAACTTAGAACAAGCAGCTTATGTTATTTTCATTATGTCCTTAAGTTTTGTGCAGTAATTCTAAATTTATAACCTCTCACAAGAAGTGATCCACTGTTTCATTCTGGAAATCTATCTGCAGTACTCAGGATCTTTTACAGTTAAAAAAAAGGTGCAACGATTTTAATGTATTCTTTGTACTTACAAACTTTTAAGTTTGTTAGCATGTGGAGTAACAGCATTTTGCTAACAAATGCATCTTTTTACAGTACTGATGTACATTTACACAGATACTAAAAAATACACTCTTAAACAATTTTAAGACTGTTTTATGCTATATTCAAGAATCCAGCATCTGCAATCCCTCTCATAGCTCTACAGTGTTAAGAAAAGATTGTCTACTCAAAATAGTTCAGCTGACTAGTCTGAGTTTCTGACTAGTCAATTTTTTTATACCTATTCATGCCGGAATTTTGGCATTACACAAAACACCTTTTAGAAATTATGAAAGGAAAACATTTTTCTTGTCCTTGGAGAGCTATGCCTTTAAATTCTGTTCGTTACTAATGAGTGTAATTTATTACCCGTTTTCCACTCATATTATCAGAGATTATTTATTTTATTGGCTACAGACATGAGTTTTAACATCATAACATGTAAGATGCAAATTTTAACATCAGTCACAGACAAGTATGAAAACTACTACTCAGATTATGTTTAAATTTTACTAGGAAATATAGGATAAATGTGCCTTATCATGATCAGGCATATTCCATTATATTTGGATTTCTAAGTCTGTTGGGGTTAAACTGTTCAATATTCTCTAAGGGTTAGCAAGGACTACTGCTTTTACTGCATTTATTGTCATAAATATTACATCTGTTCGTGATTTGAAATGTAGCCACACTTGTAACCTGTTGCTGTCCAATAAAATTACCTTTGCAGTCAGCTGCTTGAGAGTGTTGGTAGTATTGTCCATACATTACAATGAAAACAGTGACTTGAAACATCCTTTATGTGAATGAAGAAGCTTAAAATACTGCCATTACCCTGCTTTCTGCAAAACTGCTTTCCATATCCTTCTTTCAAGAGTGTTTCATGACAGAAAAAAAACCCCACACTTGAGCGCTTGCGATCAAATATAAAGTATGAAAGACAGAAGAGGATGCCTCACAACATTCACTCTTGTAGGCATGTGACAACCTGCTAGTGCTGTAGTTGTAAAAATCACAGGGAATTTGTCTACAGAAGTAACACGTCTCAGTCAATCTTCTGAAACATGAAAATCTAAAGGTGCTTATTTCTGATTTTATTGCATTTTAAATATTAAGTTATTACAGCAGCTCCTGGCATTCCTGTGCTGGAGCTGTCATTTCCACTATGCACTCTGTTTCTCAAGCATTTGTAACTCAGCAGTTTTAATTTGCATCTGGCTGAAATTTGGTATACTAGTCAGCTTGCATACAATTTCCTCTGAAAAGGTGGGGAAAAAAATGCTTCCAGCTTGTTAACTTTAAGGGTCTAAACTATTTCAATAAATGCTAATACTATTTCAATTTATAATATCATCTTATTTTAATATTTAATGTCTTGGTCTAACAATCTGGATTTCCAACCTAAACTGTACCAGAGGCTTTGCTAGCCGTGTCTTCTGTGGCAGCTCTGTGCACAGCGTGGAACTGGGGACACCAGGGTGTCTTTGCAGAGACATCTGAGTGCAATAGAGATGAATGCTCTCGACTAACTAGCTCATGCTATCTGGGAATACTTCTGGGGAGCTTTGATCCCAATTTTGCAATAGGAGCTAGAAACTCCACACATTCAGACTTTAGATCCCATCTGTGACCTCCAACAGGTTTCTTAACTTTGTTAAGTTCAGGTTGCACAGGGAACTTGAGCTGTCCCTTAATATACAACCATTACACAAAGTCTAATTACACATTCCTCAAGTAACTCTAACATAACGCCAAAGTTCTAACATGTGTATAGTATGGTCTAATAACGTCCATCACTTTTTGTCTTTGAAAGTGAGTTCCTTAGGCTCACTAGAACGCTAGGTTCCTTATGTCTGAATGACATAAGGACTCCTGTCTTATGAGACTGCATCTAAATTACTTCCAGGTTTTCCGTTAATAAACACGCAATGGCTCACAATAGTGGAGATTTTAAGTATGGGTATCTGAAATTACACGAAACAGTAGTATCTTTCATGGTCTTCGCTTTGTCATGACTCAGGAAATTGCAAGAATAAAATATCAGAAAGTATAGGCAACTAAAACACGCATAAAATTTATATGCATTGATTTGATACCGGTTTGCTTATACCACAGATATGTAATTACACTGATTCTATAGACACTGTATGTATCATCCATTTTAAATTCTAAAATTTTCTATGCATTTTATTACAGATGAAACTTTGGTTCCTCTTTGACAAGGTTATCAGCACCTCAACTTACACTACATATAAAGGAATGAAGCAAGTTCACCGTCTGGAACAGCACAGAAACTTCATAAAATTTGCTTTACTAACTACACATGGATACTTGCAAAACTCATATTTCAGAGAAAACCATATATTATTGTTGCTTTTTTTGGTATTGGTACATTTTCCTGACTGATCAGACCTGATCTGCTAAGTCTCCTTTCACAGAGTCAGTGAGACTTTTACCATGGAAGCTTCTTTCGAAAATGCCAGTCCTTCTGGACAGAAGGCATGTCAACTGCACAAGCACACACACATCTTAGGCATGACATGTCTTAAAGGCTGGCCACAATGACACTGAATTGCCTATTACCTGTTTGGCTGTGAAAAGTAAACGAATATTTTCTCTTTCTGCTCTCTTTTAATCGTACTGTGGTGGAGGAGAGCTAACCAGAGTTAGTGGCAAAGGCAGAAAGTCTGTCTGAAGAATTACAACCAGCATTTGAATGAAAGGGAGAACCATAAATGACTGATTAATAGCTCAGCTGGTAGAGTCCACTATTTTACAAAAAACTGGCTTCCATGCTTCTGTGTTAATAATTTTCTTTAAACAGAGCAATGATGGCTTTATAAAAGGAGATGTAGTTCCATCCAAAACAAAAGCTAGCTAGGTCATTCCTCTGCCATAGAGAGATACTAAGTCAATTTATGCAGTGTGAGTTATAACTGACTTAGAATGGCGTTGAGTGTGTTTCTTCATGCTCTTCAGATGGGTGGCCAAAAGGAAGCATTGATAAATTTTTCAACCAACTTAAAATCCAATTGCAGCAATAGGAATATCATGGTACAAAGGTTTATGACTTTAAAGGTTTATGACTTGTGCAGTCTAAGGGAAGAACTTGTTTCTATGACCAAAAAAATAATGTATTGCATGCATCTATACCCAGCAGAAAACACATCAAAACACTTCTTGCTGATTAATCATCTCACTTAAGAAATGAAGTGTTACCACAAATATGAGCTACAATATTTTAAGTGTCTCAAAAACTGGAAATGTATATGGAAATGAGGCAGAGCTGAACTTTTTTCAAGCAGATGTCATTGATAAAGGAGCAACAAATCAGGTAAAAACTGGTACATGCAAGGTAGTTAGTTACACATGCAGCCACTCAACTAGGCCAAGTGCTAAATGGGAACTGATATGTCATAGTCTTGTGTGGTTGTCTTTTCTTGTTTAAAAGCAATTAAACAAATCCTCATTACCCAAATTAAGAGCTACATGACACAGAAACCCGGAAGCAAAAGCGTAATTTGGATGCTCCTAGAGCTGGAAGTGAATCTGTGGAATCAAGAGTTATTAAAGTGGAGATAACTACTATCTTTTAAGGAAAGGGGGACATCTGCTCCAGGTCTGTCAAGACCACACTTAAAAGGGTTCACCTCCAACAGCCCCATACAAACATTGCCAGGGATAGAAAAAGGGCAAAGAAATCTAGATCTAACTGGGAAGGTAGTGTGAAAAATATTCTGAGACAGACACACTAGGTTAATTTGTTCTTAAATTTGCACTGTTATGCTGGAAAGTGTTAATGGCTTCTGTCAAACACAAATCGGTTTAGAGCAGAGAGGTGTGTCCATGCAAGGGCTTTTGTTTTACTCTTTCCCTATTATCCCTACCATGAGCCCGAGGCACAATGCTTACTCTGTACTAACTCAAAGTTTACTGCAAGCTTGAGTGCAAGCACTGGCATACAATCATCAATAACTTGGAACTGACAGTGGTTTTCCTGCCTTCATTTTGTGCTCTGACAACCAGTGCTCCCCCAGAAAACACCCACTCAATTCAGGGAAGGGTACGGACCAGAGGCTGTTCCCAACAGGTCACGTGAATGATGTTCCTGGGCTGCTGGTGAAGGGCATGTGCACATCAGTGATCCTTGTGTCATGACAGTCAGAAAACAGACCTTGGTTTATTCCCTTTGTTAAGGTAGACAAAGACTAGGCATCCGTCTCTCTTTCTCTACAATCTAATTTTACTCTCTACAGTGAAAACGCAAGGCATCTGGCTGGTCTCTTCTCTCTCTTTCCATTGCCCTCTTCCACCACATCTCAGGATTTGGGAAACCTGAAAAAGGAGGAAACGCCTTGTAGCTATAGCTGCTAGCCGGCAGCACAGCACCCTGCAGCTGCAAGCAGTTCTCAGCAGGCAGACAGAACTGATACTTTTCAATACTTCGCAAGTATTACTGCTTCGCCAGGCTCCTGGATTTATCAATTTGTGGCCTTTTACCCAGTGAATTCTAGGATATTTTTTAACAGTTTCTGGCAGCAGACAGGTATAATGTTAATGAGTCAGTGTTGTAGCCACAAACACAAGCGGAACAGCAGCCAGCTGTATGCGGGGGGGCTCCTTCCCTCGGCTAAAACGCAGACCTACACACAGGCATACATATGCTGCTTCAGACTAACACAGCTCAGTCTACAAATTACGTTATTAAAGGTTATAATTTCTATACAGACTATACCAAATAAATCTACTTCCACAGAACTAGGGTAAATCACAGTTTGTTAAAATAGGACCCACAGTACATTTTCATATTTCTTATTAAAGACCCCCGTGTAGTTTACCGCATATGAGTTTAATACTGACCCCGTTTGGCGCAAGAGCACACATGGCAACTCCACCTGCGGATAAACTTGCATGCAAAAAGATAGGAAAAACATAATCAAAGAACAGATTCTAGCACAAGCTCTGCTCTATGCTACAGAGAAACCAAACACTCAGAAAGACTGATTTGTTACCTGTGATTTTATGGGGTACAGTTGCACTACAGGAAACAAAGGCAGACAAATATACAAGCGAGATGAAGAATGCTCAGCTCTGCCTGGTTTCACCGAGATCACTGCAAGCAAAACCAATTACCTCAAAGGCAAAAACATAACTTTGTCTGATGTAGGTTTTATTTTTATTCTGTTTTTCACCTCATGTAACTGGTTCTGCTGCCATGGCTGTGATCAGCAGTAAATTAGGATTAGGTAGAAAGGACTAGGATGAGGGGGTAATGTAAAAGCTGGAGGGCAGGAATGAGAAAAGAGAATTGATAAATAATAGACAGGTCTTTTCTGTGAAAAGCTGGCAGAGCTGCTCAGGAATAACTGGAAATACTTTCCAAATACCACTGATAGAAAAAAAAAAATCATCTGGGGAGAAGGGTTTACATCCAGAGAGGAATCGACTGTCTGAAAAGTTTGTTTGACCTCAGGGGAAAAAAAGAGAGTGGTAAATACTGGGATCTCGCACAAATGAGAGTAGCAGGGTTTGCAGAATAAGACTATTTGCAGTGCTCTGAAGATGCCTATTTAATGTCATGAACCTAACTGTATGTTTTGGAGAAGGGACAGCTGTTAAAAAGAAACTCTTCTGGCAGTGAAATACATGCCCAGCTCCTTAAACCAAAATGGTCGATGGAGGAGCAAAAGAAAAGGAAGATGGGGGAGGAAAAGAAAAATTGTTTGAGGTACTTCTAGGCTATGAAAAAGGCTCAAATATTGACAGTGCTTTCGGCATACTTGTCAAAGAACAGCGAGATCCTCTTCAGCACAAGATCCATCATCTCAGTGCTTGTCTCTTGGTTGATGGGAGAGATCTTAAGATTCAGTATCATTACAAGACAACGGACAGGCGTATCTGTGTGGGGACCTTCCTGGAGTTATCTGATGAAAAAGCGAGTTCGACAGAGGGAGAAGGCAGAATTACATTTTCAAAATCTGACTCTGTGTCTGCCTTCAAAAGGCTTGTCTTCCAGATGGGCACATGGAAACACAGACACATAAAGATAATCCTCCTGCTTTATGGCAGAAGATGATTGATATGTACCAGGAGACTGCTGAGCAGGAAGCAAGAATAATTAAACAGAAAGAAAATGTAAGAAAACTCTTTATACTACAAAGGTGAAGGGCACTTCCATCATACAGGTGAGTAGGGCAAGTCTGTGAGGGACAAGGGGAACTTGGCATGAATGAAAAGGGAAGAGTCTCTCTCCATCTGGATGATGCTTCATGCTGAGTACATGCTCTGACTCTACAACCCAGGGCTACCCAGACCACACCAAAACACTGCTGGCAGCTGGCAACTTTAAAATCCTGACTGAAGTTAAAGGTCTCAGAAAAGTACTGTGCACCCAGGTGTAGTGCGCTTCCTTACTGCTCTGAATGTTGCGAGGAGCCACAAATATGAGATGCTTTCCAGCTCTAAGACAGAAGTGATGACAGGAAGAAGAACCCTGCTCTCTTTTTGAAAGATCACCTATGTGTTGAAGAATAAGAGATTATTGGTGGCAAAGTGGAAGTCAAACACATCTACCTTCAAAATGGCAACTTTTAATCAAAACTTAGGAACAAGGTATAAAAGCCACACCACACTCTGTCATAAAAAAAGTAGTTATTGTTCCTTCAAAAAAATAGGACTTCAGTCAATTGTGCTGAAATGTTTTCCATAACCTCCAGGATGCTGCCATTACAAAACATGTCTTCATATGCAGCTGATATTTTTCTGGTACTTAATTTCATTTTACTGCATCCAGACACACCATCTTGCAGATGGTTCTTCCATTGGTGCAGATCTGTCACATGACTATGCTATATATTTTTTCTTTCTTTTCATCTTTTCTTATAAATCATTCTCTCTAGTCTCTAACCATTTTTAATGTTCTGCTGTGAGTTTCAGCCAATTAACCTATATCTTAAGGTGCTCAAATCTGGATCCAGTTTTCCTGATATCGTCTTTACTTGTATTCTGTATTTGTTTTAAAATTCCCTTAATAATTATGCCTAACGCCTGGATAGAGAGCTCTATAAAAAGCACAACCGGCACCAAGGTCTCTTCAAAACCAGAAATTTAAAATGACACTGTTTGTTTCAAATCAGTGTAGGTTTACACCAAAGAAATAAACCTTTTTTGAGTGAGAAAAGACAGTTAAAAAGAAGGGACGGGAAGATGGACAGTTGAGAGTACTGTGATTAAATACTTAATGAGCAGTAGCTGAAATTTTACTCTTTTAAGCTTTTAAGGCATCACTATTGACTGCCATTACAAAGCATGACACTGGAATTTAAGCATTAGTTATACATTTTCCAAACTATTTATTTCATCTTGGCCATAGGCCTCCCATGGTTTGAGTATCTTTATAAAAACATAAAATATACAAATAGTGTCCCTGCTGCTAAGGCTTGAAGTTGGCTTGCCTGTCCTCACAGTAACTTGAAAACAGTTTAAAAAGTAGCAGAATAAAAGCCTGCATGAATAGAAAACAATTGTTATCATTAAGAGATCCTTAAAGGCAGGTATATAACAGTCAACATTAAGGTCACCTTAATATTCAATTTAGAGATATTTCTATATCTCTCAATTCAAAGGATAAACTCTTAAGTACTAAAATTTGACATTATTATTAAAGTTCATTTCAATGTTCAGCCTCTAACTCAATATCTGTAATTAAGAAAAATCGGATTTCAAACCAACAAGAGGAGACTGTGATAAAGCTATTTGAAGTACTCTCTGGCAGGGATAAAGCCAGCAGAGAGGTGGCTGTCATAAAATAGCCAAATGGCTTTTTCCACCTCCATCAAGGTCACTTTACTGATGATGTGCTCAATAAGATGATAATGCATTTAACCACTTTCCTTGCATCTGACTTCGACCTTATTGCAAATCCAAATGGCCTTGTTTAACTACCCTGGCCTTTCAACATTTCCCTGAACAAAGATAATTAAGGAGATATACTGCCCCCTACTATCACAGGAATTGAAAGACAAATAAACTTTTAAGAGCACAGCCAGGTGTCTATTGCATTAATGTACAATGTTTAAGCAGGGGGTAAAATGAAATAATGGTTAAATAATTATAAAAGGTTAACAAAGTTAACTTTGTTACATAAGGTAATTCTGTTTTATTTAAAAGAATGAACATAAAAGGCTTTCCAGGCTACTTTTTACAACTCCCTGGACAACAGTCTTTAATGAAGTTTCTGACTAAAGAACAATGTTCTGCAAAAATTAACAACTCTGAAATTTTTGAAGATTTGGAACCGGCTATTTTTCATACATGGGTACAATAATGTTTTATGAAAAAGTAGGTCTCTGTGATTAAACCAAGAACTGCTCTAATAGAAGCATTTCTGTATTTTTTTTTTTCTTTGTGTGTGGTCAGCAACTGTACTAGAGATGCAAATTAAAGTAGTTTAAAAATTAGTTTGGCAGTTATGACAATCTGGAAGCTTAAGTTAGTGCCTTCTCATGATTTATACAATGATGAAAAATGATCAAATAATACCATTCTATAATAGCAGTTACTTTCTTCTTTAATTTTTATTCATATATGCTATTGCATCCCAAAGCATTCTCCAGGACGCTAATTCTTCTTCATACCAAGGAAAAAAACCCACATCAATAGCACTTGGACTAATAACAGCTGAAACAGGATAAAAAGAATAAAAAAGTAGGCAAAGCAGTTGGATGTTCTTTCTGTAGTTGCATGCAAGAGATCTTATTTTAGATTAATCTTTTTTTTCTTCTAAATCTGTTTTTCTTTTAAGCATCTTGAAAATATTGTTGTATAGGTCTGAATCCTTTGCAGGAGCCAGAAAGAGGCAGAACAGCAAGTTGTATCAGAAAGATAAAAACACCTAACTCACTGTTCACTAGATACGTGAGCTTACTGCTACTGCAAAAATTGCTGTTCCTTTGCCACAGAAAATACAGTGTGCAGAAAAACGGTTTACATGTATTTAATCAGTTTTGCCATAATGCAGATCTTCAGAAATGACAACGATATCTAGCTTTGCCATTTTGTCAGGTCACCATTACTTTGAGTTGTAGACATAGTTTGTACAGAGTTCTAAGCATTCAGGTATTTGGCTAAACCTTTTTTTCTGTAACACTTCTGAATTCAGACTCAACTCGTGAATTTTGAATACAGCAGAATTTAAAACTCCTGTAAAGATACCTTCTACTACCCAATACAGTAATCAGTGCTTCTACCATCACTGATTACCACATCAAACACCTGAAGTTTGCGATGATTCATATGCTATTACTATGCAAAATCCTTTCTGCTGTATATAACAAGTCATAAACAAGCCTTTCACTCCGAACTAGGTCTCAAAATTGTAACCCTATGTTTTGTTCCCAGGTAGATGCCACTAGAATGATACACTGTCTCCAGATATGAGAACTCTACCACTTTCTTACATTTAAAAGACTTGCTTTATAAACCATCTATTTTATAGCAGTTTACACAAAATAATTATTTCCATTTCAAGTTTGGATAAATGGTTGCCCTAGCCAGTCCCAAAAGATGACCACGCACCTTGCTGTTACCCTCAGTGAGCTCTGAAGTTTTCCTGTATAATTGCACTTTCAGTTCTTTCAATCTTAGGCAAAGAAGGGGAATGATTATTTTCCATTCATTCAGAATATTTCAGCCACCTACCTATTCTGTTCGGATTTTAACATGGATGAAGCTTTCTAAAGAAACACAAGTGCCATTTTTTCCACTTGTTTCTAACCCTTTAAAAGCTTAACTCAAGTTGGAAAGCTACAGAAGCATTTTATTAGTAGAATTACTTTATTTCATCCCAATTCCTTATTTCATACAAAAGTCTTCAAGTGTTCAAACCTAAAATACGTATACCTCTTCAAATCATTAGGGAGGTCACCAGCTTGCAGCATCATCTGCCGATACGTCACTGAACATTCAGAAGCCCGCTTGCTATTCTGAAATGCATAAATCAGTAACTACCTCTTGAGAAAGTCAGAGTGAAGCCTATAGCTGTATTTAGAATGAAATAAGATCTTTGTAGAGATGCAGAAAAGATAGGAAAGCTAATGTCTTTTCTCACTGGAAAACAATACAGTGCAGTATTATTTTCTGATACCACTGCTCAAATGCCTACATTGTACAAAGCGTACATATAGTGACTTTTTATTTTTCCTTGCTCAGTTCAACAAGTGACCTTGGATGCAAAACAAGTTACAGAAAGAAAAGTTGTAAAGTCTAATCTCATAATTGCTTATCAGATCATTTCAGTAGTTTGATAAGTCACGCTAACTCTTCATAGATGCACATTAGAAATGCAAGAACAGAGCTCAAAACAAATTATTTTAAGTTGGACCAGTTTGCATCATACACTGATGGGTGCTTAGCACCATTCTTATTGCGGACCTTTAAAATAAACACATACCTGACATGACATTTTACCTGTTTTTACAGCATCAATTATCATTTTTTTTTAGCATGCTACCACATCAACTGCTTTTCTTCAAAAGGAAAAAAAGAAACACGTATCCCATATTGCATGGAATGTATTACTTCACATGTTCTAAATTCTACTGCAAAAAGGTCAGAAAGTGAAAATGACAAGTAAGCCAAAACCATCTAAACATTAAATGTTTTTGTAAAGGTTTTGCTGTTGTAGGTTTCTTGCTAAATTGTATCATAGTCTTGTTATAACTCCTTGAAAGAAAAGAACTATACTGTGAGGCCATATGTGAGGCTATTCTCCACACTGAGCTGCAGAGCGATTAATCAAAAAATTTTGTAGCATCTAATTTGTAGTTACTGAGCTGCTTGACAGTTTCGAGCCCCAATCTAAAGGGCAAAAAAACCCCACAACGGTAAACTAGATTTTCTGTTCTGGTTTGAACACTTTCCCCTTCACAGGTTTTACTCAAATACTTCCACCTGAACTTACTTAGGATATATCAAAAGATTCACCTTTTGAAAGAAAAAAAGGAAAAGTGAACTCCATCAGCTATGTGCACATCACCAAGAAGTTCAGGGAAATAAACCTAGCCTATTTAGTACAATTATGCAAACGTACAAATTCTTATCTTAATGATAGCCTGTATTTAACATCAGGCAATCAGATCCTCGTGTCTATTAAGCAATTAATACACTTTCTAATGGACAAGGGACTCTTGCCGTCTTGAGCGACTTTTCTACACATTTTACTGAATTTTTTCTGTGGATTAGAGACCTTAAGAGAGAAGGTGCTCCCCTTTCTCTCTCACTCCATTGTTCTCTACCTTCAAAGCTGGTAACAAACAGATCGAAAGCAGCTCAGTCTTTGTCTGAGGGTTTGGTAGTTCACATCCTAAATTTCTCTCCCAATCGCTCCAGTATCGGAAGGCAAGGTTTCTGAAAGCTTTCCACAGTAACGACCAAAAAACAGGCACAAAGTTAACAAAGGGGAGCTATCACCGCTAAGTGTCACGTTTGTTTACTGGAGGTCAGTATTCCCCCCCAGTCTTCAAAGTTCAAATGTTTTGCTTAATAAACTGTTAAAAAAAGACAAACGGGCTAACGAAGGTGAACATAAGCTAAGATGGTTTAAAACAAAACAGTCTACAGAGAGATGGGCAGTTCAAACTCAGATTCACGTGAATTAACAGGAAAACTAAAACGTAGCGGGCACAAAAGCTGCAACGGTATGTTCATGCACTGGAATACAGACATTCTAACCCGTTAAGTAAATTTAATTGCTGACATACCTTTCTCAGGTTTGGGTGTCGTCCCCCCCCCCCAATCCTTCCTTAAAGTGTACTCTAGCAATTAACAGACAGAGGTCTCCGGATGGCTCACTGAAATATTTAAAGCTGGGGAACAAAAGGTTTATTTTAAAAATGAAAACCTTGGCTTGTACAACTCCAGACGTGAATCTGCTTTCAATTACTGAAAGTATTTCCACTTCAGTGAAAAAGGATCAAATCTTCAACTACACCATCTTTAGGCAATGAATCTGATTATATTAAGCTTTAAGAATACAGAATGACTTTGTGACACAGCTGTATATTCTATACGTATCATTTATTAGGTATACAAAAAAGAAGGAGCTAGCACTTTAAATGAGAAGCAGACAGAACTGTGGCTGCTCACAGCAGCCCTGTACTTCCACACCACGGCTCTGCTTTAGGGTTTTCTTTTCAGGTGCCCACATAAACGTCAAAGATTATACTAAGCTTTAAATGAGGGATTTTAACAGCCCTTTACAAATGAACCTAGGCTGACATCCCCCCCCCCTTTTATTTGCATAATTTACACTGTTGTAAAGTTACGTTTTTCTTTCTAGACTTCTGAACTAGCACAATCTCTTCCTCTCTTCCACATTCCCCCCCCCCCCGGCTCAGCAGGTATCGTAGCCTCTAGGAAGCGTCATAATTAGAAGTACTTTATACTTTTCCCTTTAGACAAGCGGAACAGGCGAGGGAGCTCAAAGGCTTACGCTCCACGGGGAGATGCGACACCTCAAACGCAAATTATGCGAAAACTTCTCATTTCTCGCACCTCCGACGTTCGCGCGTCTGTCCTACCGCGCCCCCGCCACGCAGCCCGGGAGGTGGCCCCTGGGCTTGGCGCTGCCACCGCCGCGGGACTGGCGCTGCCCGCCCGCCCGCCCGCCGGCTCCTCTCAGGGCCGCCCCCGCTGCGGAGGAGCCCGCGCCGCCCCCGACCCGCGCCGCGGGGCTGCGGCGCCACCTCCGCCCGCCCGCCCGCCCCGCGCAGCCGCCGGCCCCGCCTGGCGCCCCACCTCGCCGTGCCGCGACCGTGGCGTGCCCGTGCCGCTCCGCGCCGCCGCCCGGCCCCGTCTGTGTCGGCCCGCCCGGCGGAGCCCCGCTCGCCGCCGGCCCCGGCGGAGGCGGCCGCCGCGATAGGCTGAGGCGGCGGGGTTTACTCCCCGGCGGGGAGCGGGGGCCGGGCCTGGCACCGCGTAACCCTTTCGGGGCCGCGGCGGCGGAGCGCTTAGAGCCGAGGGCGGGGAGGTGCGGGGAGAGGCGGAGGGACCCCGCCCGCAGGGAGCGGCGCGCAGGGGCGCTGCCGCGGCGCCGGGCCGAGGCGCGTTACGCCGCGGGGGGCCGGCGGGGGCTTCCCGCCGCACAAAATAAAACTTGTACCTGCAGCGCTCCCTCCCGCGCGGGCCGCCACCAGAGCGGCGGGGCGTGAGCGAGAGGGGACGGCGCCGGCGGTCACGGAAGGCGGATCCCCCCGCGGGTGCGCGGGCTGAGGAGAGCCGCGGTGTCAAAGCAGGGCCCGGACCAAAGCGCAGGTGTTGGCGCGCAGATGTTAGAGCCGGCCCTCTCATCGCACACCACCTGTGCCTTAACTGGAAGGGAAACGCCTCCCCCTCCATCTACCACCTTAGGAGACAGTTTTTCTTCACATCCACACCATGAACATGATGAGCTCGGCTTACTTCAAAATTCCGATCTATAATCAAGTCCGCTCCTTGTGAGGCCTTTGGAGTTGCAGCCTGATCTGACTGGACACAGAATCGGGTGCTCACTGCGTTATGCATCACAGCTGTCAGATAAAGCTATCAAATAACAGATACAAAATTCAGCATTCGCATTACTCACCGTTACTTTCTGAAATTAGCCAGAACAATTAGATGCCTACAAAATATGCAGATACAAATGTACCCATTCAAAATAGAAAATCCTGTTTTCAAATGGTAACCAAACTTAAGTCAGTGCCTCCGTCTTTAGTAAAAGCACCAGATTAAAAATACATAGGTTTTTTAATGACCCCCTTGTTGAACATGGAACTCCTTTAAAGTGTTTGTGGGAATGATATTTCCAACTTCATTCTTAACATCGCTACACAAACCTTTGAGTTGGCTTAGAGAGTACAGTGATACGTAGTAATTCCTACAAAACTTCCCATGTCATGCTTCCTCTCACCTTGGACCTTTGCTAACACGGACTAACCTTAACTCTCCTCGCCCTATTACAAGATCTGCCAAGTTACCACAGCAGCTACCCAGAAGCCACATGTTGCCGAAAGTCAGATCAAGATATTGTTAACAACTACACAACACTTCCAGGGAAGATAATACCATTCCAGAGTATGTTTCAACACTGTTATGTAGGAGGCTGCAATAAAAGCACATATTTTAGATGTATTATTCATAAGAAATTTAATAATATTTAAAAAGCTCACACAATTAGTGCTCATTTGCAACCTCCTAGAGAAACAAAGACTATACAGCCTGAAATAGCAGAATTCTGTGAAATGGGGGAAAATAATGAGCTAAGTAGCCAGGTCCTGATGAGGGCAGTCTTGTCTGGCAATGGGGAAAAATACTGAAAAAATCCCAAAGTAATAGCACTAACACTGCATCTTGAACTGAAGCTCTTTGAGTTAGATATGCAACAGGCTACATGTGCTTTGACTTAGCAGAATGGAGAAACTGTAATACAGTCACCATCGACTTACAGCTTGCTCAGGCTTTGGGGGGGTGTTTTGCTGAGAATTGGAAGCTGTTTCCAGTTCAAATTCTGGACAGACTCACGTGTGTGATAGCTGCAAGACTGGCCAAGAAGAGAGGTATGAGATGAAATCATAAACTAATATAGTCAGTTAGGGAAGCAAGTCTCTAGCAGTTCCACGGCTACGCTCATATTCTGTGTCTCTTCCAAGAGGTCTAGCTGTAATAAATGGGGCATTAGATCATGCAAATACTACTTTCTATCTGCTTGAATGGAGTACCCGCTTTCTGGCACTGAAAATCTAGTAAGCAGGTAATTGATTCAGGCATATATCCTTACAGATCTTGAAAGAAAGAGGAATGGGATCTGGATGCATTCAAGTCAAGTCAAGCAGAGCACCGGAGCCCTTCTCAGCATCACTGACTTCAGAGGGCACCTGTAATTGTACCACATCTACAGAAGACTGCCATGGACTCGTTCAGAAAGCAGGATATTGGGCCTTCCAAGAGCCAGGCGCTATGGAAGGCAAGAGGTATTTAGACAATCCCTCTTTCCAAAAGACAGCTACCTTGTCACTACCCACCCATCCGTTCTGTACCATTTTTCTGCAGATACATACCACTGTACATTCACTATCTGAGGACTTCAGCCTATGAAAAAAGTAAGATTCCGTCTCTGTTAATTACGTCAGTGCGTAACTAACTTACTTTAGCCACTGTCTGTGATCTCATCAGCCAGGAAGAGACCGGGATGTCACTGCAGTGGATCCTCTTCTCTTCATTTTCAGACAGCTGCAATGGAATTTTCCTGTGCTCTTGATGCCCCCTGTGCTGCGATTCCACTGTCCCATTAATGCCAGCACAAATGATTTATGAAATCTATTAGGTGCAACACTAAAGACATCTGAAATATAGATTGTTGCATAGAAAAATATTTATATGGAGTAGATAAATGGGGGTGAAGCCACAGATACCACACTTTATGCCGACATTGCTCACACCCAAACAGCAGAAAGATCAAACAAATCCTTGGGGATAGGTGGGGGTGGAGAAGAATAGCAGATATGTTTCATTCATAGAAAAAGAGAGAAGCACTTTTTTTTTTTTTTTTTTTTTTTTTAATTACTGGGTCAGAAGGATTATTACAGTAAATTATGCAGAGCATTAACCATTGAATTTGAACCCATTTTTAGTCTTTATTAATAACTCATTATAGTCCTTTTTCTTAATGCAGAATAAATTAGAGCTGTGTTAATCCATGCAGCTATCTGCAGGTACATTTATCACTATGGTAGCCACTTTTACTCTCCTTACTGGAAGCTGCACTTCACGGGCAACAGAGACTCATCCCCTGCTGAACTCAAGTCACAGTGGCCTTTTCAGGTCACTGGCAGGGTCACCTGAAAACTTACCTTTTTTTTTGAAGTACTGAAAGGTACCACACAGATGGCCTTGACATATGTGAAAGAATTTCTCTTTGTCTCTTTCACTCTCTCTGTCATATTGCCACAATTTAGATCAGTAAAAACAACTGAGCTGGGGCCTTGCTGGTATAAAAGGGCGAGGAACTGCTAACAGGATGTTCTCTGTGGAAACTCAAAGTTTTTGGAACCGATTCCTCTTCCCAGATCCAGAAGAGCTCAAATTTTATGGCCTTCATAGATTGTTGCATAGTTTATATTTTTCCAGAGTGTATGAAAACAGGGGAGAATTGTAGATGTGGTTAGTTTTTGGAGGCAGGGATTTGTTTCAGCTTTCAAACTGGCTGGTTTGCAGTTGGTTGAGGAGGGAGGGCTCTTGCAGCTATATTTGCATTTGAATTTGTGTTGGGTTTTCAGGAATTTACAGGTAGTAACAAACAGCCATGCTCACTCTCTGTTAAAGATAAGTATTATCACAGAGAACTGACATGTTGGTAATCCCATCACTTCTAGCTGACGCCTTCAAAGGACACATGAGGTTACACTGGAGGTGACTCTTGTAGTCATTAGACAAAAGCGTCCCAGGTATCTGTGCTCCTTGCAGCACATAACGATTCAGTCCTTACTATTATCTTCTCTGAGCACCATCGTGCCCAAGTAGAAAACTTAATTATGCCCATTTTTTACATGGCAAATGGAGACACAAAGCTGACTTGTCAATACCACAAAAGTAGTACCATGAAAGGGGAAAAACGTGATGCCTCAGATTAGTCTACTGAGGCCTATCCTAATTGCTGAACCTTTCTTCTCAGCGTCAAGATAATAATTACAGCTATTTATCAACATCAACGATAACCCATGATTTTTATTAAAAGGGAACAAACAACTTTTTAGCCAAATACCAATCCACCTGTAGCCTAAGTGCCCTGTTAGGACATCCTATAGTAAATATTAAATGTTACAGCTACTTGTACTGAAATGCTAGGTTTACTTTAAATTGTTGTCTGCATGTGCGTTACGAACAAGCATGAATTCCCAAGCACAAATACAGGCTGGGCGATGAGTGGGTTGAGAGCAGCCCTGCGGAGAAGGACTTGGGGGTGTTGGTGGATGAAAAACTGACTGTGAGCCAGCAGTGTGTGCTCGCAGCCCAGAAAGCCAACTGTGTCCTGGGCTGCATCAAGAGAAGTGTGGCCAGAAGGTCGAGGGGGGTGATTCTCTCCCTCCACTCTCATGACACCCCACCTGCCATACTGTGTCCAGCTCTGGGGCCCCCAACATGAGAAGGACATGGATCTGTTCGAGTGGGTCTAGAGGAGGCCATGAAGATGATCAGGGTGCTGGAGCACTTTCCCTGTAAGGACAGGCTGAGAGAGCTGGGGTTGTTCAGCTTGGAGAAGAGAAGGCTCTGGGGAGACCTTATAGTGGCCTTCCAGTACTGAAAGGGGGCTACAGGAAAGATGGGGAGGGACTTTTTACAAGGGCTTACAGTGATAGGACAAGGGGTGATGGCTTTAAACTGAGAGAGGGTAGATTTAGGTTAGATGTAATGAAGCATGGTGAGGTTGGTGAGACACTGGCACAGGTTGCCCAGAGAAGCTGTGGTGCCCCCTCCCTGGCAGTGTTCAAGGCCAGGTTGGACAGAGATCTGAGCAGCCTGGTCTAGTGGAAGGTGTCCTCGCCCATGGCAGGGGGGTTGGAGCTAGATGGTCTTTAAATGACCTTCCAACCCAAACCATTCAATGATACTAGAGTATCTGCCTAGAAGCTGAAATTGCACAGCATCAGTACATCACTTTGGAACCTGATTTTTTCTTACAACCCTACAGAAAAACAGGGTATTAAACTATGAAATTTAAACACTGCCTAAGAGGAAGATTTTTGTCACATAAAGTATCATTTATAACAGCAACATACATTCTTGTGTCTGTTTTACAAAACAGACTTAATCAAGTAAAATATTTATAATTTGGCTTTCCAGTTCCTGCTGGAAGTGTATTAAAAGAAGGCAAATTCTTGTCTAGAAATAAGTCTTGCGAATACTATCTGATATCAACAGAATTAGTAGTATAATGTGTTCCCATGAGAAAGCACATGTGCCCAAATACATTTACATGTAGAACATCTTGTAGTTCTTAAGCATTTAAATAGTACAATATATTGACTAGATTTTTCTGACAAGATTAAGATGAGACATTTTTCATGGAGTAATGATGCTGACTTAAATGAGAACAGACTAAGACCATGATGAGCTCACAGATTCAGTGTTCAAATCTGAAAACAATAATTTTTTTTCCCTTTTTATTCACATAGATAAAGCCTTTCTCTATTTTTTATAACCCTTTCCAAGAGCGTATTAAGAATTTTGCAGTTTCAGATCAGCATTTCACTAAAAATGCAAGTGGAAATTGTAAGCAAGTAGATGAAACTGGGGTAGGGCAAGATTTATAGCAAAACTATAGTCCTATCAATAAATGATTGAATTCTGACACTTTTCTTGAATGTAAGTGGATAATATGTGCGTTATTTTTTTCCTAAGAAGCAACACAAAACCACCCAGTGTATATTTCTACAGTGATTTTTGAGTGCTATAGATTAATATATAGAAGTAAATAATGTTCCTCTGCTCTTTGACAAATTTCCCACCGAGCACAATACAGTATTAGGCAATGTAAAAAACACCTAGAATTTTGTTGTTTAACAGTACAACACCCTGCTTAGAATCAGTCTACCCTACACTAATTTCTGTCATACAGGTATGGGGAAATATAAATTTACAGTTATTATACAAATTTAATATCTTGGTTTCCAAAAGCTGAATTATTGAAGACATAAATATCAATCATGATACTTTTCATAGTACTTACATAGTTACTTTTTTACTAATACATTCCTGTGTTCAAATGCAGACAGCTAGCAGAGAAAAAGGGCACATATGCTTTGAATGATGAACACAGTTCTTGGAAACACAAAGCATATATGTTTTCCTTATCTTATAGTACAGCTAAGTGATGAGGAGGAAGACATTTCATGAAAGTTCTGGGGGATTAGATGATGTATCAGTGAGGTGTTTGAAATAAATACCCCCCCCCCCCCCCCGTTTAATTCTATTTGTTTCAGAAGAACTGCTATATGAATAGCAGTAGTGAGATGAAGCAGTAAAAAAATATGCTCTGATGTTTTGTTTTCAGGTCATTTAACCTAATATTAGAGGAAAAGGCAATAGTATTTTAGGCACAAATTTAAACACTTCACCAAAGAAAGAAAAATCCAACTATAACCTAAGCCTTAGCACTCTCTTTAAACTGAACTCTCTGAATTTGAATCCTGTTTGTATCTTGCGAGACTCACTTCAGTGCATCATCACACTTTAGGACCCTAAAGAGAAGACTATTAAAGATCCTGAAACATGCACAGTTGTGGCACCTTTCCTTCCTTAATTTTTCATATTGCTTTCCCATTTTTTCAGTAACCTCTGTCAGCAGCTGCTACTGGCTGGCTTTCATCTGGAAAAGACGGCAAAGAAGCAAGTTGCTTGCACAGCTAATGCTCCAAACTGGAGACTGAGTGTCTAATCTTCATAATAAGCAGCTTCCAACTGACTAAGTTTTGATTTACATTTAATACTTGGGTCCACAGCTCTAAATCCCTCTGGATTACTGGATTTTTTTTTTTTTAAATTAAAAATTTACACTTTTGTCATAAAGAAAGAGAGGAAGATATTTACTGCAAATGAAAGTGATATAAAAGAGTAACTGGAAACAAAAAGAGGTCAATTTGTTATGTAAAATCACGAGATACAGGACATCTCATAACAAACAAGGTATCTGTAGGCTGTTTGAAACAATCCATTTAGAGGAAAATAGTTTTGTATAGAGGTCTGACAAAGAGAATTGGTTTTCATGAAAAAACTACCCTATTGTGAATCTCTTAGAATTGGTAAAGACCACCAGCAGAGCAATCCTATTGGTATAAGAGAACAAGCTCTAAGAAAAACCACTCTATTCTTCTTAATAATGAAGCTGGAATCTCATAGCAAGAAAAGTTTAACTTGTTTTCTGATCATCTTAAAGAAAAAAAAAAAAAGAAAGTTCAGGGTACTTATTAGAAATGACATCTTAAAAAAGGTATTTTAAAAACAGAGGTGCACACACACAAAAAAGTCAATATCCGTGTGATTCTCACAAAAACTATTTCACATATTTCTTGGAGTAAGCATTACACCGATCATGACAGAAACTATGTGGCCAGTATTGTGGGTTCAGCTGCTGCTGTCCTTCATCTATTTTGTCTTTTTATTGTAGGCTAGATGACTGAAAACTCACTGTATCATTTTGGTCAGAATTTTTTTTTTTTTTTTCTCAGTAGAAAGAAACCATTTCTCTTCTCCTAATTACAGCTTCTCCTCCCTCCCTTTACATCATAACTCCTTGGGGAAAAAAACCAACCACCAGAGCAAATTTTCTTTTTACACAGTTGCTGCTTTGGCAAGATCAGAAAAAAGTGTCATCCTTTGGGTAAGTCTGTCAAACAGATTTCTTACAGTTTGAGAATGTTCATCTAAAAGTACTATATCTGCACTTATCTATGCTTATATGACATTTATTGCCTTGGAAAGGTGGCATAAAAATTATTTCACACTACTCTGACACCTGGTGTGAGCCATATCCCTACAAGAGGTCTATATACAAAATGGTTATAAAAATCATATGTTTAAAGTTAAAAAAAAAAAAAAAAGCTTTTGAAAATATTAATTTGGGGTTATATTAAAAAAAAAATCCATTGCAGGCTGTTGTTAGGTAGACACATTATCACCTTTTCCCGGAAAAAAAAAAATGAAGCCGCTTTCATAAATTGTAAGAATAGGGTTTATATACACTTTATGTACACTCAGAAGTGCCTACATCAACAAACTTTCCCGTGGTACATGTTCAGGCAGATGATGAATGCCTGGTGATAGTCTTGTGCCTAACAACCGACCATAAGTGCAATTAGAATTGCATTTATGGCACACCTTGAAGTGATTTATTGGATATTAATTCTCCCAGAGAACAGGTGATCATTTTCCACATCCAACTTAGTATTTGCCAACATGCTGAACTGCTAGTGAAATAATTTTACTTGATACCAGCAGATGTGGCATATTCAGAAACAGAGCGTAGTCACTATCAAGAATTTCAAGTTACCATCTACTTAGGAGGGAAGGAAACAAGAAGAAAATACTTTGTCCTTAATTTTATCCATACTTCAGGATTTTTTTGTGTGCTCACTATGTTTTAGTGAGCCTGTTCACCTTCTGCTCACACACATACTCATGAGTCTGTACCTGCAGGTCTTACAAACACCACTTGGACTCGACTTACTTCAGGCAAGGCTAACCATCACACAAGTTTCCAGAACACAGTATATTATGTAGAAGTTAGCACATATAATAGTCCCTAAAGTCTTTCTTCTCACTGCCACTTCCCTATACTTCATTTATCTGCTCGGCGTGCCACTGCATACCTACCAGACTGCCATGGATCCACGTGTGCTAAACAGCTTCAGAAAATCACGGAATTTCTCTCTGTCATCCAGTTGTTATTTTCACAGCAGCCAACATTATCACTATCATTTCCTAATTCCGTCATCTAAATGATTTCACTAACAATGCATTTCACTAAAGACCTTCCCACAAGCATTGCCAGATTTGCAAGCTCTGGTGTTATATGCCAAGAGACGGAACTCAAAGGCCAGCTGAATTCTGTCATACAAGAGCCCTTAAAATGTGAGCAAGTGGTAGAATATTCAAGCGTAAAAGGTATTTCTCAAGGAAAATAAAGAAACTAAATATAGTATGTATATACTGAGGGCATAGAAAAGCCAATGGCATGACACAGGAGTTTTTAGACTCCTGATGAATCAGCGCAAGTCACAGGAAGGAGTTTCCCCCCCACCCTCTTCTTCCCACACACCAAGTGCTTACACTTTAATAGTAAAGCATGCAAAGTGCAAGTCTAAATGAAAACGTACATGGAAGACTGGGGCCACATTTAGGACTGAAAATGTCAGTGTGACTGGATCAGTTCTGAGGCCAAGAATCTGAGATGGTCAGAGCCGAGCCTGCTGGAGAAGGATTCAAAGAAAGAAAAGCATGCAGTAAAAATGCAGCTTTTATTGCAAATGTCCTGAAGATAATCACATTTATAGAAGCTGTTCTTAATATTGGCAAAAAGGCAGATAAAGAGTTCACTCTGCTTTCTACAGCAGCGTTTCCTGGTCATAATAGTAGAAAAGTATGGAAAACAGCTTCTTAAAATTGCATGAAAAATGTACGCAAAAAATATTAATCGTATTACAAGAAAGATCTCTATTCCACATTTAATGTCTCAATCCACTTTTGATAAACAAGTTATTCTCACATCATTGTGTCCACCACCCAGAGACCCAAATACTTTTTTCTACAATGAGGGTGATCTACGCATACACAACGCAGTCATTTATCTAGGCAAAGACAGTGACTGTTGGAAGATGAACTTCAGAAATTGCTGCAAACAGTTCGTCCCTCCCTCTCCCCTTCTCTCCTCCCCACCTTGAATGGTCCTTTCTCATCTTGTCCACCTACCTTTGTGATAACTTTGCCGAGGTGGGGAGAAGGAAAGTCTCCAGTAGCACTCTGTCTGGAAGAACAGAGTACTGATACTGGCATTCATTCTGGGACAAGCCCTCAAATGTGGTATACCAGAATCCTAGGTTGTAGGTGTTTGAAATCCTTCTTTTATTTACTCATGTGGCCTCCCAGAAGTTCTGAAGTTTCTCAGGAGCCAATGCTTCCTGCAGCTGGACAACAGACACTGAGAAAAATAGTCCAAGGGCTGTGCAAGGGCACAGTGGCTCGTAGTGTGATTGTAGGGCAAACGTGCAGTGGATTTATTCCACAGAGAATTCAACTGGTTGTGGTTCTCAGCTCTCTATATAAAGGAAAGGGGTCTGTCACTATCCGTATCATACAGGAGCTTAGCTAGATGGAGAGCGCTTAGACATGAAGTACATGATTTCAATACCTCATCTAAAACTATTATACTCTAAAGCCTGGCACAAGAATTTATCAGCTCAAGTCCATCAGCGTTCTTTGCCTTTTTGATAACTCTCATGCTAACATCCAGCACAAGGGTCACACTGCTATTTAAAACTCTCATGCACTGAAGTAAACAAACCAGACACTGATAGATTTCCTGAACTACCCTGAGGCAGAAGCAGTTTCACAGATGGGAAAAAAAATAAAGACGGGCAAAGGAAAAACTGCTTGAGAGAATTTTTCTCCAGGTTTTCTAAATCTTATTATCTATATTTCATTCTGGAAAATCCTCCAATTAATAAAGATGTTTTTACTATTACAATAGATTTTTTTCCCCTTAAATATTCAGATATTGATAAAGTTGGACCTTCTTTGCTGCAAATTTTTGTGTGCTTATTAAACAAGTTAAAAATGTGTCCCACTACAGAGGAACAAGGTGTTACTAAGTAGTAACACAGTATTTTAAAAGTTAACAAAAATATCTAAGAGAAAACCTATCATACCAAACAGTGTCTGAAAATCTGAAGCACTTAGTGATGAATGTGTAACTCCCCCTAATGGAGGTATATTTGAATTTATCTTAAAATGCTAATTTGAGTTTAACTTAAAATCCTAATGCTCAAAATACTACTCCTACTGTTATATCACTTTCCCCTTTCTGACTTTTTAGAGAATCTTTTAAGGAATGCATCTGTGATCTACACTAAACATCAAACTATTATCAACACAATTTTTAAATTTTCTTAGTTTTATTACATAAAGTAAAATCTTAAATATATATGCACTTTGCTGTAATTGTATGGTACACACTCAGTAGCCATTGAAATTCCCTTAAATTATCTTCTGTCAGTCATTTCAACTTCTGTTTTAGCTAAATGCTTTCCTGTTCCTTAAAAAGGAATTGCTATAAAAATGACAGTGACAGTCCACAGTGGTTTTAGTTGTGTGGTATAAAGAAACACTTATATGCACAGCTGCTGGTAATGAATGCAGCATGTTTGAGGCCCAATCTTGGACAGTTTCCTACATTTCTGACTGCAGTTTCCTTGGCAAGTTTTCTGGGACCATATTATCTATATGTCCCAGTATTTCAGCCAAAGCTTGTCAATACAAGAGTTTGGCACTGTGCACTGGCTTTCAAAAGTCTGTCCTCCCAGAGTTAACAACTTTTTAGGAATTTTTGCCCTAATTATCTTCTAACAACGGGGGGGGTTTAAAACCACATAGTTTTCTACGTAACCACCCTGTAAGATGCCACAGACAGATTAGATTTTTATATAATAAAATCACTACTTGTGAAAGATGCCAGATTGACAGCATCAGAGAGTAAAATTACATTTGTCCACAGCCCAGCTACAATAACATCAGCAGCAATGCAGTTGTTTTCAGAGCTCTCAAATTTGAGCTACTCTGACTTGTAGGGTAAGTAAAAAGCTCTGGACTTTGTCCTGTTGAGATGTCTGATAGGCCTGGATGTTGCTATAATTGGTCTGGTGATACTGTAACTAAGTGGTATAAGTAGGATTGCCATTAAACACTGGATTTTACATAGGTCATTTAACCTATCTCCTCATAGTGATGAAAGACTCTACCTCTTACTCCACTACCAAAAGTAGACTTTAATCTAAACATGTGTACACACATCTTTTCCCAATACAGAGAAAATGCAAAAAAGAGCAGTAGTCTGGAATGAAGCTATGGGTATAATCCCAAATGACTTTTCCTAGGTTTTGATTGTGTATGGGAGAGAAAGTTTAGGAAATTTGGTGCTGAGCAGTTCTCTTTCGTTTTTTTTTTTTTTGTTTTGTTTTGTTTTTTTTTTTTTTAAATTTAAATGGGAACTTATATATTTTCCATTTTTCTTTGCAGGAAGTAGTTCCTAGCATCCTAGCAAAATACGCTCTTAAATAGGATTTATCCGGCTGTCAAATTCTACCCTGTAATGCCAACAAAGTGAGATTCAAAACTATGGATGAACATATAGTTAAAATAATTGTATCGTAAGGCAAAGATAGACACATTCTTGCATAGCAAAAAAGGACAAAAATAAGCTCATAAAGCAAGAAGAAGCACATAGATAAAATATGTCTACCTGCACCATTAGTCATCATATGGAAACATTTCTAACATAAGAACATGGGAAGTTAAAATTTAACTCCTCAGAACCAAAGATCTGTGTTACAGAACAGGAAATGTGGAGAAGATATAAGGCAGATCTAGAACTATAAATTAAGCAGGATAAGCTACAATTCACAAAGTGGAGCCTGGCACCATAACAAGAAAGAAATCAGAGCAAAAATTAAGAAAGTACTTAAGAGAGTTAAAACTTTCCCAAATACTTTGCTGCCCAGGATTTCTGCTGATTTTATTTAAAAAAGGGAACTAAAACTAAACTCCAGTATCTGTATAAACAAAACTATCAAATTCTCACGTGTTTAATCTTACCCTGGCTTATTTTATGTAATTGTAAAAGTCTACCAATAATCTTGTGACAGAATAATCATCCCCCCCCAACCCCCAAAACACAACAAAATCATAAGACTCTCTGAGCTACTGTATTTAACTAAGAATCAGTCTAACCATGGTTATGGGTGTTGAAACAAGGATTTTCACATCTGTCTGATCTGGACAGTCAAACAGCAGGGCCAGTCATGATAAAATTTCCTTTCCAAGTTCCTTTTCTCCCCTAACAGAAAGCATTACTGAGATCTGTTTTATATGTTTGACAGAGAGTAAATTACATAGATAGAGGAGATCCTCTGAAGATTTGTGATCCTTGTGAAAGAGGTTAATGTGAGTCAGGGAACATTGGAGTTCAGGATATATAAGTAATACAAATGCTGTCAGTCATTGTCTTAAGACAATAGCACAATTTTGTTTGTTGGATTTCCTTGGAAAAAATCTTTTATATTACTTCTGGGATTGCAGTTCAACTCCACTACAAAACCCTACTGATGCCGTTTTCGTGCTTCAAAATATGTTCAATTATGTAGTTGATTATTTAAAACCACTGCTCACTGTTCAGCACTAGTTGGTTCAATAGCAGTTTTGCATTGTGGGGAACATAAGAGCATAAATGAATAGTTTTTCCCTTTTTCTTTGTTAAAAAAAAAAAAAAAAAGGAACATCTGTCCCTCCCACCCCTTCAAACCCTAGTACCCACACCATATAAAGTACAAAACAAAAAGCATGTACATACATAATTAAAATGCTTTAACTCTGCCAAACATCGCACCAAAACGTAGATGTCTTCAGATAAAATAAATGCAACCTCATAGACCATTTAGGACATATACAAAGACTACATAAAACACAGTTTTAGACAATGTATATAACACAGTGTAGCACTAAACTGATGAGTTTCACAGTCACATACATTGCCCTCTTAGAATTCTTTCAAGGCTGTGATTGTTGAAAAACATCAAGAATTTGGTCCCTCCAGCTCAAGCTGGAGAGAGTCTGGTAGAGAGCCACCAGTATGATTTCGATATTGGAGAACTTGACACATGAAGAATAGTTGGAAGAAGGGATTCATGCAGCCTAAGGAAGAGAAGGCTCAGAGGGAGCTAATCACAGTCTGCTAGTACTTTTGTACTAGACTACTACTGTCTTTAAGTCCCATTTAGCTACAAATAGACACTTAAATACAAAATAAATGCTTAAAAAGGGGTTATAAAGAAGACTTTACAAGGGTGCTTGCAAGGTTACTATATAGGTTACTATAGAGAACACTTTACAGGGGTGCACAGTGACAGAACAAGAGGCAATGGGTCCAAGGTGCTTCAGGGGAGATACTGTCTGAATATTAAAAAAAGTCAGTATAAGGACAATTAAAAATTGGAATAAGTTTCCCAGGTAAGAGGTGGGATTTCCCTTGGTGCAAATAATTTCAATCTCTGCTTGAGACATATCCCTGGATCATCTAAGTCTACGGCCCTGCTTTCAACAGAAGGTTGGGCCTGATAAGCTCCAGGGATCTCTTTCAACCCCAGCTTGATGCAATTCCACATTCTCTGTTTGCTGTGTTTTGTAACTACAGGAGGAAGGGCCTCCTAGCTGCATTGCCATTTCTCATCCCCAAATGACCATTTGTTCTTAAAGTATCTTGCTAAATAAAATACCATCACACACACACAAAAGAAAAAAATAAGAGTTCAGTCATATTGCTATCAATATTTTTTATTTGTTTTTACCTGCATACTTTCCTTTACATACATTCTTGTGGTGCTCAAGTGATCCTAGAGATAAAAACTGATTTGAAAGTTTTGGTTTTTTAGAGGATATGGTGCATTAACAAGCCTACTGTATTTGTGCCTAGAGCTGCAAGATAAAGCAAAATAAATCTAGTTGTGAACCAGTAGCCTACATGCAGACAAACTTACAGAACATCCTGGATTCACCTATACCTCTTTCCTTCTGCTTTGCTAAGTTGCCAGTGAAGAGTGGTTAATTTCCATGAAGCATACTGACTGTAATAATCTGAATGTTCGTTTTATTTCTCTCTCTCTCTAATTATATATATGTAACAGTGCACTTTTTGATGAGTAAACCTAGATTTCCTCTGGGAAGCAGGGGGAAAAAAAGATCATATACAGAGTGACATATGAAGAGAACTAATGACAAAGCATGATTAACTGGACTAAACAGCTAAGTGAAACAGCATAAATTAACTCAGCTCTACGGGTTTACAAGCACATACAAGTACAGAGCATTTGAGAAGAATTCTTACCTCATGGTACTGAGAAAGCTCATAGCCAAATATGTATAACTGCAAAGACTACTACTGTCTTTAAGTCCCATTTAGCTACAAATAGACACTTAAATATATACACACAAAACCATCTATATTTATTTCCAGAGTCCAAAAGCACCCACACATAACCAAGTATAAAGGGAACTCTGCTTGCTTCGAGAGTCTGCCACAATTCCTTTCCTCACTGAATTAAAAAATATTGTTCTTTTCTGCTATGGGAAGTCTACTGGAAGCAATTCAGTACTAGCAGAGAAGTCCTCCCACATGAAAAGATGTGCATGATAGGACTATATAATTTCACGGCAAGGGCATAAACACTTCCGTAGGTGTAGTGGCTCAGGCCTCAGGCAGAGGTAGATGCATATAGGATCCAGAATAAATAACAAGATGATACAGTTATGCTGGACACGCTAAAGCAGTTGGCTGCCAGGCTCAGAGGGTGAGCTCAGATTTCTTTATTCCCTCCTAAATGCTCCACGACAAGATAAGGAGGATCCAAAGCTCACCCCAAGCCTTCATATGGTGCCTGAACCAACTGGCAGGGTCTTAGCAGGGTGAAGTCCTTACACCAATGATATTAACAGTTGCGTAAGTAATGACTATACATCACTTCTACACTTTTGCAGAAAATGAAATGTATAAAGCAATAATATTTAATTTTGAAATCACAATAGGAAAGGTTATATTTGTAGCAGTGTCTTTATTCATGGATTTGTTACTTATAGACTGGAGATAAAAATTCATCACTAGCTGAAACACATATTCTGTTACTAATTTTGAAGTTACTGATTTTGTATGTATTAATTTTGAATTTCAGACTTACGATGAAGCATTTAATTCTCAAGAACACAGAGCTAGAACATTCAATTTTCAAACTACAAAACCTGTCATGATGTCAAAACTTAGGGAAAAAGCAGGGATGCTTTCAGGTAAAATATAGGTAATTACTGTGGCTTGACAAAACTAGCAGAGAAGAAATAATTTTTAGCATTATTTCTATAGCAGGACTCTGAGGAGTAAGTGGCTATTATCTTTCAAGTAGAGGACTCAGTGCACATCCCAGCAAACTCTACAAACCCACCAGTAAAATTGTTTGAATAGAGCTTACAGAAGGGGAAGTTTATTTTTAATTTGATACACTATTTGTTCTCAGTTATAAAGTAATATTTTTATTTTAACATAATATTGACCATTAATTTCTAAACCTGGGCCTGCAATTCCAGATACCTGAAAGTACAATTACCAACATGTACTCCCTCCTTACTCAAACTTGTGATGAACAATGAAGGAAACAAAGCAACTTTTATCAATCTCACAAATCCTATGGCTGCTTTCAGATGATGCAGCACTGACTTAAAATTCATCAATGTATATGGGATGACTAACATACAGTTACCTCACCTCCGAAACGGGTTTTCCAGTATCTGCCTAAGGACAAGGTGGTAGTAAACTGAAAAGCTACAAACCTAAGTATTAAAAGATAAGTATTAAAAGCTTTTTAACAGGAAGTTAAAAGCATAGCTTCCAATGAGTCTATGTTCTTCATCCTCCCTAATAAAAGATTATTTTCTGGATAACCTTTTCAGAAAGCTACATTATACCAGACAAGGCTAGTGAGCTAGACTAGGCTGAAGTCAGTCACTCTTTCCATGGCTTCAAAATTATAACCACACCCAGAATAAACGAGTTAACAGAATGAGCTGCTTTTCCTCAAACACTGTCAGATTTACCCAAAGCAGATCAACTCCTGTGCATTTCTGTGAACAAAACTTGTGAAGTCCCATCATTGCTCACACATATGGGGATGTCTGGATAGTTTGACAGCAAGCCCACTCAGCTGGGAGCCTACGTGGACATCAGCAAAGCTAAGAAAGCTTGTGGAAACAAAGGTGGTCTGAAATATCTGAATGAGGCTTAAAGGACAAAAAAGAAAATCAGTAAAGGAAAGAGGTGAGTGATGCTGGACCAGGATTAATTTATGTCAAACGTAACTGCCTGGCTCCCTCCTGTTTAATGGCCCTTATCTGCCTGATCTAACTGGATTAAAATGGTAAAATCTACCTCTTCTCTCTAAATTGAGACCCAGTTCCTGAAGCCTGTGAAAATATAGGTGGAACAAATAAGAGAACAGACAGTGAATTCCTGTTACGCCTTGTGCCTTCTGAGGAAAGGGAGGTCAAATAAGTTACAGCAGAGCAATGAGCTAGGTGTACTACGAGAGAGTACAGGAGCCTTGCAGACACTATCAGGACTCGCAATAAAATTACATTTAGTTTTAAAGTAGTTATTTTGACAGGTTAATTATTTACGGAAAGGCCTATGTGCACTTTTAAATTTTGAATTAATTTCTTCTTTTCTCTGCCTCACAAATTATTTTGTAATGTAAATACAAATTGCAATGAGCGGTGAGAAAGTACACAGGAGAACAAATTAGATGATTTAAAACTGAATCAGACACTTCCAGATTCTTCAGTAAACCTTAAGCAGTTTCATATTACAGCTATACCAGTTGAAGGCAGCCAAAAAGAGGAGGTCCCCCTTCCCACCCCTTGAAGCCATGGATTCCTGCCTCTCTCCCTCCACCCCCTTCTGTTAGATCAGCCTGTGCAGCTGCAGGGCGAGTTAGTTCAGCTGGCTGGTGTTGTAAGGCAGTATTTTTCAGGGTTAGGAGGACATGGTTCCATTAAAGTTGACATTAAAATATTTAGTGCTGCTGCAGTTACGTCCATCTTCAAACCCTGCCTCCTGTGTTGTGTCAACTGTGCTGTTTGTCTGACTCTGCAGGGAGCTACTAGATCTTCAGGAAACTGTCCAAAGAAATTGGGTGGGGGGGTGTGTGGGGAAGTGGGGAAAGGAGCAGGGAATAATACTCTGCAGGTTCAATGGCCTCAACTAGACCCATAAGCAATTGGACGAAAGCCTGCCCCAATACAAAGAAATGACAGCCACTGCATAGCAAGACTCAGGGTCAAGGCAGTACCAGCACAGTGTATGTTAGCATCGACCGTCACCCCTGGATCATCCAGTGAGCTGACATCCTCTGTGTCTGTGTAATTAAGTGCTAACTCTGCAAAAGAAATGGGCACAGCACCTGGCTGGAGTCAAGTGGGGTGGGATGGGATGATCCCCTTCTGATGCATATGGATATTGGATTGGTTTACCTATCATATGAAGTCTCATCCTTAAAAAACTAACTGTATTTTCCATTATAACAACATAGGGAAAAAATTGTTACATCAATAGATCAAGAAAACATCAACATGCTTCAATTCAGCTTTTTTTTTTTTTTTTTTTTAAATCTTTTGAAGCAGAGATTTGGTATGTTTAGATTTTATTGGGAGAAGGCGTGGAAAAGTAACATCAAACAGCTATTTGATTGGGAAAACCAGTGGCCTTAAGAATTTTTTCTAATGAAGTCATATTCATTTATTCAACTGAAATAATTTTATAATTATTCAAATCATGATTTATTAATCTCTATCTGGCACAGGAGTTAAAACCCATAAATAGCTAACCCCCCCTTCCCCAACAGTGAATCAAAAGAAATATTAAACTGAACTAAAACAATCCCGAGACAGCTGGATCATGAAAAATTGTTCAACTCAGAGAACATTTAAAGGTTAGAGCACTATTACAGGTAAAAGAAAAAAGATCATAGACAGAGAAAAAAAGATTAATATAGTGAGGATCTAGTCCTTCTTTTATTCATTTCAGTTTTACTGTAAGGCCACTATTTTGCAGATGGTCTGAAGTATCACATTCCTTACCATCTCAAAAGGCTTTATATCAATTATTCTAACTATGCCTCTAAAAGAACAGCTTACAGACAGGTGCTGGAAATAATATGGACATTACAGAAGAAGTTTTCCTAGTATCTTCCTCCATGAAGGTTTTAAGTGAAGACTGCAGTTGTAACATGGCGTAAACCTGCCAAGGTTTATGATCTTGCGTATCTTGCATGCTACAAATGGAATTCAGACTTGAAGGTATCACTGCAAGCATGCAGAACACTGGCCACAGAACTACCATTAGTCCCATTTCTGGTTTAACTTGATTTGTTGAGAAAAGATCATGATTAAAACTTCTGGCAATTGAAAATCTTCAACAAAACCACAGAGATGGCTTCAGTGGTTAATTAATCTTGATGCTAAAATGCCACTAAATGTTAAATGTTAATGTTATAATTCACATGAGTGATTCCTGCATCATTCAGCCAGTTATTTTGCCAGAAAAACAGTCAGCCTTGTAAAATTATATACATGGTCTGTATTTATAAAGCATAGGGAACAGCACTGTTTTACTTCAATTTCTTTAAAAGTTTTCCACTGTTAGACAACTTTGGAGAAGTCAGCGTTAACTGTGAGAGCTCTTCAGCCATCTCTTTTAATATTCCTAATGGAACTTTATTATAAATTGGCATCGGTGTTTGCAATCTTAACTCACCTGCCTTATGTCTAACTCTTGTTTCATCACATTCAGGAGTGAAAAAATATGTTATCTAGCCATAGCACTTGAAAATATCCTGTATTAATAGCTACAATTTAATATTTCCATAGAAAAAAAAAAATTATCATATGATCTGTCTTCTTTGCCTCTTCTTCCTCCAACCGAGTACAGAAGATAAATATTTATTGAATACTTCAGCATTTTCTGCCTTACTCTGGGGAATTCTTCTATTTTTTCCTAGATTTGGTTAACATTGTTGAGATTCCTTTCATTCCTTTCCATCTTAACAGCCACAACTAGCACCTCAACATCTGCCCCAGCAAAAGAAAGAAAAAAACCAAACCTCACAGAACTCACTTGTCACAGATTTCTCTCTAATTTGTCCTCCTGCCCCTTCAGTTTTTTGAATTTCTTAGCTGATACATACTCATTATCATCAAATTGTGCTATCCTCCAGTTGTTTTTCAATACGCATCCTCTCAAACTGATTCATTTAACAGGGCTTCTAATTTCCCATCTAAGGCACTTTTCAGCACAAACTTGAAAGAATCATTTCAGGTTTTGGATCTGAATATTTTCTGAGTTTGTAAAACAGGCTTTTAATTTACCAAAAAATGATTTTACATTACAGTCTTTAACACAAAGAATATTTCCTGGTTTTCATTTTCTTTTGTTTAACAAAGTCATAAATTAATCTGTTCACTGACCTAAGCCAACATTAACTGTGATATTTTTTCTTCGTTTTTAGCCACAAATATGATGTTTAATAAATAATTTATTGCACCAATATTTTAGTTATTTATGATTTTTTAAATGTCAGAGTAATTTTAGTACTGAGAGCATAAGACATGCAGAACATAATCTCTGTATTCAAGTCGCCATGATAATACAATTTTTTTCACTTAGATGTTATAGGTAGGTTCTTAACAAGTCACATTGTCCCCTGGTGTGATTTTATGTCATAGATTCTTGATCAAGTTCAACATTGAGTGGGTTTTCAGAACCAACCCCTGGATACTTTAATTAATGCTAACATCATGGTCTATTAGGTAGTGACAAAAGGGGGAAGAACCCACCTTAACCATACGATGCCCTCTTTCAATGGAAGCATATTATTTGTTATTTAAATGGTGTAAACTGAAATAAAAACTACAAGAAAAAATGAATCTGGTTCAGTGTAGTAGTAATTTTAATGTAATAAATAAATTATCTTGCTACAAACATCTGCACTCTGTACTATCACTTGACATATTGTATAATCAGATTTTAGTTCTCTGTAAGACACACTCAAACTCAAAAGTATAGATGTTGCTGTAATAATGTTACTAAAATGCTATTTGTACTCTTTGCATCTTCATTTTTCTTAATGCTTTATTATCTTTTTCTTCTGCCTTTATTTGATGTTACTACAGTGTTTTTATTTATACACATTCCCATTTGCAAATTTTGGAAATGTCTGTCATTTGTCTTTTATGTATAATGTAGGTGAATTATATTTGTGTTTTCTGTTGGAAGTACATTAGCTTCTGTATCTATACTGAAAAAGTAATGTACTTAAAATATATTTTCCCTACAACTTCAGACATACCTGAATATCATTATGAATACCAGCATATATGGGTTTATTTTTTTCCTACAGAGGTCTAATTAATTGCCCTAAAGTATTAACAGTCCACATTCATGTAAGACATAGCTTTCTTACATACTCTTTCTGCAACTATTCTGTCAAAATATATTTACTTGTATTTACCTATTAGTGAAATAAAGAGAATTCTAACAGAATAAATCAAACATAAAATGCAGGACTGCATTGCCATCCAAAGAGCTGGCAAATGAATGGACAGATGAGCACTTCTGCCCCCAAATTATTAGCAAAAGTCATTTCACATCAATAATTTATTGCTGTTGGGAAAAAAAATGAACGTAAAGCCATTTTCTCTTCCACTTCTCACTTCCTGCTTTGAAAAAAAAAAAATCTACATGCTAACACATTTCAGATTAGCATTCCTCACTGGCATCAAACAGATCACTGCCAAAATGATGAGACAACTGTGCAGTCAAATGTGCCATCAGGCTTGAAAATCTCTGTGGTCAGCAAGCTTCCTTGTACAAAAAGGCTGACCATTATATCTTATTTTATTTCATTTTAAAAGAAAGGTTAATTTTGAGATCTGTTAACTCACACAAAAATAGATTTAATGAGGTCTTTCATGCTCCTGGATGAGACGTTGATTTACAAGTTGCCATCAGTAGGTGCTGAACAGAAAAGAGTAACTTGTAGCTTGGACAATGTCAAACAGGTTTAAGTTGAATGAAATGACACTGAAGAAATGAGCTGAAAGGCTACAGATTGTTTTACAATGCTTTTTCACAATGCATTATTCACTAGTAATGATTTTAATGACTGTAAAAATATTGTATACAGTAGCTACATGGGTGCAAATATCAAAATGTAGTATCACTTGATAAAAAGTGTAAGGGTGTTTTTTATTCTATCTTAGTATTTATAGCTAAATTTTATTAAATTTCTATATGGAAAACAAATCTCATTTCTCAGTGAAATCAGTGGGACGTTAACAATAATTACCACATAACCAATATGCAACTATGGTAATGGAAAGATAAGAATCTGCAACTCACATCTCTATTCTTGAGTTTCTTGATAACTTTTTGTTTTCAGAAACCAGAGCAGGTTTAAAAACAAAGGTGACAAAACCCCTAACTGAAGTATTTGCTACTGATTCTGTAAAATAGGGAAGTCTTCCTTTCATTCATTACAAAAACATATTTCATATTATACATCTATGGATGTCTACATATCAGTGCTAAAATACCTGACCTGGCAAGTATGCAAGTAGCTCTGAGCTGCAAAAGATCAAAGCGTGTTAGCACGGTGCCGTACCTCTTGACAAGGTCTATTACTCTGGGTGAAGCTCCTGGCTAACGCAGACAGACTTCTGCACCTGAAGCAGCAAGACTGCAGAGTGGTGCTTTTTTGACATGCACATCTATCAGCTGGGGTCAGTACAAATTGGGACACTTCTGCTCTTCATTGCTCAGTGTAAATATGCCCCATCTTTTCACTGTTTTCTCTGAAACACTGATACCTTTATTTCCCTATTACAAATATTAGAGTGATGAAGACACAAATCAGGTTTAAGGAAATGTTTAATCTTAGACAAACACCTAATAAAATAACCCATGCTGGAATAGGTATGTTTCAGGTATGCTGAAATAGAGGCAAAACGGACCAAAATAAGCCAGGAACATGCAAGCTAACCTCACCCTCACTGCACAGATCATAGGAAAAGCTGTTGCTGTTCTCTCTTGTCTCTTCCTTGCTTGTTCTTGTCTTTTCACATTAAGTCTGGCTTATGTAGTTCCATTTCAGCAAGTCACCTTTAACCTTCTGATTAGTAACCTACTTACTCTGTCTATAACTTATTAACAGAACAAACCCATGACCAAAGACAGATATAATGGGCTTGGTGGGGAGGAAGTTACATAAATGTTTCCACATTGACTTGCTGCCTGAAAAATATGAGTTCTTGTAAAAGAAAATGGGGTTTGCAATTAAATTCAGCTTTTCTGCAGTTTGCTAAGTGTATGCCTGGAATTATTAGCCTGACAATACTTGGAAAGGAATAATGTTTCTAAGTTGTGAAATGGCAATTCTTCCTGGTTGCAGAAGTATGTTTGGCTCATTAAATTACAAAATTAATTTGAAATCAAAACATTAAAAAACACTTTTCCTGACTTTCATTTACATCATTCAAAGCCACAAAGAAAATAAAACAAACAAGCAACACACTAAAGATTTTTTTTTTTTGCTGCTCTTGGGGTTGCATTAGAAAGGAGAAAGGAATACCATGCTGGCTCAAGTCTAAGGTACCCTCATTTTTCAAAAACATCTAAGATTTTAAAGGGAAAAAAATCTACCACCTTTGTCCCTCCACTGTACATATTGTTCCCACTCCATGTATGACCCTCATATCCTTCCCCCATGTCGTAATGGCCTGACTTCTTGCTTCCCAAGTCCATGATACCCCCAAAGCTTCCTGCAAGTCTCTGACTGCCATCCACCCACATCCAAATGCACTGCACCCATCCCACAGCATGTCCCCTGCGCTGACACAACATGCCCTTCACTTCTACAACTTCTCTTAGAACACCAAGGAAAACCATTCCACCCCAAACAAAATTTCTTGGCCCACATCCATATATGTCCCCACTCCCTCTGTGAATCAGGATCTCAGTGCTGCCAGTAGGAAGAAGCTTCTCTGAGCAAGGATCACCCGAAATCAGAGTCCTTATATCCATCGAAAACAACCTTTGGTGTCCTGGTGCTAATGGAGGATTGCACCACCTTAATACCTGATGATGCTCAGTCAGACTTGTACCCCCCTCAGGTCCCTAATTCTTCTGGCAGACTGGGTTCTGTGGAGAAAAAGGGTTTCTTACCCAGTAGTACACAGTGTCCAAGTTTCCTGAGGCTCATTTAAAGGGTAACTTAGCATATCAGCAGCGATGTCACAGCTGACAAATACACAAAAACTGGATTTTGAAGGCTTTAATTTCTAGAAGAGCAACAAAAAAATTTTCACTTTATGTCCTAGTTCATACATCTTCAGCCTTGATAGACTAGAAGACTATACCACGTAAAAATAAAATAGTTAGAATCATCAACCATAATGAGAATATAGATCTCCAGCGGAAATCTGTGCCTTTAAGGAACTGCAAGTACTTCAGATATAGGTAATTTGATTGGGTTCATGAGGGAAAAAGATTAACTAGGTGCAGATAGGTCTATAAAATTACATGATAAAAATGTGTAGCAGGGTCTGGCCCTCTACTAATTGATTAGCATGTTAAACAGTTTAAATATTAAACTTCAAGTACAATAAAATGAATGTGTGAAAAGCCAATTAGAAAAAATAGCTGAAAACTAACTGGAGGGGGAATACAGATACTATTTTATATAATAAATATAAATAAGCATCTATTGTTTCTGACCGTGAGCAGAAGATCTTAAAAGATGACTTATGAGTTCTTCTATACCAAGCCAGATTTTTGTTAATACAGACTTGTTCTCAGAGCCTGGGAAAAAGCATTTTTAATGTGATTTTGTACTATATTTAAACTTCTGTGAAAGGGTCTGGCATTTGGATCTTTCTTCAGAACTTCTCTGATATTCTTCTTCTCTCTTGGTGGTTTACATAGTCTCACATGACCATTTCTGTTCAGATATGTCAGGAGTTATAAGTAGGTGTGTCTGAGGGTATTTAAGTTCAATTTGTAATTCCCTAGTTAAATTCAGCTGTAAATATAAATGGTATCAGCAGCAGCACGGTGGGCCAGAATCTTTGGTGACTAGTGGTGGTGGAACCTAGAGAGTAAGCAGGTAGAAACACTGGGTGTTACCAAATGAGGTGGCTTTCTGATCAAGGCAGGTCACGTCCAAGTGACCACAGAAGGGATGAGGCCATAACGATTCAGACCCACAGGCTGCCAGCTGTTGGAAAAAACAACTGCAGAGCTTTCTGTATGTGGGAGAATTGTGTTCTGGCTACACTTAGTGATTTCTAGGAATATATTAGAATTTTCTAGACTCTTACAGCAAAATACTAAAACTCTGTCCACTGTAAGATGCAGCCTTGCTGTCAAAAATATATACTTGCATTCTGTAAGAATAATTCACATGGCGAATGGCTGGAAGATACAAACTGGGAAAAAAAACGAATGGAAATTAATTCCAAGTAACCTCTCTCCTGATACAGGTCAGCACCATCTCAGCAGGCTGGGTACGTATTTCCATTGCCATGCAGAGTTGAATCTTAGCTGCAGCTACTAAAAATCACAGATGTTAAATTAATGCAAACTGTATGCCACTATTAATATTTTGCTCAGTTGGTAACTGGAGTGCACTCTCCCTCACTTTAAAGGGGAAAACAGCAGTTCCTTATGTCCCAAATATGTTTTCTGGCCTCTCGCTGTATAGGAAATACAGATTATCAAATACTAAAAAAAAAATAATAATAAATTAGGATACAATATTACTACAGCAAGGATTGTGTTTCAATATGCTTACAAATACGAGTAACTACTGGTGTAAGGGTATATATGGGGCCTTACAGAGGTAAGAAATCCACTATATAAACACATTTGCATAGTGTCTTAGTGAATATGAGAAACACTTCCACTACCCAAATTTCACTAACTTACTCTTGTGTATCTGTAAAATCTGTTCATGTTACTAGTTGAGAAACACCTGAAGGATATACTCCATAAACATGATACTACATACACAATAGTTGTATGAATGTTTTGGGATAAAACAGTTCTTACATTCATTTTAAGAATAAGTAATCCGTAACTGGGAAAGGGCAAGGGAGGCAACACGTTTCAGATACACAGTATCTCATCTTAAGCTGTCAGATGCCCAAACATGTCATTTTAGGACAAACTAATGCCTAGTGATTATCAATACAGCCTGACATAAATTCATATAGGATGAAGAAGCCTATAAACTATATAATAAATGTAACTCTAATAACCTACTAAAGATTCTTTTCTTCCACCTGCCAAAGGTTAGTGTATTCTTGTGGCTAGAGGCCAGATGATTTTTTTGAACTCTCAGGATATAAAAGTCACTTTCAAAGGAGGTATGTGTAGTTTTCAGCCTTTTTTATTAATTTTTTTCTTCTCAGAGCCTTAAGAATTTTCCTGTGAAGATGAAGATACCTATACAGCAAATTTAATCTTGCCAAGGCTCAATTTTCTTGGTTACCTTTGCCAGGCCCCTTAAAAGTTATCTGTGGCCTGTAATTGAAAACCACAGACTGTCTAGTGGACTCAGCAGTCCTGAGGGGTACATTGTAGGAGCAGCTGAACTACGGGTGAAAGCCTCAGCTGTTTTATTACAACTTGACTTTCAGAAAAGAGAATTGTAAAAACAGAGATAAAACAGACCTTACCTAGTGAGAGGGAGTGTTAAGGAGGAACCGTGCCTAATGTTTTCTTATTACAGTACACCGATGAACACACAGAAGGTGGTAAACCAGCACTGGACAAAGCTTGACTGGTTGTGACATACCTGAAGCTTCATTAACATCTAGTCTGGTTCATATGTAAAGTTAGACCATGGAAAACTTCACTTCCCCAGCAAACTCCCTAGACAACAGATTTAAATTTCACTAGTATGAAGGAAGGGAAGAGAGAAGAAAGGAGGGGAAGGGATCTCATAGTAACTAATGTGCAAACTAAGCTATGACACACAATGCTATTTCCCATGTTCTCCTATATTCAGCTCTATGTATCACACTTACAAATACTACAGAGAGCAACAATGTATTTGTGATATAGTAAGCCGCTACACTTGCCCATATTGACAACTGAGGGTTTTAACAAGACAGCAGACAGAAACTGCAAGCTAGAGCAATCAGAGATATCTTAAAACAGACACACAATACATGCATGTATACACGTATTTTATTATGCACCTACTCATAAATGCCAGCTGTCCTTATTTAGGAGGCACATCATGTTATTTTCAGGGGAATATTGACAGTTATTCTCCGGACTCTCCAAAAAAGGCTGTTTTATACGCTGTCTACTCAGGATGCTTCCTAGGAAAAACAGTACGGGCATGTGTGTGTGTGTGCGAGGTGGCGTTCAGGCATTTGAAGGGAAACTGTTTCTAACCTATTGCTAGGTAATAACAAACTATGGAAAATGCACAGGAGGAAGGAAAACAGTTAAGTTTGTCCCTATCAAATATTGTAACTTTTTACACTTGAATAATACTACTTTCTTTGCCAGCTGACAGTTGCCTCTTGATCTCATTGTATTCTCATTGTCAATACTCCCCACAAGCAATGCCTCAAAATCATTTAGCTTAAGAATGTCATATCAAAACAATGTTTCATGAGTACTTAGAAGAACCTGGTCTACCCCCTGGTATTTACAGAACTGCAACACAAAAACTTGAGACACCTCTCAGAGAAAAGAGCTAGAAGTTTTCATACACAAAAAGTTGATGTTTCTGAAGCTATTAAATATACTACCGGCCCATAATCCTCTCCCTTCGAGGCAATAAATCAACATGTCTTAGAACACTAACAAATGAACAAAGAACCACTGTACTACCCTGTGAAATAACAGACCCCACTGCGAAACAGCAGACTCAGTGCTCTGGCCAATAGATTGTGTCAAATAGCATATGAGAATACGGTATTGCGCAGGCTTAAACCACCCATATGGTGCAATTTATAAACAGGTAGAATGCTAGCTAGATGCTTCTGGTAAAGTACACACCCCTTAAACACTAATATGGTAGAGCTAACATCTGTGTCCAGCACTACACACTGAGCTCTACGGCCTCATGGGTCACTGAATACTTTACAGAGTAGTTGGTACTTAACACAGCCATGCACTACTGACAAACACATCTTTTAGTTTAAGAGAAACAATCTTTCCTAAACCTCTCAAGAGGAAATCTTGTGAGTTTGAAATGCCACATATTCTCACATCAATGTGTGTGAGTGAGAGACTTCACATTCTTCCTACTCTGAGTTTAATATTGACTTGAGGTGGGAGTACAGTTCTGCACCTTGGACTTCATAAGCAATCTAGCCATTCTCTTTTATGTAAGAAATTTAAAACATTGCCCTAGCCATGGATACATTTGCATGTGGGAGAACGTGTTCCACACAAACCTTTTAGAAGCTCTCTCAGGTATATTTGGGGTTCTCACTGATTTTCTGCTTTGGAATATGGAAAGATTATTTCTTGTCCCATAGGAAAAATACTCTGTGATGAAGAACTCTTCCTACCCCCAAGCTTTTCCCAAGATCTTGGGAAACTGCTGCTAACCTTTGGTGACACTCCTTTAAATGCTGATAGACAGGTTTGCAGTTGGAGATGGTGTTTCTTCTCCTGGTGCGAGACTGAGTGTGGGGGTTCTGGATGTAGTGATAAAGCAAATACAGGAACAGACTTTGCTACCAAGCCTGACTAATAAAATCCAAGTTGCCTTTAAAGCTTTAAGCTAGGGAAGAAATGCTTGAAGAATTTCAGTGCCTGATGTTGCATCTTTTTATCAGATCACAGAGCTGTTTTTATTGCTGTAACTCTCAAATTTACTAATTGACATTTTATGCTGCAATAATGAATGCAACTTATGGCTGCACATGTTCAAGTCCTGGACTTTCCATGGGTAAAGATTTTTCAAGTTAATATCAATGCTTTTAAATAGATTATAACAAACTAGGTGTTACAGTGACTGAAGGATATGTTATGCCCAAAGGAATAAGATTCAGGAACTAAGACCAGCAAATACAAATATGAAGTGTAATTGAGTGACCAAACCAAGCTTCAGTATGAGCCCATGGTTCAAAAACAGCTCCACAAATAGTGGACTTCAAAGTCACTCCAACAAAGAAGTATCAGATGTGTCAGAGAAAACGGTTTGGAAGTTTTTAGCATTATAGAAAACCATACGCTAGGCAAAGATTGGCCCTGCGTCAATAACTTAGAATTGCTGGCCTTGGTAAAGTCTGTGTTCTGTTTTGAAGACTGTAATGTATGAATAAGAGAGATCTTCATGAGATGAAATCAAACATATTTTTCACTACAGAGTCTTCGGTTATCTAAACCCAAGTAATATGTACAATATTAAATCTGTATGGTTGTAAAATCTGATTGCAGTCTCTTAACAGAAAAACACAGCAATTTTTATCCTATGGGAAAAAATAAAATACAATTAATCCGTCATGGGGAAAAAAACCCCAAACTTAAATCCTTCGAGCCAGGAGGGTACTTCACTAATCTATTCCAAGTTCAGCGGAGCAGAAGCCTGCATGCTCTAGCTGTAATATTTCACTCCACCAGAACAGCAAGCTGCCCGTCATGGGTCACATACATTGCTTATCAACAGAGGGGTGTTGGTTCCCATTTATGCATATACATATACACGCACATACATATATATCTCTCTCTATCTTAGAACTCAAATCTCCAGGCCAGCAATGCTTTTTCACCTCCAAAGTTGCATTTTGAATTTTATGCCAATCTAACTGAAAAAAAAGAGACAATGGAAAATAAGGCTAATGAGTACGTGATAATTACGTTATTAATTTTATGTGCTAAAAAAAAACCTAGACAAAGGAAATGAACAAATTAAATCTCTTTGTAACCAGAAAAATCAACATTTTAGTGAAAGGAGGGTTTTTTAAAATAAGGGAATCCATTCTAGCCAACTTTTCATTTAATTGGTGATTTTATCACCCTGTAGATTTAGAATGTAACGTGCTGGTTTTCTCATTGTTGCTATTTCATCTTCAAGCCCAGGAGAAACATTTTCACCAAAAAAAAAGTGAATTTAATGATAATTTGTGGTGTCTACGCCATGACACCTATGGAGCAATTTATCTGCAATCTATGTTACAGGGATGTGCTTAGGGAGCACGTGTAGCTATCTAAGAATGTCCTCATGCGGGATCTAATCGTATCAGAAGATGTTTCAAATAAATTATTTCAAACACCAAGGAGAAATTTTTCTTTTTAACCTGAATTACTAAATAACTGTAGTTGATTCTTAATGTGTAATTCTCCATGAGATCAAAAGGAAACTTGTGCAATGATAAGTGGATAGTAAAAAAAAAAGAATCTGCACAAATAGTGGAACAGACTCTTGATCCCCAGAAAAGATCTTTTGATTCATATTTCATGTTGACTTTGATGGTATTATGATGTCAACAACAACCAAAGGATACAAGCAAGGATTTGGGCTAAAGAAAAAAATCCTAATAATATATATACATTTTTTTTTTTTTATTCTATGCTCAAGACTATTTGGTATTCTAGTAACAAATCTTTGAATAGAAATAATTCTGTTGTCACCAAATTCAGGGAAACAGGATGCCAGTTTTTCATAACTAGGACAACTATTCACATCCACATAAAAGTTACTTTTTCAAACACACGTATGACCAACCACAGAGCATTTCACACATGCTATTTTCCAGTAAAAACCGTTGCCAAGTAAGCTTTCATTATACTGGCACTAGAGAAAAACAAACACATTATCCGTTTAAAGCAAACTGCAAAAGGTGTTGTATACAACAAAAACTTTTACTGGCATTAGGAAAAGATGTTGAATATCAATAAGCTTCAACTCTCAATTCAACTCATTCAATTCAATGAATATTTAAAGTTCAAATGTATTAAGATGGTCAGTTTAAAGAATCACTTACATGAAGAAACTGCAAATAAAGCAACAATCTTGTTAGCTAACCTGAATATTTACAGACATTAGCACATAAACAGTAGCTCTATATATGTTGTAGCCATATCCAGATGAGATTTTGACAGGCAGGCAAGCGGATTTCATGCATCTTAATATTTATATAAGTGCAACATGGTAAAAAGCACTAATTTAAGAACGTGGCCTAGCATATATATTTTTCATAGTTAAGAACACAACCCAAATTAATGGTTAAGAATAAACGTTAGAAACAATTTTGTCCCAGTATCTCTAGTCAGCTAGTTTCACTAAGCTCATCTCTTTAACAGGTCAATAACTTCTGGTTTGAAAAGGGCACCAGGGGTATGCTTCACTTACAGACACACACAGGCTGAATCATGACAAGCTAATGAGAGGATCCTTCTTATACCTTTTATATGGCACAAGAGTGATTCAGAATCAAATTCTCCCGAAGAAAGTGCTTGAAAACAGATGTCTGACTTTCAAGAAATGTGCTCTGACAGACTACCACACTGGATGTCTTTGGGAAGGTCTCTGTCAGCCTTCTCTATTAAAACTGTTCTTCCTTGCATAAGGAGATTTTAGTTGGATACGAGACTTGCACCAGACTCGCCCATATCTTGGATGACTGACAGAACTACCGAGACTCCTGCAGTCTCAAATGTTCCTCGTGAGATGAGGTACCTGGGTTCAAATCATTTTGGAAAGAGAGGGTTTAATACATATGTGTATTAGTTGTATGTACATATAAGTAACCTAATCATCTGTAGTCAGTTTTGAGGGATGCCAAAAGACTGCAACACAGACGACATTTTCTTCTAATTTCACAAAAAAAGCATAGATGTGCTTGGAGCACTCAAATCTACAGGAGAAATTCCTTTATTATGAATTTGAATGTTCAGGTGCCAACCTTACAGTCCAGGGCGCAAGTTCCTTCCTGGGTATTAATTCTGCAACACCTTCTTCCTTAGCACTTGCTTGGCTACATGAGTGATGCCACGAAATTGCTCAGCTTTTTGTGAATATCAGCGTAAGACATCTGTACAGACAGTGTAATTAATACACCCTTAGGAAGTGTAGGCACCTAAGCTGTGGCTTTTAATTCCACTCAATGACAGAGTATCCGTAAGTCAGATTGCAGGACTGAGACTGGATCTCACTTTTGTCATAACTCATATGTAACACATATTTAATAATTAGATTTTAAAAAACAAAACTACATTTTCACCTCTGGAGCTACTTCTCACTTGCTGACATTAATCATGTGCTTCTGAAATCCAGAGGCTCTCTCTTAACTTGAAGATGGATTTAACAAAAACCTCCATAATATACAAAATACAATGCGAATTTAGAAACCTTATATAAAACAGCACTAAAGCTAAGAATCAATAGCAACACATTTCCTTCCTTTAGCTGGTTTGTACTACAATCACAATGCTAGTTACAAAACCTACTTCAACAGCTGTGCTGCTTTTCACATTCTGTATATAATATTCTTTGAAAACACAGAAGGTGTTTGTACAGGTGACAACCATTAGATGCAAAATTATCTTGCTCCTTTCACCATTGCAGAAAACCAAAAGATTTGCAAAGCCTATGGTAGCTTGCTAGTTGTAAAGCAAAGGTCTGCAAGGAATCTTGCACCTTCCTGGGGGCTTTGGAACAGAGCCCTGCAGCCATGCAAAGAGGAGCCTTTCTGAGGGAAGCCAGAGGCACTGAAACATGAAGCATTTCTATAGCTGAAAAGTATAATGGCACAACCATTACAGTAAACATGCTACATGGTGAATCTGCAAACTATGATCTGGTCCCTGGGGAAGAATCCTCCCTCTTACCTCTTTCTTGTTTCTTATGGACCAGCTTTGTATGAGGGGCCACGTATTACAGCCTAAAAGTTTAAAATTTTCTTCACTAAGCTTTTAATGGGTTAATTTTAAACATGAATCTTTCCTGTAGAGGGTTCAATTCCACATTCTCCCTACTAGGATGCTGAGTACATGCCAAGCATTTATCCATTTGTTTCAGAAGTGTCATATCAGGAATAAATCGATGTGTTAAGAATTGCCTGATAATGTTGTTGTGGGATTAATCTTACAGAACAGATCGTCGGCACGACTACCTTTGGCATTCTGTGTGCACATCGTTCCATTTTAAGCATGAAAAGCCTCCTAATGCCAAAGTAGAAGAGCCGTATATTGAATGATCTGCCACCATTCAATATTTAATCCTGCAACTGAAGCCACTAAAGGGATACAGCAAAGTAACAAGATGAATGAATTGTGACCTTAAACTTGCAAAAAGACAACCCAAACAATTTATCTTTCTGGCCCATAGTGCATCCTGTGGCCAATACTCCTATCACTTCTCTGCAGTTCAGGATCTGTAGATTGATCAATGCCACATTAGCAAAGTACCTGAGAAAACAGTTTAGGAATTCAGACAATCCACTGCACGTTTTAAGAATATTCTGGGTCAATTCGGCTTATCTGTAGCCGAAAAGAAAGGCTCCTTAATGAAAAATCAATTCCATTTTCACAAATGCATTTCTAAACAACAGTGGCAAGGTGACTAGAAATAAAGCTTTTACTAATCAACAAAACACAAATAAAATACTCTGAAAATCAGATCAGCCCAAATAAACCATCAGATTGATTCAATTTTAAGACTTGCTAAGAGATTATTTTGCAATTTGATTTTCAAAATAAACGTATTGCTGCTTTCTTGCAAAAGAAAAAAGTATCAATATAATAAGCACATAGTGATACCAAGACTGATGGGACTGAAGGCCAGTAAGACCTCAGAGGCTACCAACTAAGTAGACCCAAATCTTTTGCTCATGCCCTCTATCGCAATCAAATAATTTTTCAGGGTCCATGCTTAGGTTGATGTGGTAGTCCTAGCTAAACTCATATGCTAGCAAATATTCTGTGATGCAGTGTGGTGCGAGACACACAGAAATAATCAGCAATGAATAGCACCTCTTTACCAGCTAAGAATAAATCTCTCAAATTAGAGAGAAAACATGTAACCATGCTTGACTTTGAGTACAATTTTCTGTCCATTTATTTCATGGTACCTAATTGTGCTCTGGAAATTAGCATCCCTACTTAGGAACGATACTTATCTTGACTGAGACTATTGCTGTTTAACAATAAGGTGTCAGTAGTATTTATTAGCCAGTATAAAACAGAAATTCCAATGTGTCATCAAGGAAACATTCTGAGATTTCTTCTCATAAAAACTGATCACAACAGGCCTGGGTATTTGGACATTGCCACAGGTACTCCATCCACCCTGTCTCAGCAGCTTAACTGAAATAATTTAAAAACACCCCCAGCAAATAGATCTTAAACAGGGCTTCTACAACTGTATTTTTCCTCTTGATAATTGTTGTGCATTGATCTAATTAAATTTTTTATCTGAAACTGATGTGGTAGTATAGTAGGTAAGCTGAGCAGCCCAGAGGTGGCTGCACTTGACTGATTAAGATGCAAATTTTATTTCTTTTTCATGAGTGAATTTCATTTCTGCCTGGTTACAGATCAATGGATCAGAAATGAACAGAATTAAGCATGCCTAAATCAAAACAGAATGTTATTAAAAATGACAAAACAAGAACAACTTCTTTGGTTTATAGTATTGTGATGCTGCAACATAAATAAGAAGGGACCAAATTATGTTGTTCAGCATATATTGATCACTCCCACAAAAGACAATGAGAACAGTATATGTAGACATATCCAGGCATAACATATTAGTTAATGCTTACAGTAGTGGATTTTTTAAAAAAAAAAAAAGAATGCAGAAGTGCTTCATTATTGATACTAATTATCTGTAGATGATAAACTGGGGGAAAAATTAGTTTCTTAAAAGCAATGTATCATCTATTTCTATAAAATTTTCTCCATAATATTACATCTTCACATCTCTAAGGAGCTCAGCTAAGCAACATCAAGGTAGGAACATGATCTAAAGTCTACTAAATTAATGAAAGTCTTCTACTGATTAAGGTGAGATTGATTTACAACACTTACAAAGTCAAGGGAGAAAGTCAGTTCTTCTGACTAAGATTTTGGTCTTTTCTAAGCTAACTTTTTTGTGCCTAGGTAAATACATATCAACCACAGTTTTTGTTTAATAAGACAGTATTTTTAAAGTAGCAAATCTACTAAAGCAATCAGTAACTTCAGCCAAAAAAAAAAAGTATTTCCCTATTTCTTTTTTTTAAAAAAACCCCATGTCTATATTTGAGTGTTATCGTTCACTATTCCATCCTTTATTGTCTGTCCAACAATTATCCTGGGAAACTAATCCCTGATCAGCCAGCAATTCCTCTTACAGTTCAGCCTCTACTGTACATCTACGTGTTTCCATTTTCGTATGGCCCATTCAAATAAAGGAAAATGAATAACTGCTGCTTTCATAAGGCTCAAAACAAAAATTGATTGAAGTTAAAAATTACTTCAAGTTCACAAAGGAATGAGCTCTTCGACTGTGTTACCAAGTTTATATTTGGCTTTGTGGATGTGTAGTAGTGAGACACATGCTTGCAAGGTGGAGTCTCATCTGAAGTTATGTTTGCTGTAACGGTGTTAGAAGTTTATTTAAAAAAAATGCTGGCTTGTAAACTTCATTCACAAAGAAAAAGGTGGTTGTTAGGGTTTGAACACAAAGAACAAATACATTAATGATTAATGATCTCTTTTACAGTTTTGTAATTTCATTTGGGTGTTTGTAAAGCCAACTCTAATTTTGGAAACTGTGGGAACCCACAGAGAAACAATCTGAGTTTTTTTAAAAAAAAGATCGAAGTATTTCATTTTGAAGATGCATTGCAAAACTCTATCAATTGTGCTTCAATAATTTCTATGCTGGATTTGTTTTCTTTACAAAGAATAAAATCTCTTTATAGTTTCCCATGCTATGAACTTCTGGATCTAAACCAGACCTGTTCTCTCTGGTGAATTCCAACTCAGCTGCATCAGTGAAACACCATTGTGAACAACATCGGGAAAGCAATGAATGGAGGAGTTTGGAGATGTACTTAAAGTTACCTAATTTTGTTAATTTACAAGCAGGACAAGGAAAGATCAGGACACAATTCACTAATCCAAAGCTATGTTAACTTTGCAAGACCAAAGGATTTATAAATCAGCATTTTCATTACTAAACAGAACTGTAAGCACATATAAGGCTCCCAGCAGTTGAGCCAGAAACGGTAATTTCCTTAGAGCCTCTTTTCATATTAGAGCTACACTTCAAACCTTCACTGGAAAACCTAAGCCTATTCAGGGAAACCTTGAAGGCCTCTCAACTACAAGACTTGTTTGCTTGCTTTATCTAAAGAAAATAACGTATCATTCTTTACATTAGAAACCAGTTCTGTTGGATGTTGATACCTATCAGGTTTGGCCTACTCTTTTTCTGATATGAAAAGCTTTCACAATGCTCTCAGCCTCCATGGAGACTAAATGCTGCTGAACAAATGAAAAATAATTCATGTTATCATATCCTGATGCTCAAACCAGCATAAAGTCTGCAAGTGCCGTATAATCATTATCTCAGCTTTTTTGTAATGAAGCATTGGTGATTCCACAGAAATAAAAGCAGTAATGTAGTATGTGAAAATCTGCACAGCATCATCCCCAAACATATGGGATGCAGACAGAGTGAAAGCCCTAGCTGGAGTTGGAAAACTCAGTCGTATCAGGATTAACTTCTAGCAGTTTATCCCACCACACTATTTACCACATATTTGCAGGTATTCAGATATTCTTTGACTGATTTCCACAAAGCTAAAAAGCCCATTTCTTTCATTTATTCTGCAGGAGGCTTGTCCCTTTGCTTCCCAATACCTACTGGTCCCTCCATGGAGTTTAAGTGAAGTCCTGACACAATAAAAGAGTGGAGGCACTGAATGTTATGAAAGTTTCCAGCTAGCAATCTTTTTATTTTTACAAATGCATAAAGAACAAAATGAAACTGTATTTAAAGGCAGGCTCTGCTGCCTCTGTCCAAATTAGTATTTTATTGCTAAATTGAAGGAGTATCCAGATAGCAAAATTTTTATTTGAAGTCAATAGAAAAGTTTTTTCCTTAAAATGTCTCCTCTTAATAGCTTACTATTCTTATTGACACTAATTTTTAGTATTAGAGGCAATTACTTTTTTAAACATACTATAAGTTCTGCAAGCTCATATGTCTTAAATAAAGCAAAGGAAACTGAGGAAGTCTGTCTTCTCTCCATTGTACTATTTCACAAAGAAAACCCCTCATGACCTCTATTTCTGGGGGTCTTTTTGTTAACTACCTAAACAAAATTATGGGGTTTTTTAAATACAGTACGACATTATTTTTGTCTCTGAGCAATAAATATTGCAAAGGTCCTAATACACTACTGTACTGAAGCTGATGACAGTAATACTATTGAAAATAATGATATTGAAGTTCTGTAATTCTGTGTCATAACTCTTATTCATAAATATGTAACAGAAAATATGGACTGATATTTAAATGGGTATCATAAATCTGTATGCATGGACAAGACTGCTTTATTATGCTTTGATTTTCCAGGAGTGGACAGTAGAGATTAAAGGAACAAGTGTGAAAATGATCAATTTTTAGCCATTTTTCATTGTATTTATTCAGGGAACCAGAAAACAGAATTTGATTTCTCTTAGCTAGGAAATGCTGAAGAAGTACTACTGTTTCTTCATCATCTCATCACCTTTTTCTAGAGTTGTGGAGCAGGTGGCCTTAAGGAGATTTAACAGCTTGGCAGAAGCCTACACTAACATATTACAAAGGCACAGGTGATGGACAAGCAAGCGTATGTTTCCTGAATTTGAAGGAAAGGAGCTGATACATGTACATGCCACATGCTGAGATAGAGATTAGAAAAGGCTGATATCGGTAGTAGGTTGAAAAAATATCAGTAGCTAAAAATACCTATAAATGAGAAAATACATTGTCAATATACTGTTATTATACTGTTATTTATCATTATTTTGAGGAGGGCATGATGTTAACAAGCTCAAAATATGTTTCATCCCTGATTTAAAAAGTAGAATTTTTTTCTTTCATAACAAGGTAAACACAATAAATTCTCAGAGGAGTTCTTGGTCAAAAAAAAAAAAAAAAAAAAAAGGAAAAAAAATGGAAAGAAAAAGCTTTGGCTTTCTTAAAGACTGTCCTTCTGTTAACTTCTATGTATTTATACTTCTCATTGACTCAACAGCATCACACAGATAAAGCCCAAAGGAAATGTAGCAGTTAATAAATTATTAAGCTGTTCCCCTTTAAAACATCAGCACTGGGCAGTACAAAGGCTTGGCATGCCATGTCAGATGCAAAAGGATCTGCAAATCTGAAAGAGTTATCGGAGCTGGGGAACAGCTGGCTCTGCAGATCCCGAGGCCCACCTGGGATCCACTTACTACAGCCTGTCATTCTCGCCAAGTTTAATGCTTATATAGTCAATGAAACATTAGATGAAGCTAAAGGATACATCCCTAAAGAATCTGACTTATGCTCTGGGAAATGACCTTTAAGCAGTCACCTTCTGATAGAAAATTAAACTACAGCTCCCTGCATCTGCAAAAATACCTTGATGTTTGTGATTTGTTCCCAATGGCATACATGCATTGTGTTGGTACGCTTTCTACTCAGCTACCATACACATATATGTTTGTTCAGGTTTTCTTTGCACTGTATTTTCATACTTCAGCACACCAGGGATTAGTTGCTAAAGTGATTAATTTAAAATTATTGCAGTCAGTGGTTTTTCAGTGACAATTGAAAGCCCAGAAATTCAGTTGGTTTGTTTTAAAAATCAAACTTGCGTTGCCTGTGGAAACATTTTCTTAAGTCTTTGTTTTATCAGTAGAATAACCATATTCTCTTATTTTATTAAAAGAGCAATAGCCTGGTTTTGATGGCTACTATCATGAGGAAGATGATTCTTTTTATGATCTGATAAAGAAAATTTCTTTATTGGGAATAGGCCAGAGTGAAAACTATGTGTACGATATGGAAAGAAGTATGTTTCTGAAATAACATGGGAAAAAGTGCCAAAAGAAATGCAAACAAGCTAGAAACGTAGTTTAAAGCAGGACAAATGAAAATCAAATCTTAATGTATTTACAACAGACCTGACTCTTGCCTATTATATGCCTAATGCTATTTGCTAAGGAAAAAAAAAGAAAAAGATTTGGTTATAATATTGGCATTTCAGAGAGAACTATTTCTCAGAGCTAAAGAGCTGAGAAGTCATTTGCCATACCACAGCCACAAAAACCACACAAAACCAAATTGAGTTTAGCATTCCCCTCTAACCTTTATTTCTCAGCTTAGACACAACTCAGAGGCTTCCAAATTCCAATTGCTTAGCAATTACTACCAGAGGAAAAAGGAGTGTGTCACATCCTGATGATGCCAGCAGCAGTACCAGCACATGTATTCATGCAGGAGAAGATCTATATCAAGCCCCAAATCCTCCTATTATAAGGAAATTACTGCAATAATGTTTTTAACAATGTTTAGTATCTTACATTTTGTAAGCAGTAGAACCAAATCTATTAGAAATATTGCTCTAATAACTTTGTATGCAGATGTTAAAACTCTAGTATGTTTATTATGGCCTTGCAATTTTTACTGAACACTAATACAACTCCATTCCATCACTTCCAAAATTGCATTTAATAGTATTTGAAAGAGGGCTGTAAACAAACAGTATATGGGAGATAGTGGACCACAACTTCAAACCAATACAAGTTTTGAGACCTCATACTAATGACCTTCTCTGAAGTAATCCCTGCCTGAATTACAGTACCTGTGAACACAACATGAACTCGAGGACATTTGATACCAAATAGTAATTTAAATTTTCTATGCATTTTTTCAGAGGTAGCAAAGTTTTATGGAATTTCAATGTCTGTCTGCAAAGCTAACCTTAGCAGGAAAAGTAAAAGAATAATTTCTGCAGGTGGGTTTGGAATAAACTTATGAATCTGAAGTAGATTAATCGATACTAATTAATATTTCCGGTTTTAAAGATAGATGCTAAAAATTTTGTAAGGAATACAGAAAACACTATCAGTACCCTAAATCCATTGCAAAGCTACATGAACACATTTTAACTCTACACCCCTGTATAGTGATCCAGGTTATTCTTTGAGGGGTGAAAAAACACACACATTTGACTATGGCACAGAGCATCTGTGTTATTCCCACATTCTGTGCTGTGCACAATATCTGTGGCCCCTAAAACATGTACGCTGAACTAGGAAAAAAAAAAGGCAAACGCACACACTCCTGAAAAAATAATGACCATTTAGGAAGTAACCAACTGTAAGAAGAGTTGTATTGGACTCTATGATTTTATTTCTTCAGTCTTTGTTATTTTCATTCTTTGGAATAATTACCCTTCAATGACATTTTTGCCCCAAATATCTATGTTCTCTTCAGTATCAGTACCACCGGAACCCCTTCTTTCCTCCACAGCTTTCTGCTTTGTTGTCAATGGTGGCTGCTGTGGGGAGGAGGATTATGGTCAGTTTGTTTGGCTTTGCTGCGCTTTGTATCAATGGGTTTATTCAACTCGAGTATAATTTCTGAAAATCACATTTTCCAAAGCAAATTGTGGAGAAACTTTTTGTCCACATAATAAAAAGAGGACAGTTTGCACTAGGGGAAAAAAATCCCCAAAGCCTATTTCTTTTAGACTTAAGATCCTGGTTGTCCGGACATGCAACTAAAATCAGGTATAACGCTTTTTAACACTTCTTCTACAGTCAAAGACATACACACTTAGGAGCAAATCATCTGTCATAACCTGGGCATCTACTTATGCCCCAAAGTACCTGAACCACAGTCTGGAGTTCCTCTGCACTGAACATAATTGGGACACAGACGTAGACTCTGTTCAGACAAAGCCTTCCTTTTCTAACTTGGATGAATAAGACTGACATTGGCACACACAGAACTTACGCTTGTGCAATACTCCTAGATGTGAAATCTTAGAAATCATTAATTTCTTTGAAGTAATGCAAAACAATTTAGCATAAGAAAAACACTGCTGACATGAATCTAATGACTAAAAAAATCATTAGGCTGTCTTTCGGTAGGGTTGGAGCATGTAAGGATCCCAGTTCACTGAATACTCATTAAAAAAAAAAAAAAAAAGGAGGGGTGGGGAAGTGATTGCCTTAGAACAAGATCTGCTGAAGAACACAGAAACAACAGAAACCTGCAGGAAGATGAATCCCACCTATACCAATACTTTGTCAAACAGAATTCACTCATCTGCTTCAATGCATTTGGAAAGTATTAGTAAAGTAGATTAAACAGAAACACCTGTCAGAGGGACTGTGCTAATATAGACAAGATCTCAGGGAGCTAGGAGAGCAGCGATAATGCAGAGATGCTGTAAGAGAATGAGACATGGTATTTAGAAAGTGTGGGAAAAAACAATGTAAAAAACCACAAGTGGTATCAAACCCACATCACCTTTACTGACAACACCTTAAAGCTTAAAACCAAAGAAAATGCAGACTACTCTTACACTAACATATTCCTCAAGAGAAAGGATAAAGGGGAGGGGAAAAGACAATCAGTGCTGCTTTTATTTTCAAGACAGTTTCACTAGCAACTTAATAACACTATTTCTTAAGGGAATCAGGAAATGCACAAGATCTATTTGTATGTTTGTTTACAATAATATATGAATATATATATATGAAGAAGACATAATACCTGCATTTTCTAGATGTACCTTTTCCAGCTTCAAAATGCCAAGTAAAGATCAGTTTATCTTTTCAAAAGTCAAGATTATTTGTTATAGAAGTGATTTTTTTACACATTTTACTGACAATTTTTGAGAGACATTTTCTGTTTCAGAAGCTGGATACCGAGCACATATTGCATGTTAAATTTGTAGCAGATTTAAGTGACATTAAAAAAAGAAGTATTCTCTTAGCTGCCAAACTTTACATTTTGAGGTCTTAACTGGGGTTATGCCATGTCCCTTATGCGCACTAGACCTAAATTATATAGCGTGGGCCCTGAGAAGCTCAGCTAATTCCCCTACTTGCACCTCACTCCTAGTTTGATCTTGTCTTTTTTTGTGTTATATATCTTACTGTTCTCACTCTATGGGCCAAAAGAGACTCATTATCCACCTGAAAAGCAAAAAACACAGCACACATCTAAATCTCAAACTGATATTTGCATGTCCTTGTTATTTCAACAGGAGCTATGCAAATTCACTTCAAGGATATAGTTATAGTTTGAGAGCATCCAGGAGCTCCCAGCAGATCTGAAATCTCCCCCGTTCCATAGAAGTGAACCAGGTTGGCAAAACGAGAGCCACTTTAAGCCTCTGACCACTTGCAAACTTTTCTTCTAATTTACATCTGCTGCAAAAAATGTCCTGTACACTCACAACCAGAGCAGTAATTCTCACTCTATGTGTTGTCATCACAAATGACCTCACCGTCCAATTTTCAGTCCAATTACTGTCCACCTACTGCCTACCAAAACCATTCTGCTGCTGAGGAGTTGTATGAATATACCTCAAAATCTTGCAGTGATTTTCACTGTTGGTGGTGTTTTTTTTTTTTTAAATATTATTTTTATTGGTGATAAATGGACAGATCTTGGCTGAAATAAATAATTTCCCATTTCTCATAAAGCCAACACATTTCATCCAAGAACCAGATACTAAAATCTTCACACTGTGCCTTCTACCTGTCCATGTACTACTTGACAAGCAATTCTTAACACCTTAGCTGAAAAATACAATACTCTTAACTACTTATATATGTGCTTTCCCAATAACAAATGGCTTGACTGACATCCTCAAGAAAGAAATCTGGGTTAAGCCCCAATTAGTAAACCAGTCTTTACATTTCTGCTGTGCATCTGAAGAAAGGCCATACCATCATCTGCTTCACAGAGATGTTGTTGAATTGTGACACCTTAAAAAAAAAGAACTATGAGGCACTTCAAAACTCACAAAGATATGAAACAGAAAAGCTGTGTTTGTCATGATGCAAATTGGGAAGGGAATCTATAAAGTTAAACAATCAAAAAGATGTAATTCATGAAACACATGCCAGGACTTACACAAGACAGGTTCTAGAAACATACAAGGGGAGCAGAATAGCAATGCAAGGCCAGAGTAGGGGACCATACTATTTCAAGGGGTTTTCACTTGCTGTAAGATTCTGCTATAAGATCCAATGCACCAAATGCACCAGCCAAAGCATTACAGTGCTGTAAGATACTCCAGCACTATTTTCCTGTACGGGGGATACATAAGCAATGGCAGAGAAACCTTGCTGGGGGAATCAGTCTCCCACTGAAATCATGAGACCTGACAGGTCTGATAAAAGCAGAGTCCTAGTGCTCATGCCAAAAGAGACCAGGGGGAAACGAAGGCATTTCCTCACTTTGAACTTTTTGTAAGGTTTCCAGGAGGCATGTGAATGCTATAGAGTTATTATAATGCCTTTTGAGGGTGAATATCCTTTGCATAGTAACATGAAAGAATCAAAAGCATGTGGATTCTTTATGCTAGAGGAAGAGCTCAGGTACAATTAGCATGTAGTACATAGAATTTCAGGCACATCTTTTACAGAGAATTATATTGACTCTATTGAGTAGCAAAGTACAAGTAATTCTTAATGGATGACAAAGAGATAGATTGTGGCCTCTGTACTTTAATTCTGACCTTTAACATTACATTGAACACATTTTAAAGGATATCATAGCTGCGATCCAGCTATGAGCCTGAGTTCCTGTCTTACGTTAGTTAATTTTTTATGCATGAATAATACCTATAGCATCATATAATATTGTCAATAAATTGAATACAAAGTTATTATTCAAATTTTTCATTAAAAAGAGAATGATCAACAACCTCAAAGACTGTACAGACTTAAAACTTCTCCTGCCTCAGTTCTGAATCCGCCCTGTCCCTGAGGTCTTCCCCATCTACGACCACAAGCGTCAGCCCTCATTTTGCCAATGCTCCAAACCACCCAGCAGCATTTCCAATTAATTCTCTCCTCCTGGTTCATTTCCGCCCTGATTTCTCAGCACTCATCTCACTGCCCCTGCCCCAGTATGGAATTTTCTGAATGGTGGCTGGGATGAAAAAGCACTGGAAAGAAGGTGTGCTGGGGTGAAGAGAGCATGATTGCTGCTCTAGCACATTCTGTCTTCACATTTCTTATCATTTCTTCCTCCAAGGAAGGAAAGGGTGAGGAAAGTTACTGATTTAGATAACTGTAGACTGATGCTCATTTGTTAGGCTGTAAATACATTTAAAAGTGGTTTTGCATTTGCCAGTAGAATCCTGTAAAACATTTGCTGGTCTGTGATTATTTTTTCTCATGCTAATATAGAAATTTGGGCTGGAATTCGAAATACAGCACTTGGATGTCAAGAAACCTGGCAAATTCTCAAACTGGCAGGTGTTTGAGAACATAAATAAATTATCAAAACAATCTCAACAGTCCAACTTGCAAAAACATTAAAATTAACAGTTATTTATTGTTACTAAATACTATTTAAGACCAGCTAAGCAACCAAGATAGGTGGGTGATGTAGACATTTTATTTTTGTCAGTTTTCAAAATGCAATTTGTCTTACACATTGTTTATAGCAATCTACAGGGACCACAGATTCACAGGAATAAATGAGACAGTGAGAAGGTTATTCATTCTTAATATAACACTAACCTGTTCTTAAAACCTCTGGGAGACAGATTTCACGGCCTTCCCAAGACATCTCAACCACTGCTTAGCTACTCTAATGCCTAAACAAAATCTCTCTTACAACAATTACCATGTTATTTCTTGACCTGCTGAAAAAATGACCCACAAAGTTGGTCCCTGCTCCTTACCATCAGTCTTGTATGTACCTGAAAATGTATGAGGTCTTTCCATCTTTTCCCTTCTTTAGAAAAAGTCCAGTTTGGCGATTGTTTCTTCAGAGGACATACTCTCCACTTGGATTTCAGCCAATACTGTTTGTGTGTTTGTTTTTTGTTTTTTGTTTTTTTTTTTTCCCAATGGTCTTGGGTCCAAAACTTATTGATTTGTGAATCCCAGGGGTTGGCAGTACTATAGGTGAGGTCTTATGAGTGCTGAGAGGTGCTGAAGGAATTACTTTATGACTGTTTCATATGACACGCTCACCTGCCAACAGAATTTTTTTTTCTTTGCCTTCACAAAAGGATTACTCGGTTGATTCACACTCTATGAACAAACTCTTGCAGTACTTAGCTCCATTCCTACAGAACTTCTGCCAGGCAAGTGGTTGTCCCATCCTGAAGGTGTGAATTAATTATTGCTACTTTAGAATTGCATCTGTACTTTCTCTTACTGAATTGCAGTTTATTTACTACACTTTTTTGCTCAAAAGTCCAACGTATGAATATTGTAACTTCCAGCAAAGTGTTTGTGGCTCCTCCTAGCCTCACACTGCTAGTAAAAGTTAATAAACTGCTCCAACCATTAAGCGGGAGTGGAACCGATTTCCACAAAACCTCAGCCATTGGTTGTTTAGCTGGTAGACTGATCAGCTTCCTCTGCACATACAGCAGTCTATAATTCTGTTCTTGTTATATTTGCGGTGTAACACGTGTAATGGAACTTAAAGGCAATGGATATTCCCAAATACCCAAATTTATGACGCCATTTGCTAAGAAACAAAACAAAATATTCAGTCACTCATGGGTTACACAAAATGATCTTATACTGGTGTGTCCGAAAATCCTAATGCTGTGGATGTTTCTGTTTTTACTATTTGGAATACTTGAACTGATCAAAACCTTACATCAAGCCAAATTTATAAGAATTTTGGTTTGCCTCCAAGGCTGTATGTTCAAACAACTTCATTCTGTTAATAAAGGTACAAGTCATAATGGTGCACAACACAAAATTGGTAAATAGACAAGGGTTGGAATTACATATCCTTACATGTAATGGAAGCAGGTAGCTTCTGTTTTCACTGTTTGGTGACATTAATGCAATAATACTGAGTAACTGCTGACAATTAGCCAGAAGATGGAGCAGAGGTCTTGCAAGAAAATTACTCCCTGGTGGCAAAATATTGAAAATTCAATTACACTCTGTTTATTACAGGCCTACATTAAGAACTGCATTCATAATAAAGACCTTGATAATATACAAATTAATCGCAGCACAGGGGAGTGCTTTAGCAACTTTTTTACTCCTTGATGTATTCTTCAATATTAAGTTTTTAATATATCCATACTGAAATGCTTTCTATAAAGCTTTTCAACTGAAATTCCTTAAATACAATAGCATATGTGAATATTGCTCTGAAAGACAAGATAATTTCTAATAGTTTTTTAGAATAAAACAAGGTGTAGATAGCAATTTTAAAATATCCTTTAAGTATTCTCCGTATCTTAAGGTTCATATTTGTATTTTGTGAAGTATGCTATCATGCAAACATTGTTAAAGTCATATAGGCTACAGTCTTGCATAGTTTTCTGCAAATACTCACATTTACATATACGAATACTTTCTTTCCATTTAAGAAAAGCTAGGGACTTGGAGATATGCATATCCAGTTTCTGCAGACATTGCAGATTAGTTTGAAATAAGATTGAATACTCTAGTTCTTACTATTCAAGTATAAAGCAGTTGCACAAAATGCTCCCAAGAAGAGTAGCTAGATATAAATTCATGCAATGACAATGTATATTGGATACTGTTGAATAATTTAGTTTCTGAATGAGTTTAGTCAGCAGTTTGTTTAGTCTTTTAATAGTCTATTGCCTACCTTAAAGACTTTTAGTTGAAAGTTCTTCAGCACAAAGGCTTTAAACTGATGTATTTCAAACCTAGCTATATGCTTACTGATTTTAATTGTAATTTGCCAGTGAAATCAGTAAGACCCGTGATACTTTACTGATTCTGAAGTGGAGTAAAAAATACCCATTATCTTCATATTTAACTTAATCTTATATGTTCCTTGAAAATGCAAAACTCTAAAAAAAATACTGAACACATGCACAGCATTCCACAGGTTAGCTGTCTCTTATTTTGTTTGAGACCTATTCTTAAGGATTTCTGGCACTGGAATTTCATTATCAAATACTGCAAACAAAGATGTGAAACTGTCTTGCCTGACTAGGGTCTATGTTACTGAAACTCTGTTCAGATCCAAATATTCTGACTCATAAAATCCTTCCACTTTAAAAAAGAAGATCTCATGCTTTCTGCTTTGTAAAGGGATCCCCTGAATCTGCAACGTACAATAACTCTTAGTGGTGCTCAAGCTACTGATATTCCAGACCAACCCCAATGACTGTATCAGATGGGACCTTGCTTCTGCAAGACTATGCCACGTGTAGCACAGAAGATTGTACAGGAGGTAACTGATGATAGCTCAGGTATTTGAAATTGGCTGGAACAATAACCCTGCAGCTTTGTCGCAGATAAGCTTTGATACTCCTCTAGCAATCAGAAAAAAAAAACCACCACAGAAATGAGTTTAGGACGATTAAAAAAATTAAGGTATCAGGCAATAAACACAATTCACAAGGAAGTAGAAATTATTCTGTGACAAATTAATCTTTCACAGGTAGGTTCCTCCCTCACAATGCCCACACAAACCCCTTCAACAGCCACTTCTAAGTCATCATTTGACTACTCTGAAAATGCCTGATCACTGCAGAACTCATGGAAATAGAGAGTTATTATGATAAGATCTCTTCGGGAGACAGATTGTTTCCTGAAAGAGATGAGACGAATGAATGTCATGTCCTTCTAGTTTTCAAGTGTGTTGTTTTCCAGGTCTTGCTCTCTGAATTCAGGCACAAAATTGAGATATAGAACAATGCTGTGTGGGACAGCATGACAAATTTCAAAACCAGCAAGAAAAACTAGGTAATTTGAGTTCATCCCAACATCACATCTCTTGTATCTGCAAGTTACTCGGTCTGCCTGGTGCAGTTGATGCACATAGTCATAACAAGGAAAAGAACAAAGCATGTCTGCACGTTCATGAGATCCAGCCATCAAGCTGGATCTTGCTCCATAAAATCAGTCTGTTCACATGGTACCTGCTAGAGCAGTACACAAACACCAGCCAAACCTGTAGATGTTATGAGTGAAGTCTTGAAACCAGCATTAAATATGCATGTATGATTTAAGATCTCCAGCTATCCCCATACTGCCTCCATAGGACTACACTTTTTTTTTTTTTAAACTTGCCTGATAGGTGATGGCTCCAACCAACTCTAGAATAGTGTGAACTGATATATTACAGCTTTCATGATATCCTAGTTGATGCTGCAGGCTTTACATGATTTCTGACGATGTCATCCAATCTGCATATGGATTTGGTACCTTCTCAAGCGTGCTTCCACAACTGATAGATATATTGCAATGCTTGGCTGTCTGGAAAATCCTTTTCATCGTATGTTACAGGCCATGCAGTGAAATTGCAAATGGAATACTTCTTGCAGGCTCAGAAGGTGGCCAGATGACTTGCAAGTTGGAAAGCTGTGCACAAGAAGAGTTTGAAAAATGGGAGCCCTGAAATGAGAAGGGCTAACAAGAAACCTATGGATTTCTTAAATCTCTTCAAATGTAGACACCTGACAGGATAAAGCTATCCTACATTTCAGAATGAGGAAATACTATGAACAGAAGCATTTGCTCTTGAATTCTGCTGTGTCATCATCTACGGCTCCTAAACAAAGAAAACAAGGCCAATTCTGATTACAGTAGACTCTGAGGAGGGACCAGGAAGGTACTGCAGAGAAAATACAGCATGGCAGACATCATGTTTAACGTGGTGTCAGAGCACTTGGGGAGCAGAGCAGAAAAAGGCAATGCTCCGACCCCACAGGGCTGCTACCTGTGCTGTCAACCCTGTCTTTGCTCTCCCCACAGTGTCAACTACCAATTTTGGGGCAGAGATTTCCTTACTCTACCACAGAGAAACTAATATGAGAGGGAGAGAAAACATGAATGGGCAGCAGTGATATGCACATGACCAGCCACCTAAGTGGCTGGTAAGATGAAAGCCATGTCGGACTTTCTACCACCGCTGGTATTTGGAGGCATCTTCTTTTCCCTCCGACACTGCAGGAAAGTCATGAAGCTCCATCCGATGCCTCTGCATGGTTGAGCATGCTCCTTCCTCATACCCACCTATGACACCAAAAGTGTAAGCATCTGCCTCTTGTCAAGAATCAGCAGTTGCCTATACTGTGGAATGTTAATTCTGTGAAGAAATGGAGTCTGACTTATCTACCTGATGACAGACTGTTCCCATGGTTTTGGTGGGATGAGAGAAGAGTGGAGGAAAGGCTATTGCTTTATTTAGATCTGGTGAGATCGGTACAGATAGCTTCAGAAAGTTCATTTCACCTCCTCTCTTTCAAGCTTTGTGCATCCTACAGAAAAACTCAAGCACACTGAGTATGTGCAGCAATCCAAAACAAGAAACAGACACACTTGTGCCCGTTTTCTAAAAAAAGAAAATTAATCTGTTACTGAATGGATAGAATTTGAAGCCTCGGGTTGAAGAGCCCTGAGCAGGAGATAAGGGAAAACATAAAAATGGTATTACAGAGGAGTGTGAAAAATGTCAGTACTTGATCTAAGAGTATTGATATAATCAAAAATCAAAAGAATCAATTCAGAAGTTTGTAGCAATTTAGCCAAAGCCTGGACAAGAACACTAGCGCAGCTGTACTCTGCTATAATGGGAGGTGGCATGTAAATAAAGAAAGGGCAGTAATATTTTCTCCCCTTTTTTACTCTTGTACATGTAGATAAAGAACACATTTCCAGTAATAGCAATTTGACATACACTTAAAGAACATATAAAACTCTTTGTATGTATTCAGAATATGCAAAATAAATAATCTTAAAGCTGCTTACAATTTGTGCAGTAATTTTACTGCAATCTCATCTGAAATTACCAGAGATTGTCTAGGTTTTCGCATCCACTTAGTTTACTTAATTGAGTAAAATTTGTTGAGATTATTTGCAGGATTCAGAAGCCCCTCTGAATTTATATAAGTTATGCTTTTCTTAAAGTTACTGAAAATGTATTTTTATTTGTATATATATGCCCACATACCTATACTAAAAAAAAAAACAAACAAACCACGATATCCAGCCTTTTCAAATTAGTTAGTTTGAGAAGGTAAAAAAGGCAGAGCTAGGAAGTTTGAGAGAAAATAAGATTATGCTGCCCATTTATAAGCAGGAAAACAAAATCAGAGAGGTGAAGTAATGTGCAAATGCAGAGACAGCAAATTAGTGACCAAATCAGGGTTTCATTGCAGAATCTCTGACTTCAAAGCAAATACTTTGAAGGCTTCCCACATGTAAAGTTCAGAAGAAATTGATAAGCAGAACGAAAGTCACGGAGATTGGAGTTTAGCCAAGCTAACAGTTGCGCTTCAGTAATTAGAAGTGATCAGGACACTGAGTCTAACCTGAACTCACAGCAGAATACTCAGCACTGATTCAGTACTAAATTTAATGGACATAATGAACCATTATCATCACATCCAGGAGTATGGTACATTTTCTTTGATTACTTCCACAGACTATCCAAAACTCAAGACCACTTAGCTTGTGAAGTCTGATGAGAGCGCAGCCTGAGGTAATACAGACACAAAAACAACTCATAAAAGATTAGGCCAGGCTTGATTTAACAGGGAAAAATAAAGTAGGACAATGGAAGAAAAGGTTGTGTTTTGTTTTGTTTTTTTTTAAACAGTTTTTGTTATTGTTTGTTTCTTAAGGCAAAACAGGATAATCACACATTTTGCATAAAAATATATTACCCTGTCTGTCTTTTATATAGGTTCTGGAGAGGAGAACCATTGCTCCATAAAAGCAGAACCAGAGAGTATGATTTCTTTTTTGGATGTGACTATGAAGTATTTTTTCCATATCTTTTAGTGCACTGTATTCAAATTCTACTTAAAAATGTTTTAAATCACAAGAAAAACTGGATTTTGAGATAATCAATATTACCATGTCACCTAAATGGTTACTTCAAATCCATATTTTGAATTCTGGGATAACCAGAATAAGAAGAGAAGCATGTAATCCAGTTCCCCAAGAGACACTGTCTCTTGAATTTACAAAGCATAAATATCTTTCTCACTGAAAACAAAACAGAAATCTTTGAGTTCAATTAACTCTCCAGCCTCAACAAAAATGCACTGCAGTAGATTCTTTTTTAAAGGAATAATTTACCAGAATTCTCTTTAATGCTTTTTTCATAACATTGAAATACCTCAGAAAAGAGGATAAAAAATTCAATTGTGTCGAGCTGATCAGAGGAACAAAAATCCACTCTGAACAAAGGTAAGCCGATTAACTTTTTCATAAAAAATCAATATATTTGATACTGCAAAGAACAAAGAACTTGTAAGAAAACAAGAAAGAAAATAATTTGTGGCTTTTTTAAAAGCTAACTGCTAACTAGAAGTATGTGGACTCTGTACCATATTTTCAATATTGTTATTGTTTAAATGTGTTCCTCTAAGTCCCAGAAGTCAAAGATGATTCTCTGGATAAGGAGAATGTTATCAATGTACGCAAAGTGGGCACTTGAGCATTTTCTGGGTAAGTTCACTTAATAGTTTTAAAAAAGGTAAGAATTTGAACTTTTCAAAAATGTAGCTAGGCATTTGTAACATCTCAAACTGCATTTCAAAATGTATATACATGTCACAGAGCCATCTAAGACACACTTGACAAATAACGCCTAGTATGGGGACTCCAACATTATTCTAGTTTAGGTAATGTTGAAGAATAGCTATCTTCCATGCTATTAAACTTTATGAGCTCCTAATTGCAGGCAGCAGACAAAAGAAATATTTTTACCTAGTGTTTATGAACCCAATTAAAACGCTGTTACATGCCTACACCTAGATTGTGGTGTAACCCACTTTTTAAAGACAACAGGTCCTTGTCTGCTTGAGAATTGGCCTTGATGGAAATAAGAACTGTAACTGCTAGAATAACAAGAAGAGTGGTTTCCCCCATGGACATGAAAAGTATTTCAGCCTTTTTCAACCAGTAGTTACAGGGCTCTGCTGGCAGGTACAGCCATCTTCTGGCAAACTAAAAAAAACCAGAGGTATGACAACTAAATAAAACTGCCTTTGCAACATCAAGATGGCAGAAAGAAATGACATTGCAGTCACCCTTGAAGGTATAAACTTCTGCAGCACTGGGAGTGGGTAAGTATCCTCACTGCCCTGTGAATAAGAAATATATGACTTGGACAGTCAGGTGAACTTAAGGAACAAGTTGCCAACAAGCAACACTTAGGTGGAGCAGTCACAAGTCATTCCTTCCACGCTGAGAAGGCAGTCACTTTGACTTTGTTTGCTCCCTGTATGAAGTCAAACACTGCTGCATTTTTTTATGCCATGGAGATTGTTAGATAGGAATAAAAACAGGCATATGAACTCTCCCCTTGCTTGCTTCTACTACTAGCCTAATGGCCGGCAGATCCCAAAACATTCTCATAAATTGCATTCTGGGGTAAGACAGGAATACTCTTAGACATTCAAGAGATTTCTGCCTTAAAAACAATACTCTTACAAACTGCCTTCCAGAAAATCACTAGCACTGTATAAATTAAACCAAAGTCTTCTGAGGAACTATCAGATCCTGAAACCTTTAATATACATTTTCATGTATATGAGGAACTAATGTTAAATTAAAACAAACTAGCACAGTTATTTGGCACCTCAGAGCTTTTCTTTTGGAACCAAAAAGCTTGCAGCTATAGGTTCTCCCCACTCCACAGTATTCCCTGCTGTATTTTGACGGAGCAAACTGCAATTTTCAGTTAAATACAGAAAGGAAATGAGAAGGGCGGGTGTGGGGGGTAAGTTACAATTGCAAAAATGTGAACCAATTTGTCTATCCATCCATTACTTCTCTGCAATATCTACACACCACAGGACAGATATAAATTCAGCAAAAGGACTGGTGGAACAATTCTAGGGCCAGGATTTCTGGTAGGATCCCCCATCATTTTGCAGCTGCAGACAGAATCAATGAAAGACAGCTGAGGCAAAACACAGCTAATCCAACAAGCAAATGTGAGTCTGGGAACAACGGACTTCTATACTCAACCCACTTCTGTATCAAGCCTTTCTGTGAATTTAGTCAACATTCTCTATATTAATTTGATTTTTCTGGGAAAGTTTTTCAATAGCACTTATATGATTTAGGAGCACAAGTCCTATTACAACTCATGAGCATGTGAGCTCTAAATCTCTAGGGCACTTTTTAAAAGTCTCATTCTACCTGTATAATGGAAAAACAATCATTATTTTCTGCCTTCTAACTACACTGATACAAGGACTAAAAGGAATATCCAGTACTGTCCCTGCACGAACTCCTCACTTTTCCAAGGCTCGAGAGGCTAAAACAACCTTATCACGACTTCAGGTCACAAAATTGAGTCTAATGGACCAATGGAAGGAATTAATTTTGGAGCTCAGGACCTTTAATTGAGAGCAGATGGTGCCTAGTCCCTATAAATTTAAAGACTGGGGCCTGTTAACAAAAGCATCTAATCTCATCTCAATTGCCATAAGCAGCCAGGACCCAGCAATATTGAGTTTACAAAACAATATAACAATCTCCTAGAACTCCACTGAAAGCAAACGAGCAGCAAAGACAGTTAATGAAAAAGACTTCATGTGTTCTGCAGCTAAAGTAGTTAAGGGAACGAGCAGCAGAATTCCCCACTGAGTTCAGTTTTTAAACAATTTTAAATAGATCTCATAGAATTTACAGCAATCTCGCAATGAAGAACTTAGCAGCTTGAACAATTCTGGTTACTCTACATAGACAGAGACCAGATACTATCCATTTAACCAAATAGTGATGAGAGAGGCCATTCCTTTCAAAGTCACTGGGACCTAGATATCTTGGAAACTTGGAATATTAAAAAAAAATTTAAAGATTATAAACTGTCTTGATACATTCAATATCCATCTTCAAGAGCAGACAGAAAAATCAGCCTTCTCCAATAACTATCTTTTGCCAGAAAGGATCTTAGACTTCTCATTTCTGCTACAAGTGACCAATATAGTTTGGTTCAGTGAAATCCACTACAAAAAGAAATCTAAGTTTTGTACAGAGACAAAGCAACTCAAATTCTTTCTACTGTCACAGGTGCAGACTGAGACTCCATAGCATTAGTCATCAGCAATTATACAAGACATTTTATTCATAACTATAAAGCAGTTTATAGAAATATTACATTTATAGAAAACCAAGCTACTGGGGAAAAAAAAAAAAAATCACTCTCTTTCTGCAGCATACAGTAGGTCAGTGTCAGAATGTGTAACACCAGAATAACTTTCCTTTGCCTATGCTCATGACTGCACATGGTTTTGCTATGGAAATGTTTTGGAATTTCTAGGTTATTTGAAGAAGAAACCAGTCTTCAACCCTGTATATCTAGTATGTAATAAAACTATGGGTATAAACTGTGAAAATAAAACTGTTTAAGAAAAGGTCTTGTAAGGATAGCCATATATATGCATACACAGCCATACACACACATTTATACATTTATTTCACCACAAAGGACAAAAAGCAATCATAACATAGTCAACCAGAGAAATCAGCCTGTTGTCAGTCTTTATTCTGTCGTGGCCTTACAATCCAGAACGAGGGTTGCTCAGGTCAGTTGCTTCTTTTTCTGTTGTGAATACCGTACCAGAGGTAGAAGTGCTCACGTTTTGTCAGCAGCTACAGTAACCCCAGGGAGGGATTTGCCAGCCGCAGCACAGACCTGGCACAGCAGCTGCACAGCATCTTCAAACTCCAAGAAAACTCTTATCTATTATGGATGCTCTTATAGAAGATATGAGAGACATGCCTCTTAACCATTTGCATATTGATAATTTAGTCCATAATTAATTTACATTGTTCCCCCTCATCTTTGTTAACTTGATGCTGTGGGTTCACAATTGTGAAATTAAAAAAACAAATTAAAAAATCAAAATAAGATATTGATAAGTATTTTGCAAATTACTATGGACTATATAGAAACCTGGACTAACCCACAATGATTATAGCAGGCACCAAAGACCCTTCCACTGAAAAGTTTCTAATGTGGAGTGAAAAAAAAATAATTATTCTCCTTGGTTTCAGTGTGCCAAAACCACACTTCTCTATAGCATACAAGTTAAAACAACAGATAACTAAACACAAAACCTATATAATATGGGAAGAAAATGTTATACCAAATGAGGGGTGTGGAATAAAAATCAAACCTCTAGCTTAGCAAGCATTTCTTTATTTGAGATTTAAGAAATTATCTTCTTTTCACCTTAAATCAAGAAAAAAAGCTTAAATTTTTCCAACAGATCAGGCAGCATATTATATAGACCAAAAAATGTTCTGATCACTTCAATTCACATATTGCTTTAATAATTATAAAATTAATTAATTTTCAAATTTGACTTGAAACTTAATTTCAAACTGAATTCTGATCTGTATCAAAATAGAATTTTTTATCCAGAAAACATCAAAATAAGTCTTTACATGGGTTTAATAGAGTTAGTTTTAAAGAACTGTCTATTCCAAAAGCCTTTTCAGCTTTCCGTAAAAAAAAAACCCAAACAAAACAACTTGACTAATTTTCTCCAGCTGTTATTTGACCAGCATACAAAGGCTGTCACCTATAATTGTTACTGATACTCTTGACAGTAGCACAGACTGTATTTACTTTAAAGTTGAAATGACATAAATATGTCATTTCTCAACATGATATATTTAATTTTACAAATAAATTCAATTAAAAATCTTATTTCAAATCAAAATTAGTTGAAGATTAAAAATACCTTTAAAACAACTGAATAAGCCTACTCTTTATACAGATTATATAGGTATTATTTAGACTTTACCTCTATCATTAATTTGGTTTTGACTGCTGAATATATTATGGTATGTGTATGTATATATGTACACAGCCCCCCATATCCACATAACTATACAAGAATTAAGAAAGCAGTGGCTGAGAAATTTGCTTTCAAATAGCAACAAACCAAATGATCTCAGAGCTCTGATTTTTTTCCCTCCTTTTTATTCCAGTGATAATTACGTCAGTAAACCTGATTCAGCAAATTTGATGCTCTCTAATTCATTAATTAAAACAATATACTGCTACCACTGTGATTTTTCAAGGACATCAAAACCACATTCCAAATCAAAACAGCAGAGATCATCAGTTTATAGATGTGCAAAGCATGCTTTGCTTTCATGGCAACTTCACAATTAAAACACAACTTAAATGAAAGAGAATTGCTTTCTTAAAGATTTCCTCGTGCAAGCACGTTCAGAAGAACACATATTGTTTAGGGGAGCTGAACAGCAATATTTCTATATCAAAACTGAGGACAAAAAAAAAATTGTGAGAAGTTAACAATTTCCAATTAGAAAAAATCCCAAGATATAATAATCAATATTAAACTGCAGAGCACAACATTTTTATAGACTTCATTTTCTCAACATCCTTCCTGCCTATTATTTTTTGGGTTGAATAACACAACTGACTCACAAAAAACAAAATCAGAAAGGAAGTTAAGAATTTCTTTTATCCATCCTCTCTGACAAATCAGGACTGATGGGAACTATACCAACATTTGATAATTGTTTGGAAACTAAGTTAGATGATGAAATATTTGCATGGTCCCCAGCAGTCTCTTTCACTGAGTTATCCTCAGAACACCATCGTCTGAGCTAACTTCTACTTTTTGGTATTTGCATTGTTTTCTTCTCGTCCTATTTGTCATACGTGGCCTTTATAACAGAAGCAATATATAGAAAGAACATGCTAGGCGCAACAGTCTGAATTCTCCCAATCTCTTCTAGTGTTCTGTGTTTAAAACTTCTGATCATTCTTGTTATCCTTTCTCTAGGCTTCTAGTTGGCTGCTGTTCTCCTCAAAATGTAGTCCCCAAACCAGTCACAGAGTAGCGCAGTACTAAGATTGTATCAGCAGCACTGTATACAAAGACATATTATAAGGTTGTGACAGAAACCCTCCAATACCACAGAAAACTACACTGACAAACAGCCACTATGACCTTCAGCTAATGGCTACCCAGGAGGAATATAGAAACATTTCCTGGACATGCAGCAGCAGGGATAGAGAACGCGAAGCTCAACCACAGTTGAGAAGCCCTACCCCTGCAGAGGAAGATGGAGCTGTTAGGCACCACTTATACAAGCTGGGCATACACAAGTCCAGGCGACCAGACAGGAGGCACGCACGGGTGCTGGCAGAGCTGACCAATGTCACTGAAAGGCCACTCTGTGATTCCTTGAAAAGGAATGGCAATGGAGGAAGGTTCCTGATGACTTTTTAAAAGATAAAGGTCATGTTATCTTCAAGAAAGGCATGGAGTGCTTTGGGAAGTAGAGGCAGTCAACCTCACCCCAGTCTCTCAGGGAAGATTATGGAACAAATACTGCTGAAGTTATCCTTCATATGCCTGGATAGGGCTCCAGGAAAATAAAGTGACAGGTCTTTACCAAAGGCAAACCCTCCGCAAACAACCAGATTGCTTTCTGTGAACAAATAATTGTCTCAACAGACAAAGGAAGAGCAGTGGATGTTGGTTTCCTTGACTTCAGCAAGGTTTTCAACATGGTCTCTCATAGTATCCTGGTAGCTAAGCTGTAAAGAGATGGACTGGATGGGTGAGCTACAAAGTGCAGTTTGTGGACAACTGGTTGTACGAAGAGGCCGAAAGAACAGTGTTTTGTAGTGCAAAGACCAACTGTTGGCCGGTATTGATGGCATTCCTCAGGGGCTAACACTGGGGCTGATGCTGGTTTATGTCTATATAACATATCAAGAATGTGTAAGATGAAATGTGCCCTCAGCAAGTTTGTGGATGACACCAAGCTGAAGAGAGCAATCAACACACTGCAGGGCAGGACTGCCCTTCAGAGGGATCTCATCAGGCTGTAAGAATTGGCTGAGAAAAACTCATGAATTCCAAAGGCAAAATAACCTCATCTAACAGTAGTAGCTGGGAGCCTGCTAGAATGCAGCTTTGTAGTAAAGGGCCTGGGGAGTCGACGTGGACAACACATTCAGCAGTGTGCCCTTTCAACAGTAAGGCCTAACAACATACTGGGTTGCATTCAGAAGAATGGAGCCAGCACACCCTGGGAAGTGATTAGTCCCTTTTATTCAGCATTTGAAGACCACATCTAGAGTACAATACTCACTCAGTCTGGGGCTTGCCAGTACTCATGCAACATTGACAAACTGGAATTAATTCAGTGGAGACTGACCATGATGGTTAGAATGCTGAAGCATACAACTTGAGGAGAAGCTGAGTGAGCCTGGAAAAGGCAAAAGTTGGAAATCTAACTTTGGTCTTCCACTACCAAGGCACTGGTCACAACTGCAGCAAGGGAAACTCTGATTAGTAATAAAGGGCAAGACAATTCACAATTAAGTAGGTTAAGCACCAGAACAGCTGTCCAGAGATGATGTGGAATCTCTCTTCCTGTAAATTTTCAAAACTCAACAAGGCTTTGAGCAATCTCATCTAAATTAATACTAGTCCAGCTCTAAGCAGATGGTTGAACCACATGACCTCAAAAGGTCCCTTCTAAGCTGAATTATTCTATGATTTTCTAAAGGACTGTGATTCAACCACTTGTCTTTCTCACATCTGAGAAATTTGATTAATCTCACATAAATGTAGGTCTTTGCACTTGAATTTACTGAACTACATTCTTTCATGTAGAATTACTTCTCCAGCTTTTATCCTGTCCTACAAAGTATATATGATTTTTTTCCAGGTTACAACATTCTATTTGCATTATCCAAGTCATTAAGAAAATCTTGACACACTCTGTGAGGTACTATTTGATTCAAACTGCCAGTTCATGAAATACTGACCGTCATTCTTTACCAATTTTTTCAATAAGTTGTACATTTATCTTACAATAATGAACGCAGACCCCATGTCTCTATTTGTGAGTATGTCAGGAGTGAGGTAGTGTCAGAAGCCTTACTAATATCAAGATACCTATTACTGTTATCATCTGCTCCTTTTTCCTTTTCAAGGATTGGCTTACTCTATCACAGAAGAAAATAGCCATAGCTTGACGACTCGTTTAGTACAAACACATGCTCATTGTTATAAATAATAAACTTTTTTCTTTTCTAGGATGTTTCCCCTCTAACTAATTAGGCAAGTTCCTCCTACTTCCCTTTGCCCCTTCTGAAGTTGTCCGGTTTGGTTTTGCCTTCCAGAACCATATCCATCATCAATGATTTCTCAGACATGAGTCATAAAAAAAACAGAGGCTGTAGACACTCTATAAATGCAGGACAAATTTTATTTACCTAAGTAACCCCTAATCCTTTGTTTAATAATATAAATGTTAGCTCTGTGATCAGTTACTCAGGTAGCAAATGCTGAAACAAAAACAACCAGAAGAAAAAATACCAGCACTGTTACCACTCTTCAGAGTTAAGTATAAATCAACTCCCTCTTTTCCCTCTTCTTAGCATTCATGTTTCTGTAGAACTCTTCACTTTTTTGCTGATTATATCTCAATTTTATTTCTATGCATGGACCTCCCCAATTTCATCCTTTGTAAGCTCCTCCTCTGAAATTTCACCTTCCTTCTATTTTCCACAAGGTTCTTCCTTGAAATTCAGATCTCTGAAGAAATCCTGAGTTATGACAGTTGGTCTTTAAACACCTCTTTCACCAATCCTTAACATTAGATGAATTTATAAGCTTAACAGCAAAGAGTGAATTTTCTTCTTAGATTTGTTTTTCCTTGCAGACCCCAATTCTAATTTTATTGCTGTCAGCTGAGAAGATTTGATTGTTTCCAAAGAGCCTCATCCTCTGGCCTGATGTTTTGTACCAGACTCCCATCATGAAAGCATCAGTAAGATGGCCCTTTGGAATCTCATGCCTTTTTTCAACAGCAAGTCCAGTGACACTCAAACCTCTGAAATCCAGGAGATCCCAAAAAGTTACTGGAAAAAGGTCAGCCCAGCTGTTCTCTCTTTAGCTACCACTAGCCAAAGGAATTATCAACCTGATTTTCAATTGCATTAACAGTGAATGCTAAGAAGTTTTATTGAAATATATCCACAGAACTACAATCATAACATAACAGAATCTGAAAACTGGCATAACTCCAGAAAACTTGTGATAATATTGCAGAAAACCAGGGATGACTACTTTTGTGTATGGATTTCTGTTCCACATGTCTGCAACCAAAACCAAATTTGTATGCCCGTTTAGACATTAAATATTATTTCAGAGCTGACTTCTGTCAACAGTGAAACAGACTGATTTCCTGGTCATTGAATTTCTTAGCAGCAAAGCAGGATTTAAGAGATACTGGCATGCTTAATGAGGGGTAGATAATTGCTAGATGGAATACTGTGGGAAAGAGTGAAGAAGCTGTAAATGGTGGTATGGCAGTAAGATGAATATTAATACATCAGCCATGTGGCTGGTTTTAATCAGTAGGCTCAGCATTTGACTAGTAGGTACCAAGCAGCTCCTATTCAGTAGAGTACATCTAAGTCAAGTTTTGCCTTAGCGTAAAGAAGGATGTTAAACAGGTGAAAACGTGTAACGCTACTTCCTGAATGATGTGCATTATTTAAGAATGCAGAGTTCAAGTATGTTATAGATGTACTGTGTTAGAGAGAACAGATTTAAAATGTCTTGACAAGTATCTTACCAATGTATTTCTTGGTTTTCAGAGATCTGAATGCCAGTAAATTCACCATTCTGGAAGGACAAGAGAGTATTAGGTTCACAAGAATGCCATCTTCAGAAACTGTCTGAAGTTGGAGAGGAAGCAATCAGGTGCCCACGCAGCTGATAAACTGGTATTTTTCTCTTTACAGAAATCCTCAGTAACGAACATTCTACCAGCAATATCTACTCTCCTGTATGTATGAAAAATAGGTCCAAGTTTCAAATCATTTATCTAACCAATTCAGAATGACAGCCTGAGGCCATGATCTCATACACCTCTCTCCGTTTCTTCTTTTTATTTTGCTACATCCTGATCTCCTATGGTCTTCGAACAGACCCCCATCAGTGCAAAACTTTCACTAAATAAGAAAATAAACCCCCAAATTCTAGTGACATCAGAACTATTTTCTGTATGCCCAGGTAGTCTTTGTGGCTGTGGGCAGAGTCAACTATGTGGCACACACCTATCCTGAGTGCCCAACTCTTTTTCAGAAGCATTGTCAATACAGCTTCCAAAGGGACAAAAGGTGACATGGACTTGTGTTAAGTCTTGAGTGACTTTCCAGTCACAATCATTGCCACAGGCTGAGTTTCAGGCCAGCACAAGAAGTGCATACAAAACTGGTTATGTAACTTTACAATAAAGAACTACGTTAAGGAGCTGGACTTTAGGAAAGAATTTCCTCAATTAACTTTCATGTTTTGTTTATTAGCTTTCTGATGTCTCATGAAGTTAGGGATTGCAGTTTAGTGGATTTATAAGTAAGTGGATTTTAAGATACCTTAAAAATATATCGACCCTTTAAGCAAAAGGGCCATTTGAAGCCTAACTACAACTTCTAGTTCATACTCTGCTGGAATATTTATCAAGTTTAAAAGACAAGCTTTAGTAATCTTAGAATAGCTTAGCAACATAAAGTTACTGACAAGCATGTAAAAGATGGGCTGCTTGTATTTCAAAGACACAGCTCCTAGAACAATTACTAATATAAATTTCTTGATGCAGCATTTACGAAATAGCTTGCAATAGGAATGGAGAAGAAAGCTTGAAGAAAAACATGGGTGCTTAGTGTACTGCAATTGATACATCATACTGTACGTGACACTGGTATGTTGCCCAGATTAACAGATGCAGGTCCTCCTTCAGGGAGGCTGACATGACAAATATCTCGGAATATGATGCCTAGAGTCATATATGGAACTTGAATGAGCTCAAAGAAAAATATTTCTCTTTGGAATGATTTACTGAGCAGCAACCTAAAATTTTGGTGTGAGAATACAACAATAAACCCTGTTTGATAAATAGTTCTGATGTTTTCTAAAAAAAAAGAAAAGAAAAAGAAATAATCTGCTGGCATTCATGGTACGTTATTAGTATATTTAAAATTCTGCAACTTAATCATCTGTAATGTCATTTGTTTAAAGAAACTTCTAATCCTGCCAATATTACCCACAAATTTAGGTTGCTTTTGTAGGATCTTAGAAACGTAAGGTTAAGACCTTGACAAATAAAAGTTAATATCTTCACCAAATTATTTCCACATATTCATTGTAATTATGGAACACAACCTCGAGTTTTGCCTTCCTGAGTGGTATTCAATCCACAACTATTTCAGAAGCGCAAACACACACAACAGTTACAAGGAAGGAAAGGAAATCACGTTTTGACGCCAAGCTTCTCTTCTTGCCTAACTGGTGAGAAAGAAAACCCCCAGGTATGTTCAACAAATGGTTAATCCTGAGTTCAAAAACCTGTAGGCTAACACAGTTCTCATCATCATGAATAGTCCTATTAACTCTAATAAGGTCTGCTTATGATGATGGGCTATTTGAATAGTGAATAGTTTTACTGGGTGAGCAGTGGGATCACTCAAGAACTGAGGCCTTTAGGTGACAAAAGTACAACGTGGTGGTGTGCTCATCATAACCTGTTGCTCTTTATGTACCTTAGTAATCATGCTGCATAGAACTGCATTTACCGGTAAAACAGTTCCATCCAAATTCAGTCAGGAAGCTTTCACATGCAGCAAAGGGGAACACAGTACAGAGGACTTGCCGTAACAATAACTTTGGTTTCAAAGCCTTATCAGATTTGTCAGATTTTAACAGTATACTGGCATAGCTATTAACTTCAGGCCATACCTTAACAAAACTTGCACCTGCAGTTTGGTCCTTTGATTAGAGCACCTGTGCCTGACAGGACGCTACAGCTTCCCTGGCTTTAAATTATATTTTCTATTCTACTGTGAGCATTTAACATACTGAGTTCCAACTATGTGTATAAAATTTTTTCTCAGCCAAATCTTCCATGTTCAGTGGAAACAAAAATTCAGAGAAAAATGCCAAAGAAGATTAAGCTTTTCACCACTTCTGTAAAATCTCCACTGAAATGGAGATCCATGACATGGTCCAAGTTATATATGTTTCATAACCCTAGGGGACTCTCAAGCCATCAAAATTTCATTAGCCTCACAGCAGTCCCAGTACCTTCTTAAGTTGGACTGCTGGCCTCCCTATCAATAAATAAATCAACTGGAATCCTTTTCAGTGACTAAATTCTACTTTGAAGTTGTATCAAACATCAGACGTTCCTTGCACAATTTTAACCAGTGCAGAGTAATGTCTTTTCTAACATATTCAGAGTCTTCTCACACAAGAAAAAATAAAACAAAATTCTAACTTTAAGCTCATAAAAGATGTTCTGGCATATTGTAATCAGGAATTTTGCTTTTTTAAAAAAAATTGTAAACATAAAGTTTGTAAAAAAGTATGCCAAACCTGTTGTACTTCTGAAGCAGTCACCTCTTTTGTAATGTAAAGATAGAACTCTCTAAGGAAATTGTGCGTGTGTGCGCGTGTATAAGATATGTATTTTCAAGTTTATTAACTTAGGGTTTTACAAAAGACTCAAGAGAATCTGTTTCAGCATAGACCTTTCAAAAGAAAAATCACAGGACTGCTCAACAATTTATTCTAGATTGCTTTGCAGCTGAAATACCAAGAGTCATCCAACAGAAACTCCACTGCCGAAAGGAGGTAGGTAGGCAAGTACTCCTTTCCTCCTCTTTGAAAACCTGCCTCTAACTTAAAACAAAATTTCCAAGCATGAGACAAGACACCTGTGAACACTGAGAGCTGTCTCCTCCAGTACCACACAGCATTAAGTCCAACACAAAAAGGAGGATCTCATCTGGGACAGCTGTCTTGCACAGGCATCTTTACTTAGGACCAACAACAGAGGAAAGACAAGTATGAATAATAACCAAAATACAGCTTTAGTTTTGTCTTCTTAAACTGAAGTTAAAATAATAAATAGGTAGGACAAAACATTATTGCTTACAGTTTAAAATAAAAATGCCTTTTTATAAAAAAGGATTGCAATACATGCACACCTAACATTACTGTTTCCCACAATGTGTTACAACTATTGCCAGAGGATAGAAATAAAATTGCTCCGAGTTTTGTACAGCTGAGCAAACAGGTTTAATAAATTAATAAAATGACATTTAGACATGCAAGTAATAGCCATCACTAATTTTAATTTTTACCCATTTTTCTTTATCTTTTGAATTTGTCATATAGAAAGTAATGAAGTTAATAGAACAATCATTTTAATTCTAATAAAGCTGAAAATATTCTGCAAATAAAAAGACGTTAAAGACAAAATGTTTTCTAAGATTTGTACATTTAGCATTTAACACCACATTAGGTTCTGTTCATAACCTCAAGTGGAGGTAAAAAAATTTCTGAAAAGCTTTAAAAAGGAATCAGTCAATTGTATTAACCTATTTTTGCTTAAACAGTAAGCCTTAATGTACAATGGTCATACATCCTATAAAGCTGTTCAGAAATATTTTTTTTTTTGGTGGATTTTAATTGCACAGTAATCTAGTCCCCCAGGCACATCAAAGGCCACATGGCCCTCTTCCCCACAATTCCAATTGCTCTCATCAGCTAGGAAGTTTAAAGCACAATCAAATTTGTTTTCCAATCACATGAGCCCTGTTAATAAGCTATTCTTTGTGCTCATTCATCCATTCTAAGGTTCTCAAACTTCTCTGAGATGTCTTGAAGAAGAGTTTAAAATGAAACCTTTGACTGCAAGCTGGCCTTGGGGATCGACTTTATCACCACTTGCTTAGTTGTTCCTCAAAGGGTAACAGGTGACATGGTCTGAGATAAAACAGAGCTAATCTTTTTTGTGATTAAACTCCTTCAGAATTACAGCTAAAACATCACATGCAAAGCTTGAATTAGTTAGGACTGATACTGAATATTGACTTTTCTGTGAAGATGAGGAAAAAAAAAATTCAAGGCTATTCCTTTGATGACTTAAAATTATCGTGTGTCAACCATAAACAGCAAATAAAACATTGATTTATATATGGGCAAATATGTAAAAACTTACCATTTTCACTGTCGGACTTGTTTTCATGTTCGGTATCAGTCAGAGTGAGGGCTGAGTTGGAACGGCTCGACAGACAGGAACTGCGCCCTGATTTGACCCCCCTGCCCCAAAGTCTCATGGCATGCTCTGGAGACATCACTCCTTCATTTTCAGTATCAGCATCTGACCCTGCACTGATAGAGTAACCTCTGTGGGGGAGCCCCATTTCCGCACAAAATGCCAGTCCTCGACGAGTTGCTGGTTCACAAACTCCTAACTGCCTTAGGGTAAAATTCTGTCCTGATTAGGGGAAAAAAAGATAACAAAAGGTGAGAATCTTTTTTAAGATTAAGTAAAAACTCTTCATGTGTATAATTGTCTCATGTATCACACACAGGTGTTTTGTCAAAAGTCCGTATGTATTACAATCAAGTGGATCCTTTTGTCTCCAGCTCTCTGCGGTGCCCCTTTTCATTCATACTACACCTTAGCACTGTTTTGTCAACTGCTTAAACACATCAGAAATGCTCCTGGGTAGGAAAGAAACATAACAGAACCTGCAAACTAAGAAAAGCCAATTCCACATATGAAAGGATTAAAAATAAATGACGAACTTTTAAATTTTTATTTCATTTTATTTTTCAAAGCGTGAAAGCAGTTACAAGGTCTTTGTCAGGATTATCTCTTTTTTTGTGTGTCCTGGTTAGAGGCCAAAACAACAGGCTATCTTCCCCATACAGATGTCAGCTAATATGGCAATGGAAAAATTAAATGGGAACCAAACTCACTTGGTCTTTTTTGGATCTCTCTGCACTACTTTAATACACAAATATAAACAAACAGGAACACGGGCACCCATTACCTGCAAGGACTACAACAAAAGTTGTTATTTTTTGTGTCTCTATTTTGAGAAACTCTCTATGATTTTACTGCTGAAGCAGAGTCTGCATTTTAAACAAACCTTTAGCCTCTGTTTTGGGGCAGAGCAAGAGACATAAGTGAATCCAAAATGATTGTATTAATAAATTAGGTGTAATAAATTTGTGACACTTCAATAACTTAGTGTCTAAATTATGTGACACTCAAAAATGACTGCCTTTTTAATGGCTGTGTCTTCATCCTACTTTTATGTCCATAGATTTAAGACATTTTATGATATATAGACACTTGGCAAGCTCATTTGCATGCCTACACCCATAATGCTTTTCCACCCTAGTCCAGAGTTATTTCATAGCTCTGGGAACAAATTAGAACAAACATTCAATTTTTGAATCTGACAGGCATCCTAATTTTTCTAAAATTAGTCATTTAACATAAAACCACATTAGTAAGATAATTAAAGCTTATAACACAAGAAGATCAGAATCCTATCAATCAGAAAGTAATACAATTTGCACAAGTGTGAATACAGACGTGTAAAGAATTCCTGAAATATTAAGAGTTAATGTCCTGATCACTGACTTGTTTTAAGTGAGTCAATTATTTTATTGCTGCAGTCATATGAAGCTGTTGCTGAAAGTTCCTTCACAGTCACAACCATAAATGAATTCTGACAACGACTTTCATAAATAATGAAAATCAGCTACTACAATTAGGTACAAATCAAACTGTATTTATTATGCACCTGTAAATAAATATTTGAATGAAAATACAGCTGGGAAGGTAAACATAAAAGGAGTAAACGTATCTATGACTATGTCTGAAGACTGTGAAGGGTATAAGAACAGGGGATTACCATGCATGCTGATAGTATCCTCTCATTTTTTAAAGCTATCCTGTCATGTGAATTTTCACATTTTGTGGGAGTTGAAACTAATCAGAGAAGCAAACAGGCCAAACAAACCACCCAGTGATAATAAGGTCAGAGCTGAAAGTAATAAAGGCTCTAAAATGGTTATTATTTTACATTTTGGTAAATATATACTAAGGGTAACAGTCTAGAACACGAGTTTTATGTGTTTGGTACATTATTATGTGACTCTACATTTTCAAACATAAATTCAGAAGCAAATACAGGAGAACCCCATGTGCATGTGTGTATGTATACAGGTGTACCTACACACACACGAAGCAGCTAAGGTGTACACACAATTGCATCTTATTGGTTCTAAGAACAGCATTTTGGGAAGCAAAATGGAAAGAGGTATTTTTGACCAAAGACAAGGTTACTTTAGTCAGTAACAAAACTGCCGTTGACTTCAATGCTACAAGGAGTTATGCTTATGGTCCCTGTAACCTCAAGGTGATGAGATCTGGAAATGAAGAAGGATGCAGGGAGACACAGATGCTGCCTCCTTTGCCACAATTAGGCCAGATGCAGTGGGAAAGCATCAGACCTGCAGCTTCTCGGCCAGCCTGCACCATAGAGCCCTGTGCTCACCCCCCTGCCTCCCTGCACTCAGAGAAACACTCAGGGCGACATCTGTGCAAACACATCAATTTGAAGAGACTATCCCTCCCAACCCCCCTTTCTTTTTAACCCCTTAAGTAAACTATTCTTTTTAAGAGAAACTACTTCAGGCATTATATAACAACATCCTCCATGATCACTGTCTAGGAGGCTCAGGCTCAGGCACAACATATCACCTTTCATCTACTAATGGATGTTATTATTTACTTTAAGGTTACAGCAGCCTGACTCCACATAAAATATTTTCTTCTTTTTTCTCCTCTTACGAATGGTAAGAAAACCAACATGGTATGTCACAGGGCCAAAACAGAAAAGGGGGACAGGTTTGTATATTGCTCTCTCATCACATTCAATATATTAGAGCTTCTCACTACACTGAGAAGTTTTACAGCATAGCCCAGAAGTGTTGTAACAGCTTTAGAAACACGAGGCTAAATCATCTTCTGAATTAAAGCTTTCCTAAGAGCTTTACTAAGCGGATTGTACTCCATGTAAGTCGCCCACACAGATAAAAAAAAAACAACACACCAAACCACAAAACCAACAAACCAAACCAAAACACAAAACCCAAACCAAAAAGTTGACATGGAATAAGATGTATTCGTGTAGGAATTTATATCCCAGAGGAAATCATACATATGTGATACAAAAATTTTACATCATCTTAAGATTCCTGAACAATGAAAACAGGAAGTCTTACAGGACCCAGGGGAAGCTGAACACAGGTGGGATGCAGACCTAGTGGGCAGCAGAACAGCTGGGGGCTTTTACCTGATAATGAACCATACTATGACATAAAAATAAAAATTGAAGAGGAGGTTGTAGGAGCTCAGTGGAAAAAAAAAAAAAAAAAGTACAAAGAGAGGATGTTCTTCTTGTGTTCTTAGTTTCTAATTAACCTTCCCAGAATTACTTCAATGTGAGGGATTTAATCATTGGTTTCTTACACTATACACACATTTGCAACTTCTCCCACTGAAAATAAGTGCCTCAACAGTTCATAAAGACTTAAAAACAACTTGGTAATTGTAATGAACTAATTTCTGAGAAGAAAATGTAGATACAGAATAACAGATAAGCGTAATGCTCTGTAGGATTTTTACTTTCCTTTAAAATGTATGAAGGGTAAAATAGAAAAAAATAGACACAACGTTTCAAGGAGACTTGTTCTGGAGACAGCTTTGGGGGTTTTGGACTATTTGTGATGATGTATCATGAATTTAGGTTTTAAAAACCGACAATAATGATGTTTACTACCACTCTACCACTGGTATTGCATGTCTCTTGGCTAGGATTATCAGTTTATGGGTGGTGTAAGGACTGCTGACACCCTTCACTTGTACAGACAAGAACAAAATTAATGTAATAACTCTAAAATAATTTTCAGGAGCTTGTGCAGCAATCACTGTTAAAAATATAGCATTTGCAAACAGTAACAATACACATCTACCTGTTAGGTTGCAACCACTTTCTCTGTAAGCAATGATTCACATAAGATTGGTGTACCTCTTTAACTACATTAAATACACACAAAATGTATACCAACATAATTGCAATATATATATGTTAATATACATAATTATTAGGTTTTTTAAAAGAGTGTGTGTATATACTTTTCTGCCAGAATCACGCAGGTTACATTGTCAAGATGTGTAAATAATTTTTTTTAGTTTAATCAAATACTATATACAAGTTTGATGAATGCAGGTTATTTTGGAAAGTCAGAAGTTAACAGCCGCAATTAAATGGAAATTTGCTGTACTTGTGCCACATTTGTTTCTCTGGCCTAAACTGGGGAAATTACTCAGAGACATCCAGAACAACATAAGCTTCAAGTTAGAAATGGGTTTCTGAAGAGGACTACTGAACAGAAGAAAAGGCCCCATGGTTCTTCAGCTGCCAGTCTTTGCTCTAAGTTGGATCTATACTAAAAATATACCCAGAGATATTCTCTTAAAAACCATGAAAAGGAGAAGGAAACAAACAGAAGGAATGAACAAAAAATATCCAACAGAGCATTTGTCAGCATCTCCAGACATCAGCACTATCCTGAGTAATTCATTAACCACTGATAAGTCAAGTCAGGTTTTAGCAACAATAGACTATTTTGGAAAAGAGAAAAAGAAAAAAAAAATCTGAAAAGCCTCCAAAGCATCTGCCTAGTTAGCAGAAAAATGCACCCACTCCCCTACCCTTTAAACCAGAGGAATTATAGTTTGAGTGCCTTTGCTGACCTTAGTTCTGTCATAACAGGATTGACATAGTACCAAAAAGGCAGAGGCCTCAAACCCTTCCAAGTCCATACTCAAAATTCTGTTTAGTTTGGCTCTTGCTTATGTTTCTGATGAAGTTGCATGCCAAGTCTGCTGTCTCTGCATCCTTCATTACTTGTCAGTCCCCCTTCTAATCTATTCTTTCTTTATATCTTGACTTCTATCTGCTAAAACACCTTCATGCCATTCAAACATCAAGTGCATTTTTCCTACAATCACTCTGTGGTAATGCATGACAAAAATACCTATATTAAACTTAGAAGAACTCTGAAACAACTAAAGCTATACAGATGCAAAACTATGATCGTGGTCCCTAGGAGAACCCATCTTCTCCCTTACATCATCTCGATTCCATACCTAATTCTGATTAAAAAAAAAATAAAAAAATTAAAAGAAGTCTCATTTATTTAGAAAGTAAATGAGGAAAATTTTTTTTTCTTATGTTTTTAGTTTTTGTCTGCAGGCTACTGCATACAAACACGTCCTCATAATACAATGCTTATCATATAAGCAGCACTGATGTCAAACTGTTACTGCAAGGGCCATGCTGTTTCCTGTTATTTCGATATGGGAAAAGTACTTACTTCCTTTTGTACCCATGTTTAGACATTATATAATGGGAATGTTTTTCCTATTTGTAGCTCCTTACCTGGAGCTCGTTCTCAATGCCTCTAATACTTTCTGTAAGGCCGAAGCCAGCACACAGCAGCACCACATCTTTGAAATGCTTCATCATGTCTGTACCACCAAGAGTTCAAGGCTACTGTCCTGATTCAACAGTACCTTGCCTTCCTAACTCATACACATGACAGCTATGAAGGAGTAGCTCTGTTAACTCCAAACTGGCTGGCCTATTCACTTTAGAAATTCCTAAAAAATACGAAGTTCAATTATATGCTAGTCAAAGATGGAAAAAGGAGCTTGCTTTTATATAACAACAGGCATCAAAACTGTCCCTTCTGTTCTCAGGGCACTAGCTAGTCATTACAGGACCACTGAGAACATGGGGTAGATGTTGTCTTCCTAGATGATCAGCAGAGATGGACTGGGTTAGCAAAAATTCCATGCAACCCTATGGGATTTTAAACATCTAATTTCAAGTGTCAATTCTAGCTGGTTTCTTACAGAAAAATATGTAGCTTCTCTGTAAATAAAATATCTTTTTTTTCCATTTGCTGGGGCAAGTACATGCAGCACACTTTAAAAGGTTGTTCTTTGTAAGGAAAGGTCTTGAGACGAAAGACTTAGAAATGGAAGTAAATGTACAATAGGATAACAAATTTGCTGAAAATGAAAGGACAAATATTTTTAAAAAGAAAATAGCTAAATAGACGCCTTGGATGCTCTATAAAACTCTGATAGGAAGTGTACAAATGCTGTCTTCCGAAGTCAGAATGTGAGATGGGTAGAATACAGTTACACAAAAGAGACAATGACTAATAGGTGTGAAACCATCCATTCTGTCACACCAACTTCACAATATATTTACTAAAAATGACTTTTCAAAGCTGTACTTGCCGAGTTCTGTTTGCTAGGATGCAAGAAATCACAGCAAAGACCGACAAGTAACGGGCTTTGCCTATGTTAAGATTTTTTCTTTCTGATTTGGCATAGTATTTTGTTATTACTTCAGCCTGATTTTCTCTCTTTTTTTTGTGAAAATTATCTATGAAATTTAAACCAACCTAATCTACAATATCACATTTTCTCCTGTTTTTAATTCCTATGCTTTTTTCTTCGCTCATCACACCCTTCTTCCTTGCCATCTCTTAATCTCTCTTTCTTGACCTTTCTACTCCACTCACTTTTCCATCTTAACCTCCTTTTCTTGTGATTATCTGATTTAGAGGGGAGCTGTAAGATTTGTATGAAGGTTGCTTCACCAATATATCCAGTAAACTACATAATAACAAACAGCATTAAATTATATTAAATCTTAGCAACCGCGCACATAATTTTCAAGTGCTCTTTATTCTGAGCAAACATTAACCACACAGTTTTCTCATTCCTTATGTGCTTTCAAAAGCGTATGGGGAGCTAAGTCTCAGCGACTTCTGAAAGAGTTAGTGCCAGATACTGTGAGTTCCCTGAGAAGACTCAAAACCTGAGTCAATTCTAGGAAGAAAACCCCCATACTCGCTTTTATTGGTGGGAAGTATTTTGAACCTGATATTTAAGCCAGCCACATATTTTTACTAACATTAAACTACAGAATCACAAGGAGACACTGATTGAATTGCTAGTCTGGGAAAATTTTTAAGAAATAGAGCAGAATCAATGCAAATGAAACATGATATCTTCCTGCCATTGGCTTTCCAAATTACAGTTCAAACATGCAGTATGGGAGACTCATAATTTTATTCCCTGTTAGGCTTGAGGGTGGCAGGGGATCCTCAGTACTAATCCGCAGACTAGAACGTAAGAAGCACTTCTTAATCCAGTATAAGGATAAAGTACTGCTCATCAAACCCTTCTGAAGTTACCGCAGAATAAGATTAAAGCCAGCTGAAGACAATTTCACAATTGCAGAATTCAAAGCTTCAAGCTAGCATCAGCAATCATGTTCCAGTAAACAATTAATAATTTAAACATAACGCTTCCAAATTTTGAGATTTTATATAAATATCTGGTTTTATGACTGCAATTACCTAATATACGAACTAAATTAAGAGACACAGTTGTCCAGATCATGGCCTGCAAGGAAAAAAAAATTTAAAAAAGGATTCTGTGGACTTAAAAAAAAAAAAGGAATACGACTCCATGAGTAGCAAGGAATACAAAGTCTGGATTATAGTCAGAATGCCAGTATAGATATTTTAGGCCTCTATCTTAATCTTTGGATTCTGGGACCAAATCATCAACATCTTAGCATCCATTTATTGCAAAATATGAATAAAGCCTAAATTTGATAGATGTGAATAAAATATGACCCAAGGGTAAGCAATGTAGAGATGATGGATATGCACTCTGCAAAAAGCCTACAACCACAGATCTGACAGGTATGAACTGCCACATTAAGGTCAGTACAATGCTAATGACATGACATACGGCTTGAAGTGGAGAAAGGTGAGGAGGAAGGAAGCAGCATGAAGAGAAGCACCCAAAATAGAGCTCAGGCTCATTGCTATTCCTCCATATGGGGAGGAGAGAAAACTCTACTGTTATTTCTGCCTTTCCACAAGGGAAAGGCATGTGTGCCACCACAAGTGAGTGGATAGACCCACAAAGGGATATTGTCCCATAGCATGTTGTAAAACTTGATTAGTTCAACAGGCTCTGAACTGGTATAAAGAAAAAAAACCCAACACACCTCTTCAGAGTAGCCCATACATTCCATAAACAAGTATCCCACATACATGGGAACCAGCTCTGTAATGCATGGCGCTCAGACCATTGTTACAAGTAAGTGCAAGAAACAGAGAATACAGACCAAAGGATTTCAGCAAAAATTAAAACATCTTTTACTCCTTCTCTCACTCACACCTCCCATCATACCCCCCCAAAAAGTGCTTCTATTCTGTAAACTCCCATAATGAATGTAGTGTAGCATTGTCTTAATTTAGATTTTCTAGCAAAATGTCCATTAGGCCGAGGAAAGAAAGGATTTATGACTCAGACATATTCATGGCACTGTAAAGCAAAAGAGAAGAGGCAAACACGTTCCCTTGGCTTTGCCATTTCCTCTTTTGGCTTTAATAAGCTCGTAACACTGAGGATTGGCTCTCAAGCCACTAAGTTGTGACATTTTACAAAGCAATTTCAGAAAGTATCAAGGAACTTTCTGAGGAATTATTCCTATTTTACATCTCTGCTTTGCTTTCCGCATTTATTTGCCAGTGATGGAATAAGCAATCACTCACAGCTTGGCCTACAACCCTAAGCACTGAATCGATGGACGAGACAGATGGGATTCTTCGGCCTCTTTCATTCCTCCTCTCACCCCAGCTCTAACTCCTCACTTTTCTAGCTTTATTCTCTCCACAGATGTTAACACACAGAAGTCACCTTTCATAGCCATGCATGTGATCCATTTATTTCCCCAGTCCTCAGTTTAGTTTTTATTATGAACACGAGCAGCACATACATCTCAGTATATGAGCTACAGAGATACGTAAGAGCAATTACAGACCCTTTACAGTATCTTCCTTTCCAGGAGGCTGAAAGTCCTTGTGAAGGCCCCTTGCTCACCTTATAAATACTTAATCATTATGATCAAGAACTTAATTCTCTTATTTTGCAAGTGGACTAGTCAAAGACAAGGTTTTTGCTCTGTGGACCAAGGCTACGTAGAAATGCTTGATCAAGCAGTCTACTGCCAATAACCAAGGTTGATTTTTCCCTGGAGAATCACAATTGCCCTTTGTTTCCAGATCTGTAGCTCATCTACAGACCATGACCCACAAGGGGCCAATTTCAACTAGATGAATATCTTAGAGAAGTGTGCGTATCACTGAGCGTGAGCTAAATATACTCCTAATCAAATAAAAGTGAAATGTTTTTTTAGTACCACTCTGTAGCTAATAGAATAACTTTAAAAGTCAACAGATCCTTATCACCTGGAACCTGAAAACCAATTAACTTCTTATTGTTGTGTTAAGGAGTAACTAGTATATCAATGAAAGATGATAATATTACTTAGCACTTACAGCACTTTTCATCTTCAAAGAATTTTGCAAACAGAAACTAATTAATCTTCCCAACACGCCTGTGAGGTAGGTAAGTGTTATTATTCCTGTATTACAAAGAGAGGGAAAAAAAAAAACCAACCCCCTGGCATAAGCTTACGTGCTTAGCTCAAGGCCACAAAATTATCCAGAACGTACTGGCACTGTATGCTGCTTACAGAAGTTACCCACTCAAATTAGGTAAATACTGCAGGTGGCTGTGTTTTAGCATAACAAAAAGGTATCTGTCATGATGAAAATCAGGGTACATTTTGCACTGCAGCCAGGCACATAAAACACTAATTCTAATATCTGCTTCAGATTTTGAGAGACAGCACTTGGCATGTCACTGAATGGTGATTAATTTTCTCATCAGGAGATCACAAAGTCACTTACCTATTATTTCATACCTTCTTGTAAATAATCTGCAAACAGGCTGATTCAGTTCTATTGAGAATCATTTGCCTACTCTATAGTCAGAATCAGCTCATCAATAAGGCACAGTGTCAAAAATGGCCTTACAGGTCTACCCTTTCACTGTTTCAGACAGGTAAGTTTAAAGCACTCAAGCTTTAGGTTTAAAAACATGATCATTTAAATCCTTTAATCCTACAGTTAACGTTTACGGCGACTAAAAAGATTAAACATTTTGCTATCCAAATAACTCATTTTGAGCCACTAGTATTTAAAAGCAATAAAATTTGGAGTCATCACATTAAGAGAGAAGTTGCAATTAACATTTCAGGTTTCTGAAATCTTAAAAATGTATCCCTAACAGTGTTTAATATTTTAAATAATAAAATCGTCGAAGCATATATACCACTGTTTCAGGTCCCTCTTTCACTGAATGGTGAGATTTTCTAGCACCTAAATCTGATTGTCATGGGAGTGGCAGCTGAACAGCGATGATACGTCTGCACACTGTAATGTACTGTACATGGCCTCACTTTTCAGCAAGTCGGTGTCAGTGATCCAGCATACTATGAAGGAAAGAAATTATTTTTCTTTGCTTGTTTGGTAAGTTCAGCCCCTCTTTTTGTAGATCTGAGGAGTTATTAGGGCTTTTATTTTAATTTAGGTACTTAAATATTCCAGAAGAGTAAAGGTACAAAACCATGTATACCAATACTTTCTCCTGCAAAACTGAAAAAGGCTGCAGGAAAATAAATCGATGTTGAGGCTTGGCTGACAATAAATTGTTCTGATTGATAAAGACAGTGAACTCATTTTCACTGCCAGCTAGAAAGACCAAGTAACTTTACCTGAAGGCTAAACCATAGTTGACTCAAGCCTTCAAAACCTAAAAATTGAACAAAACCTGCATTACCTCATCAGGTCTTCTGTTAGCAAAAGATGTCCTGCAGCCCAGCTTTTCAATTCACACAGTTTGCAAACAATGCTGTGATTATTTTGTATGAAAACAGGAACACATGCAAATCTGCAGTGCATCCTGACACCTGTGCTCATGGGTCAGCCTCCTGCTCCTGTGCAAAAACTCACTGACGTGATATGTGGATCACCCTGTAGGAGCACTATACTGTCCTGCAACAACAAAATTCTTTGAAATGGAACGACAACTACTTGAGAGGTATTGCATATTCCTCTCTTCCCTTTAACACGTATTTGATGGTCAGTAAAACACAGTTTTTGCCTGCCTGTATTTTTCTTATTAACTTAATAAAAAGGTTTTCAGTTCTTGTGAGCCCACGTTTGATTCATGATCTCCTTGAGATTATGTTCATATTGTTATATTATTACTTCCAACTATTTTTTCCACATGCAGTTTTAAAAATACTACTTACTCCCACTCCATAGTCATGTCACACTTTCAGACATTTTTGCATAGCAGTTGCCTCTGTACTTGATATTACTTCACACAGGAATTTCTCTCTGTACGACAGAGAAATTCAACTTTATACAGTCAGCTTTAATCCTGAATTCAGCAACATAATTGGGTATATTCCAAAAGACAAGCATTTAGGTTACTGAATTCAATTAGAGAAGTTGTACATTTAAATCAGGCTGCTCACTACAGTTGGATACTTCAAAGGAAATAGGTGTTGTCTTCCCCCCTAACACAGAAATGACAAACAATCCTATCATCATACCTTGGAAAGTAAAAAGTATTTCATGGTGCTTCATCCATTGTCAAGGATGAGACTAGGTATCTTCTCAAACATGCAACATAAAATTGAGTACCTAGCTTAAAAATACTTCTAAAGAAAAAAAGCTCATGGTTTTCATTTACATGGCTGGGTGCTGAGTTTAATTATTCAGAGGCTTACCAGATTTTTTTGAATCTTATGTGGGGATTAACAACAAAGTGAAAATAAATAACTAAATTAGAAGTTCTAAAAATAGTAGGCTAAATAATCCTCATCTAAAGAGTCTAAAAACAAAGCCAGGTTTGCAACAGATGAAGGGGTTTGAGAAGAAGGGAAGGAGACCACAGTAGGTCTTACCCCTTGTTGATGTCAACTGAAAGCATGTTGTCTAGATGTAGTTACAATCTCCTAACCACACATGCTCTTCCAGCCTTGTCAACTGGGTTTCAAAATCAACAACACAATCCCAGTTATACAATAATTTCATGTTCAAATATTTTACTGTATGTTTTAAAAGTTGTTTTTAAAATTACAGACATATGCATTTTTGGACTCCTATTTCCATTTATCCAATTAATGTCAAGCAACAGAAATTTGACAGATGAGGAAAAAGATTCTGTGACTGGAACTGACAGTTGAAGAACCTCCTCTCCTCAAGCAAAGATCTCCTGAGATAAAGCTATGACTGAACAGGGAAGACCCATCTCCTATGGCAGTATCCCTTTCTGAATTCCTGCCATGGAGTTTTGGGAAGCAGGAAGCAAAGATGTGTACTGAGACAACTCAGGAAGAAGAGCAAAGTTCTGATTCATTAGCAGAAATCTTTGAAAGGCTTTACCCCAAAATATCACTCATAAAAGCACACTGATATTTTAAAATTGTTTCGCATTTGAGAGACTCCAGAAACTCACATAACTGTGCCAGTACCTTTCCAGCAGACACTGGAAATTTGATATTGTTATTTTACACAGTCTGGGCAAAAAAAGTGAAACACCAGTCATGATTAATTTTAAAAATTAATTTCCAATTAAAGGTATTTATTAAACCTTACCTTTTTTGCTTATAGATTTATTTCCTGTTGATTTAGCAGGCTAGAATGTAATGAGACTGTCAACAAAGCCCCATATCTGCACTCTATTTCTAGACAGCGAGGAAAAAATAAATACAGGGAAACGTGTATTATATATTATTTAAAAACATTTGGAATGACCTTGAACACCTTTTCCACAAAATGCTTCCAAATGCCAGAAGCAGTAAATTCTCTCAGTCAAAGATGAATCAAAGGAACACACTAAGACTGCAAAACAAGCCCTTTATAACCTGACCCTATCAAACCTGCATGTAGTCCCCAATGGTGCTAAACCAGCATGCATTAGAGGAAGCCAATAAACCATATGAAAAGAATTGAATTGACAATGAGGAGAATCAAACAGGCACAAATGACAGTGCTGAGATCACTGAAAGGTGAAGACAACACTACACATCCCAGACTGACATTTTAGGCCCATAGACGTGCAATTTATTGCATATTGGGCAATAAGCATTAGCTAAATATTACGTGCTTTACTGAAGAAAATGAAAAGGAGAAAAACCCAAGCCCTAGTGCACCATCGTATGTGACATGACAGACTACATATTTTGTAATTGCTATTTAAAAATATTAGTACTTTATTCAGGCAATAGTTTATGAATTCATTAAATAAATGGTGCCTATTTTGATATAATTTTGTCACTGGTACTAAGAAAGTGTCTATAGTACAGGTCTTAGAAAATTTCCTTTTGATATGACCTCATTAAAGTAATGAGATCAAGGTGACTAATGACTTAAAAACTAGAAAGTATTGATGACCTCAAGTTTCAACACATCACAGAAACCAAAAAAGCAGACAGACTACAGTAGCAGCAAGCCTCAGTTACATGAGCCTAAGAGAAATATTTTTATTTCCATTGCAAACATTTGTAGGCAAAAAAAGTCAACACCATCTGCCCAGATCTAATTCTAATGTAAAGTTATTCTACTTGGAACAAAGAAAAACCACCAATGGGGAAAATATTTTTAAACATTTCTAAAATTAAAACTAAGGACTTTTTCACAAGGAGGAAGCTTTCTTTTTCTATCCTTAAATCTATTCTTGTTTCCTCATAAAAGAAAAGATAGCTTGATACAGAAGACGGAGGCGCAGGTTCACACAGCTCTTGGCCTAGCTTTATTCTTTCAGACAGCTGGGCTGCAGTACTCCACACATTTCATAACGTTTTTTTTTTTCTCCTTATATTAAGTAGTTTAGTTGTGGAAATGTAGAAATGTCAATTCCAGAGACTACAGTTCTGAATCCAAAAGTAATGCGTAAGTGCTTAACCCTAACTGGAGCTAAGTGCAATCTCCCAGAATAACTGAGGTCCAAAGGGACCTCTTAAGATCATCTAAACAAAACCCTCTACTCAAGTACGGTCAGCTGCAGCAAGTTGCCCAGGACCATGTCCATATTAATGGTTAGACTAGATGATCTTCAAGGTCTTTTCCAACCTAGATGATTCTGTGATATCCAGTCAGGTTTTCAGCATCCCCACGGATATTTAGATCTCTCATATATCTCCAGTCCCGGACTCAAAAATTCAACAGTGAGCTCTAGCAACCTGTTAGCATTTGGTTAGATACCATAGATAGCTAATTAAAAAAACCCAACAAATGCATTAATCATGATTTACCTTACTCACTATAAAGCTGCCCTTGCAAGCTGAATGATAAAGGCACTGAGCTAATCCATTATCTGTATGCCCATCCACACATACTGTGTTTCCCCAAACCTGTTCATAGGCTTGGCCTTCTTGGAACAGTTGTATTTGTTTATTTTTATTAATTTTGAAACCATTTACATTTTAGGTATATTGGCGTGGCAAACTTTTGGGCCACCTGTTAATGAGTTGAATTGATGCTGGGGGGTCTAAGTGTTTAAAACTGTAAGGCCTGAATACTTCACACTTGTGTCTGCAATGTTGTCACTGACCCACTGCCCAACATGGGCCGTTTAATTAACTTTCCTGTGCATCATAAATTATTTATTTCAAATATGATACACAATGCTTTTCCATCTTTTTAAAACATTTAGGGAGATAAAAGTGAAGTGTACTGTGTGTAGAATATTACTAAAACTGATGAAACTGGCATAACAACATACTTTTCCCACAGCAAAAATGCCTTGTTACTTGGTACTAATGAATTACACTCTGAATTAAAACAAGTTGCCTACCTTGTCTGGTATACTCATCTGCTTCTCTGTGGACCAAGTCTTTTACCCGGTTTCCATACAGCAACCTAGAGGAATCATGATCAAAAGCTTTCAAGGTTTCACTGGAGCTGTAAGACTTCTGCGTAGGCACTCTGCACTCCTCATTTTCTGTGGAAGAATTTGTATAGCGCCGTTCCTTGTCCCGTCTGCTCTTTGTCAGGGAGCAATAAGGCCTACGTTCCTTCACATCCATACTTCATTCCTTCTCTGTGCACATCAGTCCAGCTTATTTGGAAGTCTTCTCTACATTCAGCTTACATTCACCTATAAAAAAATTAGAAAGACAACCGCTGATGTGTTACAGTGTTCTCTAATTGCTGTGATTGCTTTCTAACTATGTGGAAGAGAAGGATCAGATCAACAGTGGGTGAGACACACTTCTGTAACATTTGAAAGACTTCCCAGAGTTTCATGCATGAGCTACCCTAATCAAAAAAATTAGGAGAGAAATTGTTGTGAACAACAACATAATACTTCTCATTTTTATATGACAGATTAGAACATCAAAAGCAGACTGAGAACTGGCTGGAAAAAACATACATTTTCAGCTTTAAGAACACATTGCTTACCTAAACTCTATCTGTAGGTAAGTTGTTTTCTCTTTTCCTGAGAAGGATACATGCTTTAATGGCAAGTCTGAATTTCTTCTGCTTATTGGAAATTTATGGTTCTAATGTATGGGGTTTTTTATATACAGACTTCTACAACTTTTTATTCTCATTTCTATTCTAAGAAAATTGTTCTCATCAAGAACATATACACATAATTTCAGAAGCTACAAAAACATAGGGAATATGCGGGAAGACTTCTCCAAGGCAGTACATTCTACGTAACTTGTGCTAGAAAGCAAGTAACTATTTGATTTGTAAATGACAGTCAGAAACATTTTTTCTTTCCACTCAAGTTTTTAAGGAATATTACAGTAAGAATCTTATTTCTATTACTATTTATTTTCCTTTACTGTTTAGTTTTCAAAACAAGGCTTCTCAAATTCATCTCTTGGGTCCTGTGCACTTAAAAATATCTACGTTTTTGACAGAGTAAGAAATAGTTTAGAGATTTTGTTTTTCTTCAAAATGAAGTGCTAAACTAAAATAAAGAATATAATTTGTATCTTTAAACAGTTGATAAAACATTTAAATGAAGAACAGTTTGGATGATTTTAATGCTTTGCAACTGCACCCATTAACTTAATACTTCTTGTTTAACATCTTATATATTAGGATTCTCTCTTTTGTCTCAAAGAGAACTTTCTCCTGGGTGCTCCCCTCAATTTAAAGTACTTAAACACAACAACTGATTATTTTATGAAGTACTATCAGTCCTTTGTGATATAGAATCAAAATGACAGTTTACAGCACAAACCACAAAGAAACAGCCAACTCCATTTGAACTGTGTTCAGCAAAAACAAAGTTGCTTTAGAACTCTTCACCTATTTCATTTTAAACAGTTAATATCAAAGTTGTCTCTCCTGAAAAGATTTTTAAAGAGTATTTGATTTACTACAGAACCATAATTCAAGTTTGTGAATGGCAGTTTTTTATCATTCTGTTTTGAAATTCTCTGAAAAGGTCTTGCATTTCTTGACCTGTGTGAAACTTAATTTAGACAAAAAGGTAAAGCTATAAAGCCTTCATTTAAGAACTCTGTTCTATATTTATTATCCTTTCAAATGTTAAGTAGCTAAAAAGAAACTGAAATATTTGTACATGATCAGAAAATCTCAAAATTTTTATAACAGAATATTTATTAAATTTATAACTATTTAGATGTCTCCATGTCCATGTAGCATAACTTTTTAATTTATATGAAACACTGAGATTTTAAAATATTTGAGTAATGAACGCAAGTTCTTTCCATATAAAAACAATTTTCTAGACAGTTTATAAACTGCATTTTATTAAATGCTAAACTGAGTCATGATTCTGAAAATCATTATTAACAGATACACACACGTATTTTTTTGCAGTGTGAACACTTCATGTGGGAGCACATCTCCCCTTTCATCTAAGTGTTTCAAGACTTTAAAGGGCCACTAATTCCTAATGTCTCTAAATTGTGCCATGGGAAAACTAACATACACTATTCATCATTAAAGATGAAATAATTTTGATTTTTTCCCCCAAGTTTCCAAGCTCCTTTATAATGTAAAAAAAAAAAAAAAAAAAAAAAAAAATTTAAACCCTTCTTTGCACAGCACTTTGTTACAATACCAAACTAAAATCCTCAAAGATTTAATCTATGCTGTAGCATGAGGAAGTACTGATCTCCTTCCCACAGAAGTCAGTGAATTCAATAAAACTTCAAAAGGCAGTTTTCTGGGTTATCTATTGCTTCTTCAGGCAAAGAATGAAAAGGTTAAAAAAATACAAGGTGTTTAATAGCACATAATTACGGAGACACTTCAACAGTGATTACACTGCCACAATAATGAAGACCAGCAGTTTTTGTGGACATTTAAAAAAAAAAAAAATCCTGGAAGATTTAAGAATCTGATCTTTTTGAATCTGGCATTATACAAAACACCTATTTACCTCCAGTAACCTTTAACTTTAAAAATTAATAGTATCTCTCAGGAAGTTTTAAGAAACATTTAACATTCTCAGGATCATGCCTTTGAAATTATTTCATCAGTGAATTAATACACATGTGTGAAAAGGAGACAGAATAAAAGCTATCTGAAAGATCTGTCTACAAATAAACAGTCTGTACCATGATCAGAACACAAACAGAGAGAACACAAACATATTTGCAGAATACAGAAATAGATACCCGTGTTAACATTTACGTAGTAAGCCAGCAACGAAAAGTCAAACAAAGGAAGACTTGCAGATGGCTTTACAAGATCTGAACCATAAGTCTTATTACTACAGTGAGATGTTTTACAGTCTCAGGACTGTGCAGAACTTACTTGTTCCATCATGAATTTCCCCCTCCTTTTTTCAAAACCACTGCTCATCCCCAACTTTTGAGAAATATTTTCAATTGTTGAGAAAAACATTTTAAGAAAAAAACCCCAAGCTGTCAGTTACTGCATCTGCTCAGCTCCTTTCTTACAAAGATCACTGTAAAATAATTAAATATTAACAAGTTTTCCCACTCAAATATTCAGATTTAAATGAACTACTGTTTTATAAATTTGACCTTATTTCATTTTTTCTTCTTTTATGTTTCCTATAACATAAAAGCTCCATCCCGGGGGGAGTTACCCAAATGCATCGACTAGCTTTCTTTTACTATGCCTTAGAAGAAGCTCAGACAAAATATTGGTAATGAGTACAATACAAACTCAAGGGAACACAGCAACTAATTTGACACATGAACAGTATTTTTGACAAATCAGATTAAAATTTTAAACCAAATAAAATTAAATTTATATTGTGACGTGTTACAAAACCACTTGTTTTCATCTGCTAGTAATTTTCGCCCATATGTCAATATTTATGGTCCATCAAATAGCTTCTCTCCAAATAAATGGAAGAATTTTCATAGAGCAATACTTAGAAAGCTATTGAACTACTAACTCACCTACTCACAAAAGGATGTCAAAACAGCTGTGCTAAATACTGTTACATGTTGTATTACAATGCTAACGTGAAATGGCCTGCGTATACTGATGAAAATAAAAAAAAAAATCACTGGTGTATGCCACTACTTCAAGTTTCTGTCTAAGGCTTTTCTAAGTATAAAAACTGAGGATGCTTAATTGTGTCACTGAGCATTGGGATCTCCCATGACCTTTTCAGTGATCTGTCCAATGTTACAGGCTCCTGGCTGGATTAAACAGGAGTGTACGCTAATCACCAGACTGACATGTCAGCTCTTATATAGTCATGCACATCCCATTTGTGTACATAGCTTAGCTGATGGCAGCCTCAGTCAGACTGCACTTTCCCAGTACCACTGCAATTTTTAAAAACAGTTCAAAACCAAAAAGAGGAGATGCCCATTTTTAAACTAATACTTACATATTTCTTTTAACTTAATTTAGAAGGGAAGCAGAACCAGAGAAGCATTTCTTCTACATGACCAGGTCATTGGGACCACAGAGCTCATTCCCTTATGCCCCAGGCTACTCTGAGAACCTCTGACATCATCAGCACATTTAGCATAATATTTAATTGTCAAGTCAGATAAGGTACTTACAAATAAGACAAGTAAATTATAAAAATTCTTTTTTACTCTAAGTGTTGTAGAAAGCCCAAGTGTAAGTGTAACAGAACACAAGGCACATTCACACGCAAGTGTCCAAGCTACCGGGTAATGCTCAATGACCGAAGTCTCAGACACAGACAAAGCTGGCTGATGCAGTGGTAGAAATTTTACATTGTATTTAAAATTCCTCAGGACAGCCCTTCAATAGTTCCTCTTAATCACCTTTTGCAACCTGAAATGAAGTCACTGTAGTAAAAAGGAAAAAAAAAACAGTGACTTTTTTTTACAATTAAAAAGCTTCAACACTAAAGCCCTACACTGCAATACAGGAAAACTATAACAGACATAAAATGTAGTATATATTTTAATTGCCAAGATGTAAGCAAGGCTTTAGGGTCATGCTATAGACTGCTACCAAAACTACTCAGCTACAACTTTAGCATGCCTGAAGGCCTTTTAAACTGTTACGGAAAATTATTGTATTTAATTCAGCAGCTTCAGCTCCAAGTTCCCCAAAGGGTTATTACAGTTTGGCAACAGGATGCAATCCTGCCTAACGTACACAGTGCTCCCTCCCTGTCTCTCACTCGGAGAACCTTCTTCCAGCATTAAACCTGGTTCAGTGAACACCAAGGTTACTGATTAACTCTAAATATACCTCAATTATTTTATGCTCTTTGATATCTAAAAAGCTACATAGGCGCGAAGTAGTAAAAAGAAGAAACAAAATGTTTATTGCCAAGATGAAGAGAAAATTCTATATAGAAAAGATTATGTCACTGCTTGAGTCAATTTATGGATCTGCTATAGTGCGTATTATTGCCTTTCAGTATGTATATCCATTTCAGACATCTCAAAACATACAAAGCAAAAAATGGAACTAATAGTTCTGAGAAGAACAAGTCATTATTTTAATATATACAGTTCTGGAATAGAGAAGGTTTCAAAAACAAGAGGGTAAGACCTGTAGATTTCTTTGTTACAGAACAGTAACAGAGAAGGCCAAACAAGACCTCTCCTACTCAGTCTCACAAGGAGAAGCAACAGTAAGGAAAGCAGCACGCTGCTCAGAGCAGAGCCTTTCTTCCCTCCCTGAGGCCAGTAAAACCGAGCCAGGGAAGGAACTTATATATTGCATACCACAACCGTCCCTCCCAACACCTAAACTGAGCAATTTAGGCATTCCTAAGATTGATAGTACTCCCAGCTGTATTCAAAAACCTGCATTATTATTGAATTGTTATTATTTTTATTACTAATCGCCATTATTATGAATTAAGAATAATTGATCCTTCCACATTGATCCCTTAATACAAGTACAGTCTGAATGTTTGCTTAGATCGGGAACAAATTTCATTTCGTGATACACAACTGCATAAACACAGGCAGTAAAAGAATTGTTAGACTTTTGGGAAAAGAAGCAGGCTCGAACTTCAGTCTGAAATAAGAGCAAAGGATTTTACAGGCTGCAAGTCAAGATGGTGCCTATTCTCAGCAGTGACAACAGTTGCTGAAAATAATGTCTAAGTAGTGCTGCTGAATAGATACATTACTGCGTGTCATTATTTTCTTTAATCACAATTTTCTTTTAAACTCTAATTGTTTACTAATGTAAATACTACATTAGTTACAATTTGCACTAGGTATAGTACTTGCATGCCTCAAGAGCAAAAGAGTAAAGCAAATCCAGCTGATACGTGTAACAAGTAGATTAAGAGGCCTAAATGCAATATGCAGAGATTAAGAAAATCTCCTATCCACAAAAAATACTCACAATTCAGACAACTAATCACCCATAAAACCTATTACAAACAAATACTAAGAAAAACTCAAAAGGCATAAAAGAGTGATGAAATTTCCACTTCAGTGGCTGATAAAGTGAGATATGTCAGAAATCAACTGAGCTGGAAAAAATGACACTTTGAAGAGGTGCTTAGGATGATCTGTAGCCACGGTGTGCCATTAGTCAAACTGATGACTCTTAATACATGGACATTTCAGGTCATCATATCTAGAAACTCACTTATTATTATTAAAAGTCTGTCTTCCAGCACAGAAACTAGAGAGGATGCATCCAAAGTCAGCATTCTTAAGAGGGAGTGGGAAACAGAGAGCCTGTCAGACAGGCAGTTCACAAACTAAAATTATGAAAAAAGCCTCCTTAAGTCACTAACTAACCCTACATTTTAGAATCAAGTTACAGACAAAAACCAAGGAAGAATAAAGAAGGAGGAAGACTGGTAAAAAAAATTGCGTCTCCTTCAAGCATTTTTCTGCATCAGTCATGGGAACAGCACACTCATATCCACCATCACTACAGGATTTAATGTTAAAAGAAAATTACTTTATACAGTCTATCTAAAAATCTCAACTAGCATAAACAACAAATAAATGTACTCTATGTTCATTATAAAAGTTTCTTGCAAGAAGAATCAGGAAAATTACCAAGATAAAGAGTTCTGAGAGGTCCTGGTTAGTCACAGAGGTTGATGCTTGTGAAGTAATTTTGCTGCTACTACTTCAAATTGAAACCCTTGGTGGTTGGGGGGCGAGGGACGAGGGGGCAGGGCTGGGGGAAAGAGGGAAAGAACACCTCATGCCTTTCCTCATACGGGCAGAAAGAGATGATGCACTCTCTGAAATGATGGGAGCAGAGGGAGTTGTTCTCTGGATGGCATCTTCCTGTGAGGGTACGAAGGCCATACTGCAGCATTTGAGATGGAGCTACAGCTATTTCTGTGTGCTGGAAGCCCTCCACCACACAGGAAGGCTGCAAACTTTCAGAAGAGGAAACTGAAAATAGATTTAAGTCGGCTATGCATGCATGCAACCTGGGGCTCTGCTAGCTATTAAGTTGCCAAGCAGGCCCTGCAGAAAAACATAACTTGCAAGGAAGGGCTAAGACACTGGACAAACTGCTCTGTGAACAAGAACAGCCTCTTTGAAGGAGCTCAATATACAAACAATTTCTGTTCCTCCTTGGAAGGAACAGTTTGCAGGAACTGTCACGAACTCTGACCCTGAGAGAAGGTGTCTGCCTCTAATTTGGGGGATTTGAATAAAATGTGTTTTATCTTGAAGGGCTGAGAGATCTAAGTGAGAAAGAGAACACAAAGACCAAAATAGTGAAATAATGTGATATGCTCCTGTAGGAAGAATGAGGGTGAGAATACATGATGAAAAGATGGAGAGGCGAAGGAAGGTAACAGAGCAGAAATGCTGCAGTAAAAAGAAAAAATGAACACCAAAACGAGCTCAGGACAGAAATTGGAGGGAGACAAAACCATTAGCACTCAGCATGGCAACATTGAGGAAGAGAAGCCTAGAAAGAGAAAAGATTTTAAGAGGGAAAAAGAGCAAGGGAAGAGAACAAAGAAAACTTCAGAAGGAAGAAACTTTGTGCCTCATTTACTTCAGAGCAAAGTAATAAACTCTGAGGATAATTCATTATTCAGCAGCCACTAAAAAGGTCTAAATACTTCTTTAAACTTGAAATTCATCCTTTATGCCATCATCTCCTTCCTTCCCCACCTTTTACACATGATTAGTGCCCCCACCCCCTGTTCTTACTCAACATATCTCAGTGTTCTCTTGATTTATGCAACTGTAATTCCTTCTTGAATGGTATCTCCTGTTTCCTTTTGCATCTGCTCAGACCTCTTCTGCACAGTCCACTTTTGTTCTGGAATAAAGCCACAGAAATCTACGGGTTTTTAAAACTAAAACAAGTGGGATGAAGAACCCAACACAAAACCAACACGTAACAAGCATCAGCAAAGATGCAACAGTCCCCGAGTCGCCAAGCAGAGAGCACAGCACAATGGCTTCTGCATTTCTGTTTGGAGAACAAAGCTATCAGTACTTCAGCTTCACCATCTGAACAGGCTGTCGATCATTCAACTTCCCCTTCAATAACTCAGAGTTAATTTCAAACAATTTGACAGTAGTGAGGTTTCAAAAGTAATACATCTCTCAAGTCACTATAAGGGAAATGAAGTATATTACATGTGACATGTAAGAGCTGGGCATACAATCACAAGGCTGAGCTGAAAATATCATTGTGAAGGTGTCTGGAAATGAAAGGAGGACCTGACGAAACTACAATGAGGATGTTTCTGCGGACACACAGGAGAGGGAAGAAAGAATAGCAAAGGGTAGGTGCTGAAGCTATTGCTGTGGTTGCCTGACATGGGATACACATTGCCATCAGCCTTGATTTCCATGTACAGCTTCTCATAGTGAAAGCTGAAATTCTACATAAGGAGGAGACATTCACAAGAAGATTTTTCTTTTCACAGTGATTGGATTGTTAACCAGATCCTTCAGTCCCAATCACATTATAATTAGTATACTGTTGCAGCCTGGAAACCTGGAGAGTTATTTAGTGACTCACCTCAATAAAGAGTGACTAGTAAGATGTATAAGACATGCTGCCAGGTTTTTTTATGCTCAAGAACTCTTTTTTGCTCAAACTTATCCCTTCCCCCCCCACTTTCCTTCTCAACAAATCAAAACCACACAAACAAGAAGAGTTCCAAACATGATGAAGAATCCCCACAGAAACATCAGTACTGTATACCTATACTGTCAAAACATTCATTTACCACTCCTAGCTAATGCCTACATAACATACAGTAAAGCACAGTTTAACTTGATTAAGTTTACATTAGCAACCCCTACTACTGTATTTAAGTATCCCATCTATTCAGGCTGTATCAGCTGTCATGTCTTCCTCTACACTCCCCAGGTTCCTGCTTCTCTCTGCACAAGCTGTGTCTTCTTGTCACAACCTCTAATTGTCTCTTCTTCAGCACCATCCAACATCAGCAGACAGTAAAGGCTGGAGGTTGTTTGCCCTGCTGGATCACTTCCTTTCTGTAATCCTTGTTCTCTCTGTCAAACCATCCCTTTTCATAGCATCAGATTTTTAGCCTTACCTTAAAGGTCATACAAAAACTTTTTGTCCTGTAATCACCCCTCTCCACTCTTACCTCCCAGGTTCTGTCTCCAATTTCAACAGAACTAAGACTTTGATTAGGGCAAACAAAAGATTCATGCATTTTAAAAGAAGTTATTTGGCTAACTATGTGAGACATAAAATTTCCCACAGTACTTAGCAATTTTGTTCAAAGGACCATGTTTCTCTTTGAAAGTGTCCACACAGCCTACTCTGGCATGACCCTACCCGACTACCCACCAAGATCCTCTCTGGTAACAGTACTTAAAGAACAAACAATTAACCTTTAATAATGCAAAGCCTCCTTCAGAAAGCTGGGGAAGCAGGACAAAGAACTACCTCCAGTTGATCTCCTCTTCCACTGTGTGCAACACTGTGTGTTACCTGTAGGTAAGGCACCCAGGTGTGCTTCCACATGCCGCCAAATTTCTACCACAGGAATGCAGCAGACCTGCTGCTGGCAGAGCCTAATGACAGCACCTGGTCCACTGCGCTCACATCTCAGAGAAACCTGTCTTGACTTTTAAACAATGCTTCACTGCTAGAAGATCCCAATTTTGCAAAAGACGCAAAAGACAAGATTCCACAGTAAGTGCTGAGCAGCTTCACATTATGCTTTTGGAGGAAAATTGCTTCTTTAAATCCTTTAAATTCCCATTTAAGAGAATACTCATAATTTCTTAGTATAATAATAGATTAAAAAGTCTTTTAACTGAAGTAACAATTTACTTCAGCAACAGATGTGAAGGTGACCTTTAAAGGATGGTCAATTTCTAACATTTTAAAAAAGTCTGATAAAATAAAAACACATGAACAATTATCTATATCTGAATAATGAAAATATTTAACAATTATCAATTAAATCCTTTTTGATTTGAGTTTATAGAGAAACTCCACAGTTCAGTTATACCAGAACTAAACTATACATAATTCCATTTCTTACCAAGTAAGTTTAGCAAGCACAGGTGCAAGACTGAAAGCCAGGAACACTGCAGGCTTCAGCTCATTTACCAGACAAGGAAAGCACAAGCAGAACAAGGAAGAGAATCTTTCCCACAGTGACAGTCACGGTGCCTCAGACAAGTCCATATGGACTACCTGGGTAGATGAGCAGGTAGTTTAATTTCCATCCTGTTTCAAATATTTCCAATTCTCTTTTAATACAAAACAGGGGGAAGTATCACCAATTATTTTTTAATGCCCTTATACCTAATATGAAACTATTCGTGATTTTCTTACTCTACAGTTAAGGACACAAATGCCATTTTAGTATAGGTTCTTCCAAGCATTAACTTTTACCTGAATTATCTTGACACTTGAGATAATTTTTGTGGGATCAAAAAGAGGGCATGAGATGCATTCATGAGATGCACGAGAAGGCAGGATCTGGAAGGTTTCTTGATCTACACAATGGAGTAGAGGGGCTCATGACCTTCTTAAAGTGAAGGACAATACAGCACAGTAGGAAGTCCGAGAAGTTCCTTCAACTGCAATAGCTACATTCAGACGCATTTAAACTTTTAGGAAAATTCTGTTCTTTCTCTCCTGCTCCCGAGGGGTGGGCCAGTACAAAGAAATGGAGGCATCAGAAAAGGGAGAAAATGCCTGGGGTACCTGAACTTGGTGACATCAAAATCTTGTCTCTGCATTTGCACAGCTGAGGAACATGCTTAAAAATGAACGGTACTGAGAGATCCACTCTGCACGGAAAGGTTTTTCCAACATAGTTGAATTTACTAGAAGCCATAGCTTAAGCTAGCAAAATTTATTGTGCAGATGCAGACAGAAGAGTGCACTTTTAAAACCACCGATGTAGATAAGCCCTGAGACTGGAGCCAGTCTGATGAATATCACAGGCTCTTAACGCATCCAGGTGAAAGGACGAGCACACCAGCAGAGTGAATGAAGGGGCTCACACTGCTCAGATATCATCTCCGGACATACTCGTCTTGGCTGGGGGGGGTGTGTGAGGGGGGGGTGGGGGGGGTGGGCAGGGAGGAGGGGAGTGTGTCTCATTCAGCTGGGTACAATGAATGGGCTACTCCACACCTCCAATTCATGCACAGACTGCCGTGTTGTGCGCTGCGTGGAGTTGTAGGGCAGGATTAGTGATACAATTTGTGTGTGTGCGTGTAAGTTAATTGGGGTTTACAAGAAGCAGGTGTCAGAAAGAAAAAGATTTAACATTGGATATACACTGGTACTTGGGAAGTTTATCTTTCATATGAGAGAACAGGAAGGATAAAGGAAATCTTAATATTCCTTTATGTCAGTTAGTATCTCCATATAACTGAATTTGAGTATATAATCAAAGAATTCTCACACACAGACAGCAAGTAATGCAACCAAAACAAAACAAAAATACCCAAGCCATCCCACAAACACCAAGCACAGCTGTAACGGAGAAAGACAAATTTTCAGAGACAGTCTGAGACATAGTAATGGAGACTAGAGCATAGCAGGGAAAAGAGAAATTGGAAAGGTGAGAAGACACTTCATAGTTCTGTCACCTGAGGCACCTACCATCAGATCTTAATTGATGTGCAGATCTTGCTTGCATAATGCTTAATAAGCTTCACTGAACATTACAAAGAGCGAAATGTGTGTGCATATAAATATATATAGATATAAAAATATATGTTACATACAAGCATATATAAAAAATAAAACACACGTATGAAGGACATTGTTGTGGGAGAGTATTAATAGAAGTCATCTTTTAAATCTAAAATAACAAAAAAACCTAGGTAGTTAACCTAAGTCAAGCCAGCTTGGGAAATTTATGTCACTAATTTGACTTGCTCACCTCTTCAGCAGTTCCATATTCCCAAACACTTTAACGCTGATAATTTGTCTCTTCACAATAATGAGTTCTTTATGTTAAAGTGACCAAACCAAGATTACCAGGGAGTACTGGAGTAAGGGGCAAGGCAGGAATGTTCTTATAACGATATAAATTCAATTTTTAAATAGTTCCTCTTCCTCCTCTGCTGCAAAAATAAGGGGAATCTCCCCCATCGAAACAAACATGGGTAGAAATTTTAAAATTTAGGTGACAAAGTAATTAGACAAATGTGCAAAATGCCATTGTGGAGATAAATTCTATGCTGGTTTTGAAGCTAGAAAAACATAAAACTGAAACTGCCTCCAAATTTCTTTTATCTATTTATTAATTAAAAATGAAATTTATTATGGAAACAAAACCAGCATTACTAATAATAGTGAAAGATTGCTAACTATGCATTGGTCTGTATTGCCTTACCTGTTACCCCCACAGGTCTGTGTTCCCGTGTACCTGAAGAAGAAATTAGTACCTTTTGGCAGAGGTGCCAGATTTATCAGGAGCTGCTGCCTCACAGAGAAAGAGTAGTCTACCAGCAAGTCAGAAACATTGCTGTGAGGATGCATTTTCCACCTCCTATTTAAGCATTTAGTTACCTTTCACAACAACATGGCAACAAAACCACTACTGGCTGCTACATGACTCTGATTTAAAGGGCACTGTCACTGTAATTGTCTTAGTGACAGCTACAATATAAGGAATTAATAAAGTAGTATCTTACCTCACTAGCATGTCAGTCCCGAAAGCTTAAGCGTACCAGTTCAGCATGCTCCATGCTTGTGACAGGACACAATAGTTTTCTTACAAAGCCATCTGTCAGTCTCAATTTCTGAATGCCTTATCCATAAAATCATGATGCAGGTTGGCTTTGTCAAATGAGATGTAATTCAGATTTGCAAAGTACCGTTTGCCAGAATCCCAGTGACAAAATTCTAGTCTGGGTTTTCATGCAATGACAGAAAAAAAAAAGACTTGGGAGTCTTTTAAGGGAATCTATGTTCTTTCTATTGATTGAAGAGGAAGCCAAGAGGATTTGGCAGATGTTTACAAGAAACTTGCTTTAAAACTTATTTAAAAAAAAAAAATAATCAAACAAAACATCTTTTCTTGTTGTTTGCTTTTTTTTTTTTCTTCTTTTTTAAAAAGAAAGAAGATAAAGGGTAATAGCAACTGTAATAGCATAATCCCCTTTGCAGATGTCCTCGTTCGAACACTCATCCAAAAGGAGCAAACCTGTTCTCCAATGCTCCACAACCAAACAGGCCTGAATGCACACAGGATCATCCCACACTTCTGCTGCTGAAGCTGGGCCTTGGTGTGGCATGTAGGAGAGTCATGAAGCCAGAAGAGCAACAAGAAGGAGTTTGATAGGGTTTGAGAAAATGAGAAGACTGCATTTCTCCTTAGGCAGCACAACATTAGCTTATTGCTTGTATCTACTTTGGTTTATAATTTAAAGAAAAGACCTTTTAGTCAGGTTTAAGTAAGAAGTTTCCAACCTGCAGCTATTACTTCAGTCAGTCTGTTTTGAGTGCATTTGGTAATGTTGACCGACACAGTTCCCTCAGACAGGAAATATGAGCCAGATGCTCATGATTTCAGAAAGCTTTAATCTAATTATATTTCTATATATGAACTAGCCTAATAAATATGATTCTTGCCAATGCTAATGAAAGACCAGAGGCTTTGCACTGACCTGGCAGTGCAAGGTCTCAGGAGCTGTCTGGGGCTGTCTTGACCTGAGCTGATTTTAACAGTTGCCAGGTGGTCGAACAATTATTGCCTGACCTGTCCCTGAAAATATCAGGGGGAAAGTCTGATGCCCAACAGTAGTCACTAGCTAACAGAGAGAAGCCCTTTATGTCAATTGAGGCTGGGGGAAGCTTTGGGGCAACTTCCAAAGCCTGAGCTGGGAACTGATGAGAATAAAGCAGGCTACAATAAAACATATAAAACCAGCCCCAAGTGGACCAAGATCAAGAAAGAAGCCAGCCCCACTATGAACACCACACTCCCTGCAGTGGAGGTCACGGAATGCTGGTGAATTCGTGAAAACACCCCCCCACACACACACCATTTTGTTTCCATCCTCACACAAGCCAGAGTAATACTGGAAGGGTGAGTGTTACACCAAAAAGGAGTAGGCATTTGGAAGTTGTTTAACAACTGTGAATACATTATTAAAGAGGCTTTTCTACATTACTATGGGCTATTATACTGTTAATTAACTGGACTATTTGGAAATTTGTAGTTCTTTATAGCATATGTTCTTTTATCTTGAGAAGATTCAGAGTGTATCAATAAAGAACATCTTCCCATACACAAGGAATATCTTTTAAAAGCAAATAGAGAATTGTAAAAGCTTTGAAAGATTTAAAAAAACTTGGGTTCCTGAGAGCTGTAGATCATTAGCTCTCTTGCCATATTCCACTCCTTTTTACCTACTCTCTCCACATGCAAAACCTCTGACTTTAGTAACATGCAATAGAGAGTAATCATAATAATGGATGCTGCCACACAAGCTCTCATTTGGACAGTAGCGTCTGACTGAGAAGTGTTTGTTATAGGACACTGATGACATGCATGCTAAATCATGGCATAATTATTGCACACTGCATCCAAGTGCTAACTTCTCAAATTTGTAATAATCGTCAGTAGCTTTCAGAAAAAAAAAAAAAAAAAGAGAGAAGAAACTTTAAAGAATATAGTAATCAGTTTGACCTACTGAAATGAAAGAGTTTTAAACACTGTATTACTAAAGGCAACTACTTCAAGAACACTATAAACAGTCTATATTGTAAGTAGGCAGAACTCTACATGACATGAAGAAAAGCCTTACCTTGTACCACGTATCAGCTAGAAACAAAACAATCTTATTGCCTATCTTTGAAGTACATTTTACTGCTATGGGAATTGGTTTATTTGTTTAGATGGATAGATAATTTATATATCTAGTAATTATATTATGGGTTAAGAGATCTGCTTTATTACTAACACTGTAATCGACTCACAGAGATTACTTGCTGAAACAGCAAACCGTTTTCACAGAGCTGCTTTGTTCCATTACTGCATAAGTCCTGTGATTAATATTAACCTTTATTTCAACACAGATCCTTACAGAAATAAGAACAAAATATTCTCTTTCTTGATCCTTTGGAAGAAACAGCCCTCACTCCTACAGACTTTAAATACCCAAATTCCCAGAGACAGTTTTGTGAAATTAATCCTTTGATGAGCTTCAGAATCAGGCGTTTTAACAAAAAAAAAAAACAAACCAACAATTCCTGTCTCTATACTCTGCTGCTGCCACCTTTGCTAACAATTAAAAGCTTTCAGTACTGTGAATAATTTAGAAACTCATCTGTTCCTTTCAGTGTAAAGACAATGTTGAGAGAAAAAATGTCACTTCTTTTTCCCCTTCCAACCACTGACTTTTCCATCCCAGCACTGGTCCGATTGCATGATACACCTAGTGTTTGACATGCATCCCCTGACAGCTTCTTAGCAGCAGTTAGTCTGTTTAGCTTAGAGTACAAGAATAACAGGAGCACAAAGGAATGACAACTTTCAGCACTTATACACACAGTACCTGCATTCACGTTTGCTGTATTTCAGATACTTGGTGTACAGTAGGCCTATGTTTAATTATAGACAGATGTCAGCATATGTATTGTAACCACACAATTTGGTTCTGACGCACAGAAAAAGTGATACTTGAAAAACATTTATTAAAAATAAATATGAGCAGTATAATCACCTGTTTTCCAAAGACTAACACTAGAGAACACTCCCCTTCAGGCCTTTCTGAAAAGACTGTAAACCCACTGCCACTTCCTCTTTAATCTCATGATTAACAAGTACACTGGAAGGTTGTCAATATAAACACAAGCAATATGCAGTTTTATTTGAAAATGGTATTTGTCATAGCAAGGCAGACTTATGCAATAGAGTATTTAATGGATTAATTACTGTTTACTTAAATCTTTCATTTAAATTATAACCATTTTTTGGCCAAGAAAGCTTATTTTAAATATACATGTAAAGGATCTGTATTACAGTGAATGCTTCATTTTCCAAATAAAGATGATTGGTTAAATCTTTTTTAACTTGAAATTTTATTGAACTCTAACACACCCAACTGAAAGCTGCTGCACTGAACTACAAGACTGAGTCTAACCTTGAAGAAAGCTAGAGTATTCTTTGCTACTAAAAAAAATCTTCCAGTTAATACAGCAGAGCATAGCATCTAAGTATTTTCAACCATCTATTTCATTCTTTTCTTCCTCTGGCTGAAATCAGCTTGATGGTCAAGAAAGATAAGCACCTAAGGGAGAGTGAAAAATCATGATGCTTCCCCTCTCAAGTAAAAAATAAAAATAAAAAAAACCAAACCCCAAATCCCCTCCACAGGGATCAAACTGCCCCCCTCTCCCCAACCTTAAATAAGGTCTAGCAGGTTGTGGTTTGTTACCTGACATCTTTTCCCCATTTCCTTCCTTCTCACAAAATAACTTTAGATATATCACAAAATGTCAAATCTGGTCTCCCTGGTTTTGCTGAAGGACTTTTCAATGTCTTCATTATTGAGATCAATGAACTCCTCTCTCAGACTTCAGCAGAAAGAACAAGAGCACTCTATCCTTAGGGGGGTAACCTTTCTCCCAAGTGTCCTTCACTCAGAACCCCCTCCCCACACACCTCCCCAAACATGGCTAAAAATGAATGGTTTTCCAAAAATTTAAAAACAAAATAAAAACCAGCGTTCACTTACTCAGCCACTATAAATTTTGTTTGAATAGTTCATTGAGAGGAAATACCACAAATAGATATTTATCATTCTGAGAAAAGGACAAAGTCACTGTTTCTAATTTAAAAGCTCCCTAAACATCTCAGTTTTATATGGACTGTCAGAAGCAGGCTGCATGAAGAATCAAAAGTGGTTATAAACTTCCCACCTCTTAAATGCTGCACGTCTGCAGTCTCCCGTTACAAACATCCTGTGTAAAACTGAGTAATCCAGACACTCATAGTGCGTTCCAAGTTCTTGATCATTTTGTACGACCATCTCTGCATCTCTGAAAAAATTACATTAATACCATGTGTAGGTCTAGATTACGGCAGGTACTAAAAGACTGCAGTAAATGCACAGCCTCCTTTGCCCAGCTCTAGGGTAACAAGATATTCTTAGGTGTCTGGTAAAGGGACCAATTCAACATCTGCTTTTGTGGTAGAATCTACATATACTCTATATTTTCTAAATGATACAGTGATTTTTACAAGCTTAAGAAAAGGATTTTTTTTTTTTTTTAAATACATTTCAGGCATGTACACTGCCTGTATATTTGACAGAAAGGGAGAACACTGGGAACACTTCAGATGAGTGACTGTTAGGCAACTCTCCTACCAATTAAGAGAGCAGCTACTGCACTTACAGATGGGAATATTATGAACTGTAGTGCACAAGAGGCAGCTTGCAGGTTATCCTTAGCCACACAACCTATAGAATCATGGAATCATTTAGGTTAGAAAAGACCTCTAAGATCGAGTTCAACCTAAACCTAACACTGCCAATGCCACCCTTGTACTATGTTCCTAAGCACCACATCTAAATATTTTTTAAGTACCTCCACAGATGGTGACTCAACCACTTCCCTGGGCAGCCTGTTCCAATGCTTGATAACCCTTTCTATGAAGAAGTGTTTCCTAATATCCATTCTAAACCTCCCCTGGTGCAACTTGAGGCTGTTTCCTCTTGCTCTAAAGAAACACTGAAGTCTTAGAAGCCAGCCTGGCTCTTCAAAACAAAATACCTCCCCAAAGGCCATGACCGAGTAAGATGGCCAGCATACAGGAGGCATATCTAGGAATTCATACTATAAGCCCAGCAATTTACTGCAGCTATTTAGCTTTTATAAAGACAGAAAAAAAGAATAAGGTAAGCTTCATATAGACTGTGTTCAATAGATCAATAGGCACAGTAGCTACCATTTAGACCAAGACTTTTAACTAAGAAATTGAAGTAATTCACTCCTTTATCACAATGTTTTGTCTCAAGTCAATAACAACCCATAACCCCATCACAATTTTTGATGATTTTCCTTGTTGGGAAGAGAGTCAAAGTTTGGGTTTCTCCCACTTCTACTGGTTAAGTGTGGAAGGAAATTGAGCAGCAGCACAGAAGAGGCATTTCATTCAATTCAATTACTTTAAATAAACTACCAGCAGGTTTTACTGTCCAGCTCAGAAACCCATCCTTCTGGGCTGCTGTGATGTAACCAGTGCTCATTAATATGTATTTTTTTGCTGGACTTGCTTACTACTAGTAATCTTTATGATATGCCATACTGAAAAAGAAAGGCAAACAAAAATGAAGAGCTAAGACTTTATCTTCATCTGTAAACAAGAAATCTCAGCTGGTATAATGACTGCCATGTACAATTAATTTATTGTGTTATATCCCTCATAACAGCAAGCACCAATGCAAATGATACTAAGAAAAAAATCGATTAGATATTTCTAATTTGTTGTTAATACACAGCCAGTACATATAACAGAAACACTGGTGTAAGACAGTACCAACTTTGATACGGTTTTTAGTTTTTTACATCTCAAGTGCTGTATTTTTGAAAGAAACATCTAGGAAATATGCACAACTGTCAGTAACAAATCAAACCAAGTAATGCATCTCAGTTTAAGGTTCATTCCCAAATTTTAAAATAATTTGAAAACACTGATGAATGATGGAAAACACCTACAGAAAAGATTTGCATCATTATTTTAAAGTTTGTAAATTCTGTGAATGCATTGTCAACATGAAATCTACAAAAATATTTGTATTTGAATTGTTATTGATCAGATTCCCATGGTCTCCTCCTAATATGTTCATGCTTTGAATTGTGTGCTTAAAAATGGAAGAATTTCAACAAATTACTGCTTATCTCCTTATACTAAGATCATTAAAGCTTACTGGTAGCAGTAAAAACATTGTTCATTAATTTTTCTTGCAGGGGGGAGGAAGGAGGAAGAGGACCCTATCGTCCAGGCACAGAGCAAAACAGGCATTAAATAAAGAATGGTAACAAATGGATTTTTCAAATACGTACACAGTCATATGCTTCTAAACCTCCTAATATGTAATATATGCTTAATCTTACTACAGCAAGAAGTCTAATGTCTGGAACAAAATTACACATACAATTTTCAAGGTCACACATTTATGTGTATGACTTAGCCTATCGCTATGAAAAATTTGTCTTGCTTGCTGAATGATTTACATCCCAATATTCCAATTTTAAATAAGCTTTGACAGCTCACCTTTGTGATTAGTCAGAATCTCAGAATTTGTGATATGAAAAAAATATTGTTTGTAACATACTGTATGGAAACTATCTATAATCACCATAGCTGTTTCTTTCATGGCTATTTAATTGCCTCCCATAATCATTTACAAACCACATGCAGCTGTGCATTCAACAAAAAAATTTCTTGAACAGAATTGTATGAAAATGTCTAAAGCACCTAATATTTTCATATCTAGCTGTTCAGGTTCATATGGAGCCTCTCAAGAGTTTCCCAAATACAATTTTTCATGACAACAAAGCAAACCTAATAGACAACATAGATTAAGATTTATGACAAATTTTCCCTTTTTTAGGTTATATTACAAACAACTACATAAAGAACACATAATAGCAAGCTTATTTAGCGTAAAAAATACTTGTCAGTGAAGCTCCACTGGCGCGGAATGCTTTGAAACCCATGTTTCAAACAGAGAAAACAATCACAAATCACAACCTTCAGTAAAAGATACAACATGTAAACTGTGGCTTGAAGTACTCTCTTGAGAAATATAACCTATTTGAATATATAAAAAATTGCCTTTATATGCCAAAATAAGCCTGTCTCTCCCAGTCTTGGAATCTTCACCAATTTATATACCTTCTTCACTGATTTTTCTCCCAGAGGGAGCCAGCAGCACTTGCTGGAAGAAGCAGAGAGTTTCCTCCCCATCCTCCATAGCAGGTCAAGGTTTGCTACAACCGCAAACCCCGAAAGCCAAGCTTACAGGAAAGGGCCTGGAAGCATCCTCTTCCTACAGCTCTTCCTACTCCGTGTAGTCTTCAGGTTTCACTGCTAACCATTGAACTTAACTCAAAGCAGAAAAGTATTTGGGGCTGTCCTGGTTCAGCTAGGATAGGGTTAAGTTTCCCCAGCATTGGGGAGGGAGCTCTACGTGGGTTATTCAATACCATGCTGACATCAGATCCGGCCACCCAAGCGTGGGAAGAGCATTGGGATGGTTTGTGTTCATGGTCGGTGCCCTCACTAGCTGTATTCCATGCAGGATATCTCTTATTCTGTTCATTGTTATTACTGTTATTGTTATAACTGTTGTTCGGTTTGTTGTCGTTGCACTGTTGCATTAAATTTTTCCATATCTCAACCCCGGGGTTTGTATCTCACTCCCTGTCCCTCTGGTCTGAGGGTGGGGGAGGGACAGCAGCAATGTGGTCTCGGGTCCCAGCAGGGCCTAAACCACAACAGGGGCATACATTAATGACACAGAAACCCATGGACTTGTTAAGAAGCTGTCTTTTGTATACGGGTTTTACAGAGCTGTTGAATTCAATATCCTCCACTACTTCCCATACAAAGCTTGCTCAGTTTACAAGAATGTGTGCCTTCTCATTAGTGATATCCAAACTAACCCTGCAAGGCAAATGATCTCAATTTCGATCATCCTGATCATAATCTGAAAAGAGTAATACCATGGGTAGCTACTGCATGTGATATTGGGAGTAAAATGTGACTTTTAAGGTTTTCTACTAGCTTGTTGAGAATAGAGTTGAAGACAAGACCAGCTACATGGCCCTGAGTATTCTGGGCAACTGCTGTGATCAGCAAAACAGCAAATGTTTTACAATGATTATGTGAGAACATCTTCTAAGATTATATTATTACCTTTAAAAAAATCTAGTTTCCCTCTACACACAGCAAGACTGATACTCCCTGCACAAAAAAAAGGATCTCAAACATGAATGATAAGATAATTGCAAGACGACACAGGATTTTTTGCATCGCTAGTTTTATAGATGTTGTCTTCTAACCCCTCCGAACTGAAAACTATTTCAGAATATTAGGAAATCATAAGAATGTAAATGCAATAAAAGCACAAGCATAGAGACCACCTGGTGAGAAAGTCTGAATTAATCCTGTGGAAGGACTGACTTATTTATTTATTTATTCCCCACTGACCCAACAATATGATGACATTTGAGAACAATGTCCTGGAGACATCTGTCAGACAGCTACATCAGGGACAAGAGTTGAAGGTCTTAGTCTCTGAAGTAGATCATTGAATTGCAATGATCAAATTCATATTTTTAAAGATTAACATAGTTGTCAAGAAATGTTAAAGGCATAGTTTGTCTATTTGTACACACACATACAAGATACATATAATAATACTACACTGATGTAGTGGAGGTTACTCAAATGTCTGCAAAAGTCCTCTCTTTTAGATCTTTCAAATTTCTAGAAGTAAAATGAACACAGTAAAGGAGATATTTGAGAAAATCCCTTTCAAGATAGTCTCCAAAAATGTAAGTTGCTACGGTGTAGCAACGAGAATACTCCCAGAGACAAACCAACAGCAAAATAGGATACAAATAAATGTTTTCTCTGTGCAGAAAGGTCCCACGGAGAGTTCTGCTAAAACCTAATGAGATGAATAGCGAGGCAAAAAAAAAAATTGACTGACACTGAACACATAACTATTCACTGACTCTTACAACTCAAGAAATAGGGATTTCTTCATACCTTTTCACATATGTACACATAAAGAAACAGGATATTAAATTAGCTGAATGCTTAGCCTGACTAGTATGGTTGTACCTATACCTTTATTTTAGAATATCCCAGCAACACAATGCTGCATCATGTCTTAATTCAAACTACTGAAATACCACTGCCAAAAGTGGTGTCCACTCCCCTTCTCCACAACCTGTATACATGCAGTGCTTTATCTAATAGTTGTTCATCAGCATGAGCTAGAAAATCAGCCAACTGATTTTGCGAGGTTCATTTTTCATGAGTCCATAGAGGTAGTATGTAGGGAAAACGGCCTCTGTTTTCCAGAAGAGGAATTACAGAAGTTCACACGTTCACTTAGAATAAGGTTCTCTCCTATGGAGAGTTCTAAGATACACAAGTAGCAAGAAGATGGTCAGAAAAAAAAAAAAAGGTGAAAACTGGGCAATTTAATAATTTTAACCTTACTGCAAATAAGATTACAAATACCTTTTTTTTCTCTCTTACATGGCTTTTTAAAAATTTTATTTTGTAACTGTGTTTTATTTCTCAGGGAAACCTACAGAACTTTTCTTCTGCCCTCCCTGTGGAAGCTCCTCAACACAAAGCAATAGGTTTGTAGTGGGTCAGTACATGTACTGGATCTCACCATACTGAATACCAGAGCTGGTGTGAGCAGTGAAAGAAATGGCACAGCTCAGAGAAGGGCCTTTTGGTGGTGGTAATTTAGTCTGGCTCCGCTGTCTTACACTCCCAGTGTGCCTGCACGCTAAGTTCACATAGGACAGTGTCACCAAGCAACTGATCAGAAATAAAAAGGATATGAAGCACCTAAGATGCTACAGAGCATGCTTGGACCTGGTGGTCCAGGGGGTGTTTGGCTTGCAGAGAGAGTACTGGTTTTAATATGGCATTTCTGTAAGAGCTCAAAGCACACTTGCAGGGAATTTTTTAATTCTCATGCCCACACCAATAAAGAGAAAAAAAAAAAAAGGGGAAAAATATCTCTCCAGTTGAGGCTACTCCTTTTCCCTTCTGGGGGAAAATGGTGTTTTATCACAGAATGATAGAATATCAGGTTGGTAGGAATGTAAAGGATCATCTGGACCAATTTTTTTTGGCAAAAGCATGGTCTAGACAATATGGCCCAGCACCCTGTCCAGCTGAATCTTAAAAGTGCTCAGTGCTGGGGAATCCACCACTTCCCCAGGGAGATGATTTCAATGGACGATTATTCTCATTGTGAAGTTTTCCTCGTGTCCCTTTGGAATCTCCCCAGAAGTAACTTGTACCCATTATCCCTTGTCTTTTCCATGTGACTCCTTGTAAAAAAGGGAGTCTCCGCTTTCTTTGTAGCAAGATGAAAACATAATTTGTATTTTTAAAAAGACATAAGTATGAAAAACATGTCTTTTAAAATTTTTTTTTGATGGAAGAACTCACTAAAACCAAAAAAATATTACCAATAAAGCAGTTACAACTACTTTTTTCACTATGTTTCAGTATTCATGTGGCTACAGCTGCTTCACTCTGCATGGCAATCCATGAACACTTGTCAGCACTGGTATCTTGAGGTCATCCTTATGAGGAAAACATATGAACAAACAGTAGGTTACCTGTGATTTTCTTTCTTTTTAATGATATAACATACTTGAAAAAGACAAAATACAGACCTGGATCAGTGTACATAAACGAAAGAACATGTTTAAATATTATATTAACGCTATTAATAGTAGTAACAAACCACTAATTTTTCTGGAAAAAGTCAGAAAAAGCAATCACAACTCAGGAAATAACTGAAAAAATTGAAAACTTACAGATAAGTAAAAGATTTTTCACATACAGAAAGTATTTTGATTAGCTTGAAAAGCATATTTATCTAACACACAATATTGCTGTTTTATAATTGTGTACTGATCATTGAGACAAAGAATAAAACTATCATATCCACTTAATATTTATCTCCATACTTCCAAAATAAAATCTATTGCTTATAACTTTTGAAGAGTCAGATATTACAAATATAATTGTGTTTTGTTTCAAATATTGTATATTTATCAAATATTATGTTCACAACAATTTTTCTAAAGAAATCACTTCCATATTATACATTTTTATTTACAGCAACTTCCAGAAAGTAGAGAATTTTACAAGAAATGTATTGATTCCAAGATAATATTAGATGGTAGTTGTGTGATCTAAGTAGTTTTTCTTCAGAAGAAGGATCAAGTGATAAAGTAGTGTTGTGATTTGTAAAGGTCATATGCTGGCAGATCAAATCAATCTTCATTTTGAGCATGGTGTAACAACAAAAAAAATTCAATTTCTAAGTGCTAGATCTGATTAATGCCTAGCTTTAAAGAGACAATCATAACCATATCTCTAATTAAGATATTTTGATGAATTCAGTGTAGTAATTCCTACTTCTACAGTAGAAAACAGTGTCCTGAGAACTATGTTTGTAGCAAAATTAATTTTCCGCTCAGATCCCTTCTATCTCCACCATCTACCCTAACTGCAAATTTTTTTTCGATATTGTATTATTTTTACTACTAATAGAGAAATTGCACATAAAAAAAATCAAACACAATTCAACAAAATCTATTTGCATTTGGATTTAATCTATTTAACAATACTCTGTAAAGTGCATCTTGAACTTTGGAGATAGCTTTTAAAACTAAATCTATAAGCTTAAAAGGTAAATTTAGTACAAGATAAGTAAAGGACAGAGTCCTGGTCTATCTCATTATCCCTACCCAAATATGTTTCAAACTGAAATGTGATGGAAACGAACAGAAGACTACTGTTAAAGGAAAATACAAGTGTTTTCTGTCTCTGAAAAATTCTTAGATTTGGGGAACCAAGTAGAATTTTACCAGTTTGAGAAATATCAGTTCTAGTTTCTTAATTTCATGAATATTCAGAAGAACACACATCTGAAGCAACGTCTCTTTGGAGATGTCTATTTTGTATGAACAGTCTAGTAAAATACATTACAGTGGCCTTATAGGCAAACAGTGCATAGACAGGATAGATGAAAGACACTGCATATAAGATTTCCCAAGCTTATGGATTCCTCCATTAGTTTAATAAAAACATTTTGTTGTTCTTTCTTAATAAGTTTACATCTTCTTGTATGAAGACTTACACCAAGTACGGTGGCAAGGAGCACAAAGAAAAGCAAATACTGCTTACCGAGGACTAACAGCATAACTACGAACAAAAATTATCATTCCTTTCCCTTTATTAAAGTTTTATGCTTTCCAGGAAAATACTAGATCTCTAAAACATCTTCTCCATAACAACACAAAGCATTGATAGTTATTGATCTTGGTCATGAGAAGGTATCAAGACCACTGAGATTACTGGCATCCTCTTGTCCAGGCTGGAGAAGGCTTATCCCTCTTGCTTACCTGCAGATCCCAGATACCCAGATGTGGACGCCAGCCCTTCAGCTGCCACCAATGTGTCACAGCCATTTAGCACTTTTAACTTTGTGAATGTGAAAAACATTGAAGTGGCTTTAGCTAAGACTGCCTCAAGTAACACCTGCCAAACCCTGAGCATTGTTCAGAGTGCAGCTGCTGGACACATCTACAGTGATACTGTCTACCACAGCATCTTCCAGCAGATAGAAACGCATGCTACATAAACAGCTACTAGCTGCAGGAAAATCTCTTGTCAGTGTAGCAGAAACTGAAGGACAACAGTGCCACTCTAGAGCTGAGAAGAGTGCTTACACTATTGATGACAAAGTGATGGCAAAGTTTGGTACTTGCAGCCCTGCCACCTACAAACCAGGAGAGGAAGAATGTGCTCCCAGGAAAGACCAGATGCTGAGCAAGAGCAACACAAGCAGCCAGGGGAGCTGAGCATCCAGCGCTGCATCTAAGTCCCACAGTAAGAGGGGGTTACCTTGATGTGTACAGTGTGCTACCTTGACTGCCACAGCAACTCGCTTCAGGAAAGAGCAAGAATGAAGAGTGAGGAGAGACTGGTAACTGAAGGGTTCGTGAATTGCCAGCCCAGTTACATACTGGTACGATGACTGTCTACACTGACCGCGCTTCAAAGATGCAGTTATTAGAATAAAAGTATGTAACAGCAATCCCCTTTTCACAAGTCTACACAACCTGTTTTGAAATAGTGAATATCAAATCAGAAGTACATTTTTCCTGAATTACTTAGCATAACCAAGAACTTACCAGAAATAAACCAAAAAACACTTCAAAAAATAAATGACACAACCACAAATAGAAGGAAATTACCGAGATGTTCAAATAAGCTATAGTGCTTAAGAAACATGAGAAATAGTAATAGCTATACCTTACTGTTCATATTTTAAAGCTATGAAAGAATCACACAGATTGAACCTCTAAATGCATTTTAGAACCGTAGTGGATATTACTATCCGGTTTATAAAATTAAACAAGTAACTTTAACAGTAGGTTCATGGCATTTTAGTGAGTATTGTTTATAAATGTCAGTGAGAAAGATAAGACAAGTTATAGAAGCAATATACTGTGCTTCCACAAGGGCAAACCAGAAATTCAGCAGTTGGGGGAAAATAATCTAGTTCAGAAACAAAAAAGGGCTGTCACTGAGCAACAGAAATCAATTTCCACAAAAGTGTAAGGGAGGTGTTCACCTAATCACTGTCTACTTCCTCTAGACCAGTATTCACATGTGTAACATCCCCTTCTAGACAAATAGTAAGAACAAAATAAAGTGAATAGGATTTTTCACCTTACCCCAAAATGTAAAGTCAAAATACACAAAACAGTATTCCACATTACAATAAGGAACTAATCTAATCTTAGTCATAATTTAAACCTAAAATTTTATTTCCACTAGAAGTCACTATTATAAGGAATCTTAATGAAAATAATAACTATATACCTACACTGACAGAGGTATCATAATTTCATACTCATATTATGCCATAAATTTTTGATCCCAAACTCCTATTCCAAAATAGCTCTAATAAGGATGTCTTATATTACTCTTGCCTTTATGCCGAAATGATAGAGAAATTCTTGTTGGAGCCTTGCAGAATCAGTTAGAGAAATTTAAACTACTTTTCTGTTTTAAAAACAGATCATTCCTTCTGCAAGTTGGAAGACCAATCCCAATAATAACTCCTCCTAATAATTACCTGCCTGCACTGTGGCTACTAAGGAGATACTAAACTACAACTGAAAAAAAGTCTCTACAGACCTCTGTATACTTCTAAAATACTAAAATACTGTATATGGCAGATAAAACTTTAAAGTGGAAAAATGTTCCAACAAAAAAGAAAATTTTAAACATTCAAACAAAGTAGGAGAGCTAAAGGTCTTTCAAAGCCTGCTGGGGAAAATTTATCTCTTGAAAATTTTCTAAAATTTTGTAAAGGTTTGGATAGAATTAACTTCAAAATATAATACCTTTCAGAGCTACTCTCTGGTCAGTCAGTGAAGTCTAACTAAATTTGTCATGACGTGTAAACATCAGTTTGGTAGGAGCTGATTTTCCTTAGTTCATATCTGAAGTTAAAACATTTTGACTGAAACAAACACAAGCATCCAAACACACTGCGACCTTTGCATAACTGATCACCTCTTTTCAAGTTCTGCAGCTATAGCCAGCAACAACACGCTAATGAAGCAATTTGCCCTCATTCGGAAATCTCCAAAATGCTTTAACACCTGACATATAGAAAAAAACCACACTTTTCTTTGGCTGGAATCTGACAGTAGGAACCACTGCATTTCTGGAACATTATGTCAGCTCTACAGGTGTGAGAGCTGATACACTGTCAATATAGGTAAGACTCAAGTTCAGAGCTAGAGCTTTTGTTGCCACTGAGTTCTATGGGTATCACGCAGCATCATGGCTCGGGAGTCATTCCTTTGTCTCTTGCATCTCACTTGTACAACTGGCTGGTGCTCGCGGCAAAAGCTTCCAGCTTCCACTGCACCGCATAGAAACAGGGTCTTGTTTTCTCAAGAAACACCAGCTTCTAGCTCCCACCAGTCCCACATGAATACATAAGAATAGCAAACCTCTTGGTCATACAGACTGACTCTGAATGCAATGTAAGCTGGGAATGAATTTTAAATTAGAGAAGACACTGAAAGAGATATGAATCAGTACATAAAGCAGTCATGAGGAGTTTGTAGAGTGGACCTTGAATAGTTTCCTTTGATACTGGAACAAATCAAAACAGATTAGAAAATGTTCACTTTTTGTCTTGGGTCTGGAAGATATCTGTAACAGTAATTCAGAGATCATCCTGAGCAAAGAAACTTCAGAGGTGAAAACAGGTGGGGTAAACGTTGATTTAAAGTCCAAACAAAAATCAGCTGCAGTCTTAACTGTGAGTAGTCACCACACTAACCATCAGAGCAGTCTTCCCAGGCTGTCCAGTGAACAGCACATGCACAAGTCTAACAAGGCTGTTGCAGCACAACCTCCACAGTTTCAGAAGTGCTTATATGGAATATGATGATAAAGGACATTTGCATCCTGCCCAAAGTGGATCCAAGCATCTTGAAGCTTTATACAGAGGAATGTAGCAGCAGTAATACACACTTTATTCTTAATCACTAGACCCCTAGAACTGCCAGTTTTCTAAGAGACTGCCTACACTAGTCAACAAACCGGGTACCTCAGCACTGGGCTTGGTAACACAGGAATACCTTAAATAGCCATCACAGTAGAGGGAGTTTGATTTTTATTATTCTCCAAAAACTGAAGGACCATATGCAATATCATGTATGAATCACATTAAGTGTACTTACACTTTGAAATCTATCAAATGAAAACAACCACAAACAACTTTAAAATTACATTTTAAGAAAGTTATACACCCAAGTAACATGATATAGTAGCTGGAAGAAAACAGACTCAAAGTTATCTTGAAGTAATATATATGACACAAGAACTCCTATTAAAATATGCTCAACTGATGTAACTAAGATTTGTGCTAAACAAAAGGAAAACACTGAAAGCAAAATATATGAGATGGCATATTTAAATTTTGAGGAATAGAGAGTGGTTTCATATTGATCCCTGAAAATGACACTCAAAAAGAATGAACGCTTCTTTCACACACAGCAAATACAGAGACAAAGAAGGAATAGAGAGAAATGAAACCGTTGAGAGGAAGTTCAGGCCACAAGGCACTAGAAAAAGGCCAATGTTAGATATGGCAAGTGAGATTTGCAGGTAGAGGAAAGATATCAGCTGAGAAGTTCAGGATCAAATGTGAGACCGAGGTCATTCATGGAAAGTCTAAATAGCAACTACACAAGCAGAGCAGTTGATTTGTCCCCAGGAGAAACACTTCCATGTGAAGTATTTAGAGGAAAAGTCAACACAAGCAGGCAAAGAGAACAGAGAAGAGTCATTAAAGGTGTCATGAAATATGTACAGCTGAGAATCACAAGCAGATAACTGTCAGTTAGCGGTATAGTTTAGACACGGTACATAAGAAAGAGCAGATGGCCAAGAAGTGACCCTTGTGAGAGGGACTCAGGAGAGCAAGGATCTTGTCATGTAAGAAGTGAGCAAATACACACCTTCTTTTATTTTTTAAGAGATGTGTCGAAAAATGTCCACAGTAAAAGGATAGGGCAGGCAGTTAGATGAGAGATTTGTAGAAATGTAGTGTTTATATAAGGAGGAGAAAATTAAAGAAATAATACCTGCACATAAAGACTGCACTGAGTTCCTCAGGGCAGTCATCATTATCCAGAGTTAGGTCAATCTCAAATATCATTTCTTAACAAGGTATTTTGGAAAAGACTATGAGTAAGGTCTAACACTGAGTATCTTCTCTTTTCACTACCAAACAATTCATGATAAAAATGTTCCTTAGCTGGAGGATTTTATATCAAGCCTTTTACAGATATGACATTTAAAACTTTTATTAACTGAACAATCTAAGCCATCTCTTACAAAGCAAAGCAGCAGGTAGGCAAGCTCACTCCAGGTACTGGGTACATTTACCCATTTATTTAAATTATTTAACTAGATAGAATTGTAAAGTGAAAATATCACTTGTCAGCACATATCAGCTATAATTGGTGCTGTACATTTCATGACTAAACCAAAATTGAAGACTCTCTAAGTATCTGACTAACTAGCAACTCAGTCTATGACAAACTTTCTTCTCTCAGAGCCTGAACAGTTTCTAGATTTATCCCCATGCTTCTCTAAAACTAAAGATTTAACAGAATATGCTTATTATTGAAGAAACCAAACTGTCATCACAGGAAACACTTATGATATAAACAGTCAGTAAGTATATATTGGCATAATGATATAATGGTTTAAAATGGTTAATGAGAAAATAGAATTACCAACTTGATTAAACCTACTGAAAACAGTAAGACAATACTATCTATTTTGTTAGGAACGAAGTCTTAACTAACAGCAAATTTTTTAACAGATCTTAATTTTTTTTACTATATAGATAATGGCTGAATATTGGGGGATGCTTAACTCCACAGCCTGGAAAACAGATCTAGTTTCTAAGCTTCATATAACTCATATCCCACATATTTATGGCACATGTATGTTTGTTATGTCCTTTGCATGGACTGAAGGTAAAAATGGGAGAGTCCTCTGTACTCTTGTATATTTTACATGAATTGAGCAGAGGCCATCTTAACAAGCAGGCCTATAAATCTGAAAACTCCTGCATCTTTTTTCCCAAATCTTTGCCTTCCAAACAAGTAAGAAAATGGAATATCAGAAGCTGCCTTTTTATTACTGAGATCAGGAAAAAGGAGTAAGACAGAAAACTAGGAAGATAAGAGAATAAATTAAGATTAAAATGTCTTAAATCACAATGATGCATCATACATACATCATTACAGAGCACATAAAAACATAATACCCTAATATGATTAAAGTGTTCTATGAGGATATGCATATGATATATTGTTGTGATTTAAAACACTTTATTTCTATCAAAGCAGCTCTACAGCTGTAAAGCCCGCTGCAATTTTGCACGTCTGCTGCCTTTTAACATTCTTCAACATCAAATGACAGATTCTGACGAATATTTACTCACTAAGAACCTTGGCAGAACTTGCAGACCTTGATTTTATTGTAGGATTGTAACTCTGCGAGCAAGTTACAGATCTTCTGCTTAGTATCATGGCATCAAGAACTAGAATAATCTCAAGCAAAATTTTCATTCAGTTGATTTTTCTCACTGACAAAATGCCTCTGCTTGAAAATCCTGATGATTTGAAGCATCCAAAAAATGTTAATGTTTGGCACGCAAAAGATCTCTGCTGCGTTGTCAGACCAAGAGTCAGTGGATAAATCGGAAATAAAGATACTTTACAGAAATACAGATATTTACATTTTACAAGACAGATGTTTAACCCTGCTTCAAATGGTAAAGACAAACACAAGCTGAGTACTTATGAAAAACACTACCCTTCAATACATAAATAACTGTTCAATACATACACCATATACGTACCTACAAGTTACACACATTGCTACTCAGACATAATATTCTAAGAAACCTTGCAATGTAAGTAGATAAACTAATGTATGAATGAATATTCCTTCTTTCCAAGTTTTAAACAGTCCAGGTTTCCAAGACAAACATTAAAGCTGGGAATGTAACATATTGCTCTGAAAATACTGAATAAACCAGCAAAGAGGAAGAAGTTTGTTAAAAACATAGATAGTATGATATGCCAGAGCAGGACAAGTAGTTTCGCAAGTCCTTGAAAACCAGCAGCACAACAACAAAAAGCCACCCCAATCCTGCAACAAAACCAAGGTTTCTTTCTGTCAAATACTATTTCAAGTCAAATGATCTTGAGAAACAAATAACTCAATTATCCCAGCTTTCATTCTCAAATCATGATGGAGAAAGATCACATGTAAGAAGTTTAGTAAATACAAGGATCAGTTTATGTATCACTAGCAATAACTCTCCAAACCTTCTCTATCCATTATAAGCACGGTGTTAACAACCCTTTCACATTCAAATTGAAAAGGTTACTGTAAAACAGAATAAAGAACAAATTTAGCGTTATTTTCACTGATTTTATTTACAGTGTTTCTTCATGATAAAAACGTCCACATAATGTATGCAGCTTTGCTATTAATATAGCACAATTCTCCAGTTTCCTTTTAGGCATACTAATACTAGTAATATACTAATAATGTTTCAAAAGAAAACAACCCAACACCCCTATTTTGTATCACAGTCTCAAAAGGTTCCACAGTCACAAAGACATTGAAGAGTCTCCTCTTCCATGAAAAGGGCTTGAGGAAAACTAGGGAGAGCTGAGACATCTCTCTCCCATCTCTTCACCTCTGCCAGGTGTTTTCACGAAGTCCTACTACTATTTAAATGATCTGTTCAGATCAGCTTAGCCTGTTTTCAGGCAAACGAGCTGGTGCTAAACCGGCTAAAATCAGGCGCTGTGAGTGCAGTGTGCCATCCATGCCACAGGACTGGAGATGAGCAGGAACATGCTCAGCCCAGCTCTCCTGAACACGGTGGCTTCACTCCCCTCTCACAACATGCAGCACATGGAGTGGCAATGTGAATCAAGAACTGGTAGTGTCCAGCTACAAATACATGGATTTCAACTGCTGATGTGAAGAATCCAGATTTAGGTAAAACTGAAGCCCATTAGCTTCCATCCATCCCAGTAAGAGTATGTGTATCAATATGGGAAGGATGACTAAACGGAGACATTTGAAATACAACTCATCTTCACTTTCTATTGCTCCCCACAGAAGAAACAGAAGTTATACTGCAATCCTGAAAGCTTTAATTGAGGGATTTCACAGATATTTGGATTCTTTTATTTTGTTTAGTGTTTGTTTTTAATCAAAAACTTTCCGTCAAAACAAACTGGTAAGTTGACAGCAACATGATTCTGTTCAAGTATCACAACATTACTTTAGCTGGTAGACTGGCAGCCTTCACAAATTTCAATTATTCAAAGAGAGGCTGGCTAGTTTAGAAAATACATTGGTAGGAAACAAACAATCACAGGGAAATAAAACAGAGGCTAAGAGGAGGATAGCATTTTCAAGGGAGGCAAGCAATCCACAGAAAGAAATCTTTTCTAATAACTACATTTGCAAGAAAGAATGGAACTAATTATTGTTCCAATATGCATAATGTATTCAGAGACCTCGAATAACAGACATTTATTACCTGGCATTTCAGACACAGTTGTTGAAGTATACTGATTGTAAGCATAAATGTTCATATTACGAAACAGGCAGATGGTCTGCTTCACCAGAAACATTACAGTCTGACATTTGTTATCAATTGTACTGATTTAATACTAATGAGAGCAAATGGAGACAGATTTGCAAAAATCTGTCTCTCAGGAAGATGTATGTGTGCCTTTAAAAATCTTTTACTTCAGATATATCACGCTGTGGTACCAAGAGAAATAATGATATATTTTAATACACAGTACTACTCTGACATTTGCGCAGAGCTTTCAGGCCAGTAACCAAAACCTATAACTACAAGAGAATAAATTCATTCAGGAAAAGAAGCCAAGGTGGCGCTTCAGGATCTGTGCTATAGCAGCAATCAAATAAATTAAGATTAAACTTACTTTTTATGATGTTATAAAACACCATTATACCCATTACTAAGACTTTCGTTCACAAGTAGAGCGATCATAAGATAAGCACAGTAAGGGTAAGTTATGCTTGTTCTCCAAATGCCAAAGTGCTCTGCTCCTAGTCGGTGTGTCCCTGCTGACACCATGCTCACTGCAGGCAGGGGAAAGAAGGAAGAGCCATCAGGCTCCCCCCGACACAATGAACCATCAGGAGCAGGTTAGGCAGGGCAGCCTGCCCCATCACTGGCACTGGCTGCGTTACGGACTACGGTATAAATCAGAAATCCAAACTGATGAACATTAAACAAAGGGCATAAATTATCTGCTTCCTCAAGCATAACACTTCTCCTTAGACTTGTTCTACTGTGTGCAATTACTTCGGGTCTTAAGAATCATTAAGGCTACATTTCTCATAATGATGAAGTGATGAAAGTGTTGCTTGTAAAGTTAGTGTCTTTACCACTTTACTTAGAAGCACCACCAGTGCTTCTGTAAAGTGACCACATTAATGCCTCTGAGATTTCTGTTACGAATAACGATAAAGCATACTGAATCTTAAAAGCATCTTTTCAAACAGAAATTAACAGCAACCATCGTGCTCTTGCAAAAAGGTGCTGAAAGATGGTCAAGGCATTGTTTTAAAAGTCATTCTAAATACGGTGCTGTCCAATAGCAGAGTAGTGAGGCAGGGCATGCAGGGAACTGCTGCCCCTCACCACACTGACGAGACACGTAGCAGTGCTGCAGAGCACTGACATTCCCAGCCTGGCAGGACGTGCCAGTGCAGGGACAGAGCCCCTGCGAAAGGCTACCGACACCACAGAAGCTCCCTGGTTGTTTCGTTCCCTTCAGATACTTTCCTTTCTGTCTCATTTTTTCTGCAACACCAAAGCAAGTGTGATCAAACATACAGCAGTTTGTTACCTTCTCATTAATTACGCAGCACGAATTCCATGGAGATTCTGAGTTTATTCAAACCACTCTGAGCACAAGCACAATTTAAGACTGAGGTGTAACAAGACATCGTTGTGTTACAATTCAATTATTTCATTTCAATTTATGTCAAACACCAACACCTGAGAGCTGATTCAGACAGACTAACAGTGAAGACATGGATTTCTTCTTTTATACCCAGAACTGTGAATACTATTATTCACTCATTTACTATTTCATTGAAAGCTCATGCCCATTTATTATCTGAGGATAGATTACCATGGGTTTTATAACGAATTAAAAATATATTTTTCTAATCATCCATACATTATCTCAAATGAATACATCCAATAAAAAGAGGTGTTAAAAACAAGTCTTTTAACCAATTCTGTCTATATTGAAAAAAACCCAGATTTTATTGTATTTTTCACTGCTTGGGAACACTGACTCCAGCTAAGATATTCTGACCCTATTTAATGCAGGTCAGGCATTAAATATTATATTTCCCAAATTTTGTAACATTTTATATATGATCACTGTCAGTAACTTCTAAATTAAGATTAAAATCAAGATTCCATTCCTTGCACAGATTGCTGTATTAGCATACTGCAAAAATATGTAAAGTACTGCACTTTAAGCTGAGAAAAAAAATGCCTCATACAGTCAACAAAATTTAAAGTAAAGTCAGCTGTACACACTGTAACACACTCTCTCTGAAGCTTCTACACTGGAACACAAAACAAAAAGAATAACTGTAATGTTTAAGCAATTATTCCCTATCAAAATGATCAAAAATCTAATTTACACAAGAGATACTGTGGATGCATTTCCAATTCCCCCTCTAGCTTCCCCAAGACAGTGTAAAGCATCTAAACTAATGCAGCCACTCATTTTATACGGGGGGTGGAGGGAATTATTACTTATTTTAAGGAAATGGAAGCAATGTGATCTTGCCTGTAAGGAAGACACTGGAAATACACAAGATACATCACTGAGTGTTTTACATATTGGGATAGTCATCCAGATCAATATCCTATTTTTTAATATGATTTTTCTTTTCTCACAGAAAGCTGGTAGCACAAATACATACTACCTGATTTTTCAAACAAGATTTCACAGGACAAGAAGGGAACTCAGCAGACAGAATGAATTTTGAGTCAGACTCCTGAAACAGAATTTGTCTTTAGTGACCTTGAGCAAGATGTCTGCTCCTGTCGCACAAACACTAACATCTGGAACATGAGCAACATCAGAACCACCTTCCTAATCAAAACATATAAACAAATCAATGTCGTTTTGCAAGGGAAGGGGGGAACTGAATACCACAAAGAGAAAGAACCATAATTCTTTCCCCCCCTTCATTATTTCTAGAAATTTTTTGTGGATCTACAGCAGTGAAGACTTTTACTCGCTTGTTAATTTAATTTTATTTTTTTTTAAGTACAGGGCTAGGTCTCATTTGTACAATTCTAATACTTTAAAGCGATTTGCTGTAATAAATTAATACACATACAAACACATATTTTGTATATTCCTTCTCTCTCGTTTGCACTCAATATGCAAATTCTTCTAAAATCCATTGCAAACACCAGACCCTAATTTTGAAGAGTGTCTAAAAAGGCACAATATAAAAGAGCAAATTCATTTAGTAACTAAAATTATATCTTTTGGAGATATGAACTACTTTTCTTCTTGTATTTTTTTTGTTTTCCCCTGTCCCTTTCTGCACACAATCCCACAGCCTTGTATTAGCATTGGCATTGAACTTCGGGGTCTCTGATTAAGGAACAGAATACAATGGATAATTTCTATTCCAAAAGTCAGAAAACAAAACTATTTCAAAATTCTTTCTTTTAAATTGAATTTGGCATTTAGATGCTGTCAAATGCCAGGCAGAAAATACTTTAAAAAAAATAAATTGCTGAAGAGAGGCAACAGACTTTTGCTTTAAAAAAAAATAAAATTCCTACCCCTGTCCCTTTCATTGCTGTGGCTGTCCTCATGAAGCAGTGATTTCCAAATCTGTAGAGCAATCATCCTGGATCAGCTAGTAGAGTCTGATGCAATGCTGTATGAAAATACTGATGGATCAGTACACCCATGTTATATACCTTCAGCTTTGGTTTTGGTTAGAAGCTAAAGCATACTCATGGACACAAAGACTATAATAAAATAGGATGTCTTCTCTAGAAACCAAAGAAAAACCAAAATCTCCAAATATAACAACAAATTTTATTTAGACCAGTTAGTAAACACTTAAGAGAAAAAATGAAACCCACTTTGTTTCCCATACAGAGGTAAAATCTATCACTAAAACCTGAATGGTAGTCTGTTCTTGTCAGAAAACCTGAATCCGTTTGTTCTAATATTGAGATACACTTGAACCACCTTCCTTGGAGACGCATCCATTAACAGCATACAAATTATCTGCATGCAGGTACTTGTTCAAGCGCTTGCAAAACTGGGAGTAAGCATGCATGGTCGCTTGCTTTGGACAGCTCTTCCTTCCACAGTTCATAAGAATTTCCCTTGGCCCATAGATCTGTCTGAAGAAAGATGTACCTAGAAGGGGATGGTTCTGGTAAACCAACAGTTAAAGGTTCTGAAACCTGAAATAAAAATTTTCCACAGATGACTTAAATTCCTTCACACTTCACTGACTAAATACACAGCAAGTTAGTTATGACAATCTGTGGTTAACTTTCACTACATTCCCAAAATACAGAGGTTTGATTTTGAAATTGGATCAATATTCATGCTATCTTATACCAAGTTAATTGGGAAAAATGCTGTGATATATTCTTTGAGACATTTCTGAGGAACAATTTAAGTATTTGTTATCCAACATGAATAAATCTCCTGTTTGCGAATACTGATGATGGTTAATGGAAGTATTTCATTATTAGAAGGGGTTCAAAGTGACTTACATGAGTCATGTAAACAGGATAAAAATAGAACTAAACGTATCATAATGAAACCACGAAGGCATAATTTAGATACACAAAACACAAAGTCCTTTTTTCATCTCAACAAGACAACTATCAAAACACAAGTCACATACAAAAAACAGCTTTAACAAAGGACTTTGAATAGTTTTAAAAATCACTACTATGTAGGTTTGCAGCAGTAAGATACGTATTACCAGTGCATACTCTAAAAAGGCCTCTATTTAAAATTTTGCTACATAATTTTATAAAGGAGATCTAACAATGCTCATACTACATGAATAATTAAGGATGAACGTTGCAAACACAGAAAGCCAATTAAAGTCCGGGCAAAGACAACTGAAGTAAATTGTACGTTTTATACATTCTTTAACTAAGACCTATTGCCTGGTTTATCACCTATAAACCTGACAAAATTCTTGGATTTGCACAGTAACAGCACATGCATGTCATTCACTGTCATTGTCTAACCCCTAAATCTGCATATGTAGTTATATGCAGATTAGTTTTTATGAAACTTTACACAAGTGAAAGCCCATAGTAGTCCTGAAAGCAGTAACTCTGTATTCCATTCTTCTATCCAGGTCTGAGCATCCCTTCCCCTTGTCCTGTCCCAAAGCTTGTGATCCCTGTTATGAGAGCTCACCCTGAGTTATATACTCATTTTCACCAAGCCAGTTTTACCTTGGGTTCATTTCCCTGCCTGCATCTGCACCCAGCCACTGTCACTCTTCCGCAGGCAGGCAGAGGCTGCAATACAGCAGGCACAGGCAAGGACACCTACAGTGTTCATGAAACTAAGATCTTCACCTGATAATCTGGCTTCATATCTGGACGCAGCAAGCATTACACAGTGAATTACAGACCTGGAAACTATTTCTGATGCAACAGACACTTTTTGCTGAAGTGCTCATCTTCTCCTAGCGAGGGCACCATGAAAACTTAAGGCCAGATGAGTATTGCTCTCTCTTCTCATTTATTCCTGCTCTTTTCCTGTACTGCTAACCTAAAGAATTTACCAGAGACAATTCAGGTTTCCAGATTAAAAAAAAAAAAAATTAAAAAAAAATCACAGGATTTTGGAGAATTTTGGCTCCTGGTAGCTAGATTTCTACTGCTTCTTTCTCATTCCCTTCTTTACAACCAAAGCTAGGCATCACTACCAAAGCCATTTCATCTTTACACATACAAGCTGGAAAATGTCATGATTTGATGGATGGAACACTTAGTGGATAAAGAATTGGCTGGATGGTCACACTCAAAGAGCGGTGGTCAACGGCTCGATGTCCAAGCGGAGAGCAGAGATGAGTGACGTTCCTCAGGGGTTGTTACTGGGATCACTGCTGATTAACATCTTTGTTGGTGACATGGACAGTGGGATTGAGTGCACCCTCAGCAAGTTTGCCGATGACACCAAGCTGTGTGGTGCGGTCGACACGCTGGAGGAAGGGATGTCATACAGAGGGGCCTGGACAGGCTTGAGAGGTGGAACTGTGCAAACCTTGTGAAGTTCAACAAGGCCAAGTGCAGGGTCCTGCACATGGGTTGAGGCAATCCCAAGCACAAATACAGGCTGGGCAAAGGGTGGATTGAGAGCCGCCCTGTGGAGAAGGACTTAGGGGTATTAGGGGATGGAAAACTGGCTATGGGCCAGCAATATGCTCTTGCAGCCCAGAAAGCCAACTGTATCCTGGGCTGCATCAAGAGAAGTGTGGCCAGCAGGTTGAGGGGGGTGATTCTCCCCCTCTGCTCTGCTCTCGTGAGACCCCACCTGCAGTGCTGTGTCCAGCTCTGGGGCCCCCAACATGAGAAGGACATGGACCTGCTTGAGCAGGTCCAGAGGAGGCCACGAAGATGATCAGGGGGCTGAAGCACCTTCCTGAAGAGGACAGGCTGAGAGAGCTGGGGTTGTTCAGCCCAGAGAAGGCTCCAGGCAGACCTTATAGGGGCCTTCTAGTACTTAAAGGGGGCTACAGGAAAGATGGGGAGGACTCTTTACCGGGGAGTGCAGTGATAGAACAAGAGGTAACGGTTTTAAACTGAAAGATGGTAGATTTAGATTAAAGAAGAAATTCTTCACTGTGAGGGTGGTGAGACACTGGAACAGGTTGCCCAGATAAGTTGTTGTTGTCCCTTCTCTGGCAATGTTTAAGGTCAGATCGGACGGGGCTTTGAGCCACCTGATCTAGTGGAAGGCATCCCTGCCTGTGGCAGTGGGGTTGGAGCTAGATGGTCTTTAAGGTCCCCTCCAACTCAAACCATTCTGTGATTCTAGGATATTACAATACTGGTCTGAAGCTTGGGTCTTATACAGAATGCCAAATAGAGATTCAGTCAAAGGTAGGGAAGCTGAACAAGACAGTAACTGTTGACATGTATATATATATATGTCACCTACCCACTCAAATCACAACACAGTGCTGAAAAGTAGAAAATGGAGAAAATAAAAAATAAATCAATTACTAACTAGAAAAAAGTGCTCACTTGGAATAGGGACTATGGAAAACAAGCTTACTAAAGCTACCAGCAACTGTCTGAATATTATTTTTTTTTTCCACATTGCCAAAGGTGAGACAATATCATTGGCTTTCCCCCTGCTGAAAGGTCACTAGCAGTTTGCAGTGATGAAAACTCTTTGAGAGATGGGAGTTGTAATTAGGTAGAATTACAGGGACTCATTGGATCTATCTGTGATTGATATAAAACTGAACCTCTTAATACTAATGTACGTTCAGATCTTATGTATGTAAATTCATAAAGGTAATTTAAGGGACAATTTTAAACAGACTCAATATTTCTATTAGAAATCAGACATATACATTATGGAACATCCTCTGGCTGAAAGGCAAGAGTCTTCTTATCTGAAAAAACATCTCAACTTAGGTTTTATCCTGTCCAGTCACAATAATTGCAATAATTTCCCTTCCTGTTTTACTAGGGGAAAAAAAAAAACAAACCCAAAAAACAAATGCAACCATGCTCTTATTGGGTTCTTTAAGGAGAAAAGACACCCTGGTGCCATCTGATTGTTTTAGCCTGTTCTTTCCAGGAAACTAATGTTATTATGAGAAGACTAAATGCAAAATCATAATATTTGAACCATGTTGTCCAAGTTCTATCAAATTTGGCAAAATGCTAGATGTCTCAGATATGAATTTCACAGAAGTTAAGAGACCTTACAGATAAATAAGACTCAACACAGCGACTCTTGAGGGAAAAGTGACCATAGCTGTGTCCCTTTTCCCTTGGTGAGATGGCAATCTACTAGCTAATCAGAATTCAGGTACTGTTTGTTGAAACCACAAGCACACCACTCCTAGTCCAGCGAAAAACCATTGAGAGGCGCTGAAAGGAATGGCGGGCTTCAGGGACATGTCAGGGAGTTGGGTATCCGACACTGGAGACTAAAATACATAGGGCATGTACCTAGAAAAAAAAATATCAGGTTTTAGGTCTACTACTCATGGAACAACCCGATTCATGTTTATGGAGTATTCTCAAACCACAGTACCTAAGAAAAAAAACAACAAACAACAAACCAACACTTGAACAGCAGATACATATGAAATAATACGCATAGATAATTTGAGTAAGTCAATACCAATTAAATAGGAGGGATGAAAACCACTGCAATTATTATTGTGACTGGATAGCTTTAACTATCTTGGTAGCATGCAATATAACAACGTGGATTTATGCTGAGGAGCCTAAACAAAAGACAGAGCATATCTCTTTTCGTCAAAATGCCTGAGTAATATGATAAACTTTGAAATAGAACAGTGAAAAAACCTCCCACCATTTATTCTTCATACAAATAGATACTATTTGTATATGTGGGCTGTCAGGCACACATGCCCCCTTTTAAAGGCCTGATTTTCCAAGTACATTTCTTTTTTGTTTTCCCCTCCCTCTAAGAAGAAAATATTGAAAGAAGAAAAAATTCTAGTAAAATAAGAAACAGATTAACTGATGTCCCCGAAAATCTAGAGCAGATACAAATTATTGTTGACTCATATTGTAAATTGCCTGTCCAGTACAAGCTTTCAGAGTAATGTAACAAGGAAAAAAATATTTTTCAATCACTGCCATCCATCATCTTGGTAAACAAGTAAAATGTATACTCTGCCATCTGCTAGCTATTAGTCTGTGTAATCATAAAATATCATGTAATGTAATCATAAAAAACACTATTATTACCTACTCTTTCAATTTATAAGCAAATATTTCTATCTGTCAAATGATTTCATGCTAGCATGGGGCTTGAACCTTCTGTGCTGCTTACCATCAATCTAGTCGTCAATCTAAGATAAATCTTTCTCCTCCTAGGTCCTCCTACATTTGGAAAATACTCACTACTCTATTTGATCCCAGAAGAAATCATATGAAGAGAAGGGTCAGTAAATGATCTAGCTGTTAAGGACCCGAATGCTTCAACAAGGGCTATGAGACAGATGCCACCAAGGCAGAAAAGAATTCTCAGTTTTAAGATTTTTTTCTGCACCATATTCTGTTTAGATTTGATACTTAGCTTTAAGCATACTTGTACGAGAAGAGTCCTAGAAAAGCTACAAATTTCTCAGATTACATCTTTTAAAGGTACAGTAGAAACAGCTTTTTTTATGAAATACTTAGGTCAGAATAATTTATTTTTAACATAGATTTACAACCAAAACTATCCACTAGAAAGCAAACATGTTAACAAGCAACACTGCGCAGGGAAACTGGTAATATTTCTCAGGGATATGTATTACTAAAATATTCTTAAACAAAAGTACTGATCTTATTCCCAGTCATTTCTCAATAAACTGAAAAGTGAAGGTCACATAAAATAACGTTGTCTGTTGTCACCAGCTCACAGAACTTGCCAGAGTTATCACACCATGAAAACAAGAGCAACAGGTGATCTAGTTGTCTAGAGCTTGGACACCTATTCCTTATTACATATTTTTAATTTTTGACAGGGAAAAAAAAAAAATATCTTTGGTAGGGAAGACCGTACTTAAGTAGAGTTTTCTTCCGTCCTGCTAAATACCAAAACCAAAGGTAACAGTGACCAGTGACACACAAGCCGTTATTTTGGCTGCACATAATTTGCGTTTGTTCATGTAGGCATTTCTCTGCTGACTTGAGGGCTAGAATCTGCTCCTGCAGTGACAGAACAAAGTTGAACAGCATACCATGAGGACACCTCAGGTTTTGATGACCTACCAGGTGTCACTGTAAATTGAAATGGTAACTTTTTTAAAGATATAACAGATCCACTGTGCACAGATGGACTTTGAAACTGAATGAGTATGTCTCTCAAGCTGAAGTACCTTTTCTTTCTTCAGCTCAGCCATTTCAGGAGCAACTTGGTTATAATCTGTTCAAAACCTCAATTTTCCTTCATGTCTTGGTCAGCAAAATTCTGACATATTCCAAGAACATTATCAGTATACCTTAAAGTCATGGTCCAGGGGCCCAAAGCAATTAATAGTGTAAAAACACAGCTGAAGGGATAGGAGAGAGATTATGCTCGAAAAACCTAAGTATGAAGTCTGAAGTCCATGCTGCTGGAAACAGCAACCCCTGAGCCAACCTGCTGCTTTTTGGGGTCAACAGCTGAATCCCTGCAGTAATCAGGATTTTGAGGTAATAGCCTCTAAGTCTGTCATATGGTGCTGCCAGTCCACTTTGGGAGCCCTTTAAGGAACAAAAGTCATTCAGACTTCTGAAATAAGGAGCCAAGTCACCCAGTTCTCTCAAATACATCTATCTCCTAGATCTAATCTGGTGATCTTCTCCACATGTTTGTTAAATAGCTCTGCAGTTCATATGGCAGACTCTTGCTATGGTGAAGAACTAAAAATTCAAAAACCACACTTAAAAACTACACTATCTACACTGCATTTAGAAGTTATGGAATGAAGTGCGTATGATGGCATGTGAGAACTCCCATTTAAAACTGAATATTAACACACAAACTGAAAAATGGTCTTTTCCTTTTATGCATTATGATGCAAACTTTAATTACATAATCAAATATTTGCTAGAGACCGATAGTACAGAATGCATGTACAGGAAAACAGAAGTAAGACTGCACGTGCAAGCATCAATCTCTTATTTTCTTAACCTCCTAAACTTTGTGTGTCTATTGTACTTGACTTCAAAATCTAAATTAAATTAATTTTATATATATTGCATCTATGAAATATAACTAACGCTGTCATAAAATGGTGTATATGTGTATCAGAAATGAGATAGTGACATTAAAGTGGTTTTCAGTCTGGAAGAGGTTTTGTTTCCTGGGATGCAGGTGTACAACAGAAATGAGATAGTGATATTAAAGTGGTTTTCAGTCTGGAAGAGGTTTTGTTTCCTGGGATGCATCCTACAAGTCTAGCCAACTTGACCATTAATGCCACTATCTTTACATCACTGACAGTGAAAAATTAAAGGAAGTCTCCAAAAGCAAAAGGCACTTCCTTTTTTCTGGGTATTCTGTACCTAGTAATGTTCTGTATGTTCTATCTAACCTAATAAATTCTGTAATTATGCCATATAGTATATGACACAAACAAATGAGTGTAATGCTCCACAGAAATTGAAGACGAGCAGTATACAATTGTGCAATATTTTTCTGTTGGGCACAGGGACAAGAAGAGAAATAAGTCAGGAAAAAAAAAAAACCAAACAACAGCCCAAACCCACAACCTTCTGGACTATCTCAAATTCCCTCTGTGAAATTTTAATGCAGCCCCTTCCTCTAAACATTAAAACAACATGCATCCTGCACCCTTATAAAACATGAGGAGGAGAGAATGCTCCAAGAGAGAGACAGTGGATATGTTTTATGTTAATCCAAAGTAATAGTAGAAAATTGGTGCAAGAATTAAGGAATATTATATTTTGATTTTAAGCTTCATGTTAAGAAAGAGTTGAAAATTCTATTCAACTAGAGAAGTGTGACTTTCTTACATTAACCATGATTAACTTTCAGCAAAATCATAAAACTGTTTGCTATCATCAGTTCTACACTTCTGCAGAAAAGGATTTAATTTAGTTCTTTACAGTACCTCTCTTTTAGCCTATCTCGGTATTTTTTTTCAGAATTCATAACCTCTGACCACTTCAGAATTTCTGACACCAACTCCATAGAATCTAACCCAAAAGTCTAATTCAGTTCATAGCCTTTACTGGTGGGCTGTAAAGAGAATGCAGAAAAATGCCTGCTTGACTCTTTTCTCTCTGTATTAATACCCACCTCTGTCAATGGTTGACATGATAAACTGCCAGCACCCTAACTAAAAACGTTTACTAGGCTAACAAGCCGTGATTCCACAACAGTGACAGCAGAGAGGAACGCTGCTCCATCGCCTAGTGGTACTAACTTGACCCAGAGGATTGGGACTCAACAAAAGACTACCACATCTGCCAAACTAGCCAAGAAGCATTACGTGGCATTTCTGCACATTTAAGCAAGATGACATCCAGTTCTGCATCAAGTCAGAATGGTATGGATAGGGAACATGTGATCCAACATAAAAACTGCTTACAGAAAATGAATAAAGCAGAAAAAAAAAAATTGGAAAAAAACCCCGAAAGAAAAAATTAATGCTGAGTCAGAATTGGCACTGTATGGGCATTTTGATCTGGCTGTGGTGTACTGGATACTCCAGGGACTGATTTATTGCACTGTTAAATCAGAGCATTTTTGAAGATGAGGAGACCTAAGTACTCAACTGAAAAGATGAAAAGCAGGATGCAGCATGCAGAGCTTAGCCACTACACAGGGCTGGAGCCAGGGAGAAGCCACAGCAGCATACAGGAGAGGGGGACAAGTAGCCAGGCTGAAAAGCAGGCATCGAGGAGATGGGGTTGAGATGGGAGTAAACATAGATAAAACTCCACTTTCTCCTTCCCACACTGCCCAATGAATCTCCGAATAAATTTATGACTTTTTATGCATGAGAAGAAAAACATAACTTAATTGCTACTTGGCAACATGTATCTGCTATAAATATCAAAGTACTATTTTCTCAGAAAGAAAAGGCAGCATAACCAGAAAGTAGTTATTAATTCTCCACCCAAATTTCTGATGTTATTCATTATATATCTTTGCAATTCTATTATGGCTATGAGTTCATGACAGTCAGATATTGTTAGAGCAGCCCACAACTTTTAAATGACAGCTCTCTTGCTTGAGGTATCAATTGGGGGGGAGTGTGGGGGGAGTTAATGGGGTTAATAATCCAAGTAGAGTTCAATTTCTCACTACTGCAGTCAACATTTTAACTCTCCATAACAAGTGGCATACAAGATTTTAACTCTATAACAAATGACTATGGAGCATTTTAACAATTCATAACAAATGACTATGCAACACAATGATAAAGTAACTTCCGTATTTTTAGATGTGTAAATAAGACAAATATGAAAAAGAGACTTGAATGCAAGATCAGCACACCTATTCATATTTTTAGGAAACATCTGATTATGAGACCAAAATTGTTCATAAATTGAGGATTTGCATACCTTTTAAGATTCAAATAATACTATATTATCAGGAAAAAATGTTGGTATTCAGCATTTCTGATTCAGTGATGTATGTAGTAAAAGCTTAGGTAATAGTGTACTTACTACGACTAAAGGAAAACTACTCATACAGCTAAATGTTAAAATCATCAACTGTTTTTGGTAATACATACTCCACCTTTCACAGTCTGTACTCCCATAGCTGGTTGGAGGCCTTCACATACTAGATTTATCTTTAACACTATGTATTGCTCAGGCAAGGACTATCATCTTTATCTCTGTGCAGTATGCAGCAGAGCTCCTTCCCACAAGGGTCTATTGGCAAATAAACATGCTAATTAGAAATGCTGAAGCACTAAAGTGAAGTATGTCAGTCAAGGTCACTGGGGAACGTAACAGTGGAACTAGACAGTAGATCCAGTAGGCCACTAAATCAGTGCAACAAGTTCTCTAGCACTCTTTGGAATATATTTTATTAACATATTATTTCTTGTATAATATTCAGTCTCAAAGAACAAATATATACTTGCATGATAAAGAAAAAAAAAAATCAATAAAAGACTAGCAGCTGTATTATTACAAATACATAGGGCCCTTCAGATATCAGAAAGGTGTCTCCAGGGATTCTTGAAAGTCCAAATGCCTAATTCCATACGTACCAATAGGGTCTTAACCTTTGTCTCTCGACAAGAAATTCTTACTGAAACTCAGAATAGGGGCTGTGCTCCCATTTTCCAAGGCTGGGTCCACGCTTGGCAGTTCACTTCAAGTGCTTTGATTTCAAGTGGCTGTTAGCAGGATCAGAGACTGACATAAAAATATAAGCATACCAGGTGCATAGCTGCTATTTGTAATCAGAATGCATTCCAACTTCTGGGTTTATATTATAGAGATGACTTGAATTTCTGCTTCTAATATGAGCAGGTATTACGGGATCTTAAAAAAATTCTTCAAAAAAAATACACCACAATTTTATCTCAAAAAATATAAAACTAGTTGTAGTAAAGATGACAGCTTAGTTTTATATGCAGTATGAAATTTCTATATGTTAGAATTTCTTAAAATATTTTTTATAAGAGTTTCTCAGTCAAGTGGTCAAAACTTTCAGAACCCGGTACATGGATGGGTTTTCCTGGCACGCATTTGGAATGACCAGTATAATTCATCAGTACCAAGTTCCCTTAACTCCAGAACACAAATTTCACATCTGTGCCAAACACACTGGTTTTACTTTAAAATATGTTTCCAAAATATGTACCCAATTAAATATTTTGGAAAATATATACAAGACAAGGTATATAAACACCTCTTTTCTCAATGTTTTCATCATAATTCACAAAGACAGCACCTTAGACTTTCAAAGACACTTGTTATATCAGAGAAACTAATTTCTCATTCTTGAAAATATCATTTACAACAGTGACAGCTTCAGTTCCTTGCACCTCATTAACACTGCAATTGAGTCCCTTTCTTCACAAGATTGTAGTGTTCATACTACACAGAAAAAAGTAATTTCCACAGACATGAAAAGTGATAAAACTTTATGGATATCTTTATCTTCAACCACTTGTTTAAATTTTATAAGCTCTTGATTAGATAGAGGGTTACATGAGAAAAATCCCACACCTTCCCCCTTTTATTTGCCCTCCAAGAACACACGTAACAGTAATTTAATATTTTAACTAGGTTATCTACTACTTTATTTTTATGGGAATATCACCTTTCTCAAGCTATGCAACTTGATGCACACACCACAAAACTTTTTTCTGAGGCCAGCTGAAAATAATGGTACTCTATACAGAGATAGGTGCAAAAAAACCAGATAGGTGCAAGCTCAGCATTAGCACAGAATGAGAACTCTTACACATTTCAGAAACAGAGATGTAAAATTTGAAGACATTCTAGATTAACACATGATACCTACAGGAAAATGAGCAAAAATGATGGCACCAAAACACTCAGCAGTTCCAAAATTTTTAACTCCAGCTAATGTTAAAACAAATGCACGTGGAAACAAAACAGTAGTGTAAAGGTATATTCATTTCTCACCAGTGACAGCAACTGCTCAAGCCAAAATTATTCTTCATATCCAAACTTCTCTTAACATAGCTTTTTCTTTCCATCAGGGAATTTCTCAGCTCCCTTGAAACCAGATCGCACACATTTCTCCTTTCCCCAGGGTGTTCCCCAAATGCTTGGGGAAATAATGCTCTCATTACAACTTTCAGTTCTCTTTGTATGATGGCCTGTAGATCAGGCTCACAAATGTCTTCAGAACCAGCTAAGACATGATTAACTGCTTCTGAATTCAGATATGAAAAATCAGTTTGTCTACCCAGTAGCTATTCCTTTGCCAAGGATGCTCCCTTTAAAAATAAGTCAATTATTAACATCATTATTAGGCCTATGTCAGGTGAAAGTTTTGCGCACCACTACCTGTGCTTTTTAATTCTTGTGGTGTTTTCAGCCCAACATTCCTGCATCTGCTACAGCCCAGTATCAAACAATCAATACGCAGAAGACATCAGATTACCTGACACATCACAGCATCCTTTCAGCCACACAACAATGAGAATCTCAAGCACACTAGAGTCTAATGAAGTTAATGAAATTTTGTAACAATTTAAATCAATCCAAGTCACTACTTCCGCTGTCCTCTTCTGTTGCCCTGTCCACAGACTCCCTCCTCTGCTCTGACATTTTAATGATTGCAAGGTGCACTGTTTCAGAGAGTAGCCACAATACCGGAGGAAATAAGAGCTTAAGGTTAATATTTGCTCTGAGCAGCTTTCTGAACCAGCCTTGCATGGTTTTATATAAGCACCAGCTATACAAAAGAACAGCACACCCCTGCCTTACTTTTGCTTAAACAGCAACAGAACACCAACCTTACAAATGTGAGCTATAATTAAAAGAACAAAAGCCAAATATTTCTTTCTACTTTCAATAGTCTTAGAATTACTCAACACACCTATAACAGCATCCTTTTCCTGAAATACAAAATAACTGGATATACTGTGCCTTCCTGATTTTAAGTTTTTGTGTAAGTATTTATTCACTGCGTAAATGCCAAGTTTTTTGGCTGAATTTCAAGGCAGCTGCTCTTTCCAAGTTGAAATGGAAGTTTTTTAACCCCTTGGTTTACACCAGTAATTGAAGGTCAGGAAAAAAAAAGAGTAAATTTATCTATTACACAGAGCCAAACTGAATGATTACCTATAATCTAAAACACAAGACTAGAATTTTTCCTGAAACCTACAATAATTCTACTGAAACTAATTTTAAAAATATTTTCAAATAATTTTTAAAAAAGGAAACTTAAAAGGTTAATGTCAATCCCATTATGTCAAATAGTCTTTACACATCTTAAGAATGTAAAACATTCAATGTTGCCCAGGAATTTAATTAGTCTCCAAATCAGGGTATCCAAATTATAGAAGCACTATAAAACCCACTGTGGTGCTAACAACATGCTAGATGATCACATTTGTTATGCATTTTAGGAAAAGTTAATTCTCATCCAGTTTATATTGTACTATAGTCAGATACCCCCTCCCCTGACCACAACTTGGCTTGCACAGAAATTCTTCTTTACAACAGTACAACTGTGAAATCTCAATTAGACTGAGTAAATCTGCATGTGAAATTTTAGCACGTTCAAGACATCGAAATCATTCTTTAAAATACTCTACAGCATCATATCGTATTTTATCCAGTTTCATCATTTGTACAAAACAGCTTGCAACGTTTTGTTACATGATATTCTGATATACCCTGCATCTGTAGCCTGCAGGATGAAAAGCTCTCTCCTTTTTTCAATTACTTATTAGGATCTCAGGAATTCTTTAAAGAGCTTAGTGGAAGACTCACTTATAAGGCCATCAAGTTCTGGCCAAATCAGCTGCTATCAAAGAGGAAACTGATCATACAACAAAATTTTGAAGATGAATGCGTACAAAATTAATTTTAGTGTTTCTCTTTAGGTACCTGTAGCTCTTGGAATATGTTAAGGAGATGGGTATCACCTAGAGAGGTTAATGTGCTAGGGATTACAGGCAAATTTACTTAATTTCATTGAAAGGAATGTCTGTTACACTTCCCAACACTAACACCACCACCTTCTTCATTAAGAAGTGCAACCAATGACTTGTATTTGTTTTAGCATTCAATGCACATTCGATGCATGTGTTAACTGCCTTTATTTTTTAAAGAAAAATTAGCCTAACAGAAACTCAATGTGAAATATCAACAGCAATGGATTCAGTAACAATCTTCCTTAGAAAAGTACTTTTTATGTCCTAGTACACAACAAAGGGAGTTGTTTCTGCTCCACCCCGTTCACTTATCCTTTCTGTTGCTGCCTTTGCGAACAGAAGCCTGAAATTCCTTTCAGTATTCATCCGGAGTGCAAAGCATTCTGTACTGCTGTGACCAGGCATTCCTTCATGTTGCTGCATGCCACCTCCAAAATGCTACACACCTTTTTCCTTACATACAAACTGAAAGCACTAGCATCATGGCAAAAGACCAACATGTTCTAAACCCAGCTCTTTTAGATTTCAGTTATTTTTTTCTTCTGTCTCTACTGTCAAGGTTTACAATCAATGTAATTTGCAAGCCATAAGGACACTGTGGTTTGTATAGCAGACAAACCTGGTCAGGTTAGGAACTGCAGTGTAAAGCAGTACTACTGCCTGGTCTCTACGCCTCTTCCCTGTGCTTGAAGATACTACCCCACAGCAGTAACAGAAGCCAATGTACTACAGCAAAGCTACCATAGTTCACAGCCCAACACATTAATTCAGGATTTTAGAAATTTTCCAAGTTACCACTGAATGAAAATAATTCCTTGATGACAATGCAGTCACTGAGACCCTATACCATGTCATGTAATATTATACAAGCTAAAAGGCCTATGATTTTTTTTTTTTCCAAATTGGAAATAATACTCTCCATCATCTTAAGTCAATTTAATGATGCCAGTTCTACAGTCTCACAAGAGCAATATGAACTAGTATGACTTTCTTCAAGGTAATATTGGTATCAGCTTCTACATGAACAAATCATTCTATAACCATAGTTAAAAGTAATTTTGGATACTTTCATTAATACTACAAACAAGACAGAGATGAAAATAAGAAGAAAAAGTTAATACTGGTGAGTATACATGGTTAGAATAGAGTTTATGGTTAAGCCATCTAAGCACGGGCTATGCAAGTTGCAGATACAGAGCCCTCTAAATAAACTTGTAAGGATGGTGGAAAAATGCTGTTTAAAGAAAATGTAGGGTCCTAGAATATTGGATGAAAATACATATAATAAGTAAAAAAACCCCAAGTTTGTAAACCTTACTAAAGATCTGAGGTAAAATAGAAAGGACGGAATATTGTTTAAGGTATTTTTCAGATTTTGTTCAAGCTTTCCAGCATTCCATAAATAAAACCAAAACATACATTCCCTCTTTATTAGTATGCTATACTTGCACTGTCATGTGCTTATTCTAAAACTAACCTTAACTGTACACATGACAATGTATGTAAGTGTGATTACATTTTCCAGTGGCATGAGTCCTTTGTGGTTGCCAAGCAATGAATTTTATTGCTATAGTGATAACACTCATGTATGAATCTTACAAAAGATGGATGACCCCTTTTTCCCCCTCAAAGGGGAGTTCCAGAGTTATAACAATGACTGGCAAAATAAACATGTCATCAAAAGCCTTAACTGATTCAGTTGGAACTCAAGATCTTTCTGTAAAGCTGCTCTCAAAGGTTAATGAAAATGCTTATGATCATGATAAAAAAAAGGGATTAGAAGATGACAGTTTTTCAGAGAGCGAATATAATTTCAGAGAAAGTTAAGTTAGAAAGGAAAAAATTGTGAAAAAAATTATTCACCTGTTCCATACATACTGAACTTTGATCTTTAAGTATACATTTGTATACCAGCATTAAAAATTGATAAATCTTTAAAGACGCACATTTGGAGAAGTATCTAGCAAGCAGTATGAACAATACTTGTTCTAAATGGACTGCAAATTTAAGTCTCAAAACATAGGAGTTAAAACCAGCAAAAAATACTATGCATTGATTCTATGTAAGAATTTATTATAATGGCAAATTCTACCATGCACAGTATTTTTGTGTACTTGGAATAGCATTTAAAAGGAACACTTGCATACAGATTAAAGTTCCACCCACTGCATCTGAACACTCATGGATTAAAGAAATGCTTGCAATGGTGTTACAAACACAAGAAACCTGCTCAGCAGTTACTTACAATAAAACATAAAATATCCCCCCTAATTTACAAGTATAAAAAGGCTCAGTTATAAGTGAAAATACCACACAGAACTAAGCAGAATGCTAAAAAGCTACTTTATATGTATTATTAACAGCAATATTCAGCTATTTAGCATTAAAGAATAATAACACTAAACCCTCCCTCGGAGGTGATCATTTTCATTGTTGATAGGTCAGTAACTGAGATTTCAGAAGTTAACCTCTGACTAAAAGACATCAAGTCTTTTTAGGTCATGAGGTTCTACATGCGGTCTCTCAGAAGACAAGCATAAAAGTCCTAAAATAACAAGCACACACACAGGTTTCTCTTAATTTGCCCTGTTGGATTCCTATAATAACTGCTTAACAACTCCATCCCCAGAGCAACTCTGCAGTCATCAACAAGACCATTTACTACATGATTTAGCAAACATATTTCCAAGATTTTCACTTACATGTGCTACACAGAATTGGAATAGAAATTAATGTAAGGCAATTTATGTGCAATATCCTTCTTGCCTTCACAGCTCTTTGTGTATCAGATCCAAGAAGAGAAAGAAGCTGAATTTCCAGGAGGCATACAGAAGTTGTAATGCTATGGGACCAGTCTCCTCCTCTCCCATTCACTGTGTTCTAAGCAGACAGTCAAGGATTGTGCCCTTTCTCTCTTTCAGCCCAGGACTGGGGTTTGAAGGAAGACATTGAAAAAAAAATTATTGCAAATGTAGTAGCATTCACATAAACCAGTGGTGAAATTCACACTGTTCATAACATTCACAATGAAGTATGAAGCCACCTTTCAGAAAATGAACAACTTTTTTTTCTTTACCTCACATTAAACTCTCTAACTGGGAATTTGAAAGCCATGCAGCTATTTGTTAGCTAACCTTCTGCCATACCACCAGTTAAGCACTGGAAACGGCATGAAGCACAAATGAAAGGTGGCATGCTAATTGAAAACACAGATACCCAGCTTGCAGGGACTGTATCTAAACCGGTGCATCAAAACTGTTTGCCTGCTGTCTCACACTACCTCTTCCAAAAACTTGTATGAGGGGAGGAACCAGTGTGCAAACTGAGGCGAGATCAGGAAACCAAGTGAGGGGAATCCTAGGCTTTCCACGAATAGCAATTAGGTCTACTCTGGCATTGGCTCAACACATCCACTACTCACCTTGTTTCACATCTGATGTGCTCACCAGGAAAGATGGCATTATCTTTAACAGAGCTGACACAGGACTAAGGCAGAAGTGACTAAATGAAGTAAATAAGCCTGAGCCCCAGCACCTGAAACATTTTGCAGTGACCTTAGTATTTGATTACTGTTTTAACAGCCTCTCCCTCTGCCATCTTCTACACACTTAATCTCTATTAAGTCTATCCACATAGCTCTTGTGTGATCATACTGTTTCTTGAAGGACTGTGCCCAACAGAGGACACACAACTCTAGCTGAAGTCTTACCCAGTACTGATTAGTTTACAGATCTTGAGAAAACTTGGAGTTGCCTGCATTTTTTTTTAAACACGCTTCCCTCAACTATAAGGCAATGGGATCTACTCCAGTCTTGTGATAGAAATGATAGTAGTGGTTGGTATCTGCTCACCATCCCGTATTTATTTATTTAGTTTATTCCTCCTGCCCATCAACAGTAATTTAAATATATCCAATTAAATACATCCACACAGAATGGTCCACTACTCCAATAAATAGTGTTTTCTGAACAGCAAAAACAGTCTTTTATCAGACTGAATGTCAATTCATTTTGGTAAGATTATTTGATTTTAACCTTATACTAAGGCACTGATGGCAAAGTTCAAACAAGCTTAGTCTCTTCCACCATCCCATGAAAACAAACAAAAATTCAGTAGCACTGGAGGTCACCATACAAAACTTAACTGCATATAACCTTCTGTGTAGGCAATGAACTAATGATGGTGACTTTGTAAGAGGAGTTCTCCAAGAAGTACTGAATCCACCTGGAGTAGATTTTGCTCCAGGGGAAGGTTGTTGTTTCTTTTTGTTTCACATAAGAAAGTCTTTAAAAATCCACACTGATCAAAAGGACCCAACATGAGAGGATGTTGGGTTGGACTGGTGTCATCTCCCTTCCTCCCCAAAGAAAAAAACATCCAAACCTTCAATCCTAATTTGTATTTTAGGCATACTCTTATCATCACCTTGACACATGTGTTTCTAGAAACAGATAAACTGACTTGTTTATGTTAATTTTTAGTCTTTTGGTACCTCATCTTTCACTGGTTCTCAAAGACCACTCATTACATCTCTGAAGTATTAATGAGTAGGAAAAAACCCCAAACAAAACACAAAAGACCACCGCAACAAAAATAAAAACCAAACATGGTTTCTATTTTCTTCTCTCTCTCTCTCAAAAAAAAAAAAAAAAAAAAGGAAAGATGAGAGCAGGAGGTAAGAAGCTACAGCTTAACATCAATTAACTTCAGTTTCCAGAGAAATAAAGTAAATAGTGCAGGATGGATAAATGACTGAACTGCCATCTGCTTCTGTCCTCAGCAACTCTTTGGAAACATAGCGATCTCAGTGAAGCATTTGCCAAATACTAAAGAGGGCAGTACATAACCTGAGGGGAGCAAGGCAATGAAGTGAAGCTTTGATATCCACTGTCTGTAGGAGTTACCTACATCCATCACCTCTCTAATCCCAAACCAGAGAATCTCTTCAGATAACATAAGCACCATGCACATTCTGGATCTGCACCTTCCTCTTTGATGCTCCTACACCTGCTGGTATGAAGAACTATTCAAAAAGAATATGTATTTGTCCAGAAACATTCCTACTACCTTGCTAAAATAACAACCTGCATAGAGCAACATTAAACCTTCTTTCTGTTTTGATCTCCTTAAAATGAAGCTAATCAGATTAATTATATACCAGAGAAGAGTAAACTCTCTTTTTCAAAAAAGTACTTTTTATCTACTTCTACTAGCTGATTTACTACACACACCATAGAGATGTCATTGCAAAAAATTATCATTCCAGATACAAATTCCACTCAACTTAATGACTGATAGATAAGAAAACTAACAATATTTTTTTCACCCATCAGTTTCTTGCAAATGGCAACTGTCCCAGGAGCAATCTGTTGTAACTTTAAGCACTTCACAGTTACGCATAATGGCTAGTATTTCTCACCAGTTTCTGATATACCTCATACAAAGGTATGACACCAAGAAATCACAATGCTTCAGATGTTATGAAAGATTGCAGAATCAGTGGCATCATAGTGCAACAAACATGCACATGCACACACACACAAAAAACCCCCAAAACCTTGAACTTTTTTCCAAGGTCCCGTAAAAAAACCTAAAAATTAATCCAGAGGCCTACCAAGTTAAAAGGAGGAAAAAAAAGTAAGAAACAGACAAGAGCTAGGAAAAAAATGTTAGCGCATACAAGCACAGCCAGTAGAAATATTGTGGAACAAGTTGGACTTCTACTGCCTGTTTTTAAGTGGTCACATACATCGGAGCCTCTACATCTCTTGTTCAGAGTTCCATTTCCTTTCACACCAGTTCTCAGATTCTGGTGAAATGCAACTCTGTGTTATGTGTTGGTTTCGGTATAAAAATATATGAATACTGTACTTTAAGCCTAATTTACACCAACTTAATGATCCAGTTTATCTTGAATTTTGACGACCATAAGAATTACAGTTTCTGAACACTGCTTATTCATTATTTGTGAGTGAGTAGTACTAGACACTCCCTCTAATTTTTCTAAGTAACTACACAGAAGAATACTATTAAAATATCTAGTTCAGAAACAATGACAGAATTACTAGACAGGAAAAAACGTTGCATTTTATTTTTTGATCAAAAATTCTAATACAAGAATTATATTTCAATTCCAATCATTCTCTCCTGAAAAGAATTAAAATGAAAAAAACATGTCTCTGTTGGACAGTTTAGTCATTAATGACTAACACATTCACAATGTGTACAATGCCTGAATGTAGGATACATGGAAATAATAAATCCATCCAAATAATCTAACACCATAATACTAACTTGCTATTCAAAGAATCCACCAAATGAGTTGCCATCTCAATGCCTTTGTTTAGTTGCAGTTAACGCTACAGGAATATAGTTGTCTTGGACTGCACCCACTAAAGCTTCCAAAAAAATGCTTGAAATTATCCTTTTAGCCACAGTTTTCAAGACAAAACTTCTTAGAATGAATCAAGTGCTAGCAGCTTTCTTCAGCTATTCCTAATTTTTAAAATAGAGGTAGAGATATTGTGCAGTAATGAAGTATGAAGATGAAATGGGTAACTAATTTGAAATCTGCATCAGAGGAGAATGAGAAAAATGGGCAGAACGACTGTCAAATCACCATCAGTATGCAATTGCTCAGGAACAGAGACAGATCCCAGGAAGAACCCAGCCACAATCATGAGAAAACCTCAGCTGATCATCACCTATCATTTTTCTCCTACTTCAACTATTGCGACTGGTCTAGAAGGTAAAGATTGTGGGCTTGTTTTGTAAAACTGCCACATTATGATATCCTGGATGGTATCAAAAAAACTACGCTCTTTTTAAGCTCTGAGAGTACCCACTTTGCGTGTCTTCCCCAATATAATCTCAAACACACTGACATGTTTATTTCAGTATAGAAGCTGGCCCCAAATCAAAGCTTCACAACCTCAGAAGGTGGGGACCCTTCTTTCTGAACACAGAGAACACAATGTGAAAAGTTTCATGCGTGACAGCTGTGTGGAACAGCCTCTGTAAAATATATGCCCCTGCTAAGGGTTAGCAAGAACAATTATTATCCACCTGTTTGCACATCTCATCTTTTATTTTCTGTAGTAACTAGAAGAGATTAAGGACTTTGGGGTTCTTAAGCATTAGTCCTTAAAGAAAAAATATTTCTCAGGGCATGTCAACCCTGGAAAAGCTGAATGCCGAAAGATCAGCTTTAGGTCAAGATACAACTCCCTCTCTACATTGCAACTGAACAGAAACAAAGCTTCTGAAACGAGCTTCAATGAGAGACAGCTAGGGCTATCAAAGTGACATCTGCAGAGCTCTTAACAGAGAAACTCATCTCAGTCAAACACTCCTGGATGCAAATAGTGCGTTAAGTCAGATGACTTATGGACAAGTTCTAAATTTATCATGGAAAGATAGCAATAGCTTCATTAAGGCTGTTACCACCTTCCACTATGAATATTTGCTTTTTTGCTTTCAGCTCTCAAGTTCTCGCCTCAGACATCTGACTTGATTTAGCAACTAATACACATTAAAGACAGAGTTCCATACCTGTAGGAAAGTCATGTACAAATACACATTTGTCACGTTCCAATTTTCATCTCTTTTCCCATGAATTACTTGTTCCTTCAAGTGGATTTGCACTAAGAAAGCTTATTTTAATTAAAGAACACTCCTTTTGATAGTTTGAGTAACTGGTGCTTCTAGTGACCTAAAAAGGAACATTTAGTTCACGAAGGCATTCACTGACAGCTATACAAGTTTGTTTTATTAACTCCAAAGATTTCAGTGCCAAGGACCAACAATTGTATTCATGAATATTTTGCCTTTTATGAAGTTACTAGTGGTCACAAAGATTACTACTATGATCTTTCAGTACTGACAATTATCGAAGATCTTCCTTTCTTCCGTAGATAACTGAGGTTTGTATGTGAACAACATTCTAGCCTGAACATTGGCAATATACAGATAATTTTTAACCTGCTTTCTTTAGTTGAGGTTAATTTTATCCTTCTTGAAGTTGGACTTTTTTCCACCTTTTCTGCTTCATCTTCCTTGCCAAGAAATCCAGATGTTTTCAAAATCAGATTACAGTTTAACACAAATTTACACAATTCTTAGAAGTGTTCAAAATATCTGGCTACAAAAAAGGCAGCTTGAAAATGATTGAGATTTTTCTTCTTCTTCTATAGCATTTTTGCATCCACTTCATGAAACACATGAACTGAGCCTCTAAAGAACCAGCAGGCTGCACAAGACAACAAAAAGAGAAGTACTAGAAACCATTAAGAAATTATCATTACTCGGAAACTAGACATGATGTCCCAAGGTGACACTGAAAGTAAAAATTCAGTGGGGGATGTGTCCTGTTCTATCATAGTCCTGCTGTCAGCAGATTCTCTCTACAACAAAAGATAGATAGGAAGGTGATGTATCGTTGGAAACAGGGAGCTGTAGCTGACAAATACTTTCCATGTTCCTTAAAAAAAGCAAGTCCTAATCCTTCAAGTTGATCTATGAAAGCCAGTGATGCTTTAGGCGAGTACACAGGTTCTTCTTGCGCTGAAAAATTAGCATGCACAAGGTCACATTGTAGTCACACGTTTCTTGCATTGTTTTTCCCGATATTAACAATTTTAAAGCTTCCAAAAGAATATGTGTGTTCATCTGCAAACTTTACATTAGCTTTGTCAACTGCCATCACTGTTTTTACAATGTAGTAGTTAAAATAGACAAAACGAGCATGGCAGAAGCCATGGGGAGGAAAGGAAAAGAAGAGCTTTTAGAACAAAACCAAACCAAAGTACTTTTCAAGAAGCAGCTAGACCTACCAAGTGAGGATTGAATACTTGCTCATTACATCATTTACAAATCCCTAAAGGAAACAATTTGCCACTGTCCAGCAACACTGAGCTGTTGATGACGACATCTATATTTAGGCTAACACTTTCAACTATAAAAGATGGTGGCTTTTTTTTCCGCAAAAACTGTTCTAACAAATTCATTTTTTGGAGAACGTTATTACTCTCAATACGGAGAAAATAGTAACCTTTGCCTTTGCCAAGTGAAATTATCATCATATTTGTCAAAGTTAGAAACTTCCCAAACCATTTGTCTTTTGTCATCTGCCACACCAGAAAAATCTGTGAGCCACTGAAGATACTAGCTTAATGTGGTCTTGCCAACAGAAGACAGGGCCCATATCAAGGGAAACAACAGTGGTGTACAGGAAATCTTGAGAGATGCCAGCAGCCTGAAAAGCAAGAACAAGACAGCTGTCCTTGCTACTCTGGGTAACTCACAACATCTAGCTCACGATACCTATAAATCACCTTTATGGAGAAAGCCTCACAAAACAGCCTACACTTCAGACCCAGAAGTTCCTATACCATGGAATAACTTCCTCCTCCTGTTAGTGCCTAACATATCCAGCCCTGCACTGAAGATATCCTTTAAAGCTTCACTGTGATGCCTCATCATAACCACAGCTGTACGAAACAGTACCTATTTATATTCCCTGCTCCCTGTCCCGCCCTGTGTCAGAAACAAAGCAAAAACCTAGGGCTTCACATACGCAAAACTAAGACAAGTGCTGTAGGTTGTGGCCACCCAGAGAAGTTAAAAAGGCCAAAGGTTCCTAGGCAGTCCTGTTGCCTTGAGCCTAAGCACTGTCATACATCTGCATTTATATGTACACAATCCTTTCCAAAACAAAGTAACGGATAATTTCTCAGGAATCTAAAGCTTTTACCATAGTTCCCCACTCAGCTTGGGAAAACTACATGTGAGGTTTTATGCTGCATTGCTTTTTGCAGCCAAAATGAGGACAGATTCAAACCACTTTGCTCCATCCTGATCTCACTCTGTTTTGAGGGTTGGAATGGAGATCTTACAAACCCATACCTGGAAGTTACAAAATTACACAGAATTTTTACATCTCTACCTGAAGGCACTTTTTTTTTTTCCTGCTTTAAGTTTTAGATTAGTCATAATATAGGTGAAAACTGACAATGTATTTAAAAACCTTCATAAGAACGCATAAATAAAAAGCATCCTGAAAAGCCTTAATGATCTGGAAAAAAAAAATAAATCTCTGATGCTTAAAAATTTCTCCAGTCTTTGGCTTTTCCCTCTAAACAAGGGAGAACAAAGAAATTAGAACATGGATTCTAGGGTACATTTCATTAAAGGACAAATCCATGTATTTCTTGATTTTTGTACTGTGGTATCTTTTTTTCATTCTTGACAAATATGGCAGGTCTCAGCAAGATATTTACCCAGGCTAAGAGACACCCTAATTGAAGTTCTGAGAACAAAAGCAGGCTGAAAACATGGGTATTAAAAATATTTACTTGCATCATTGCCTCATGCAATTCATAACCAATAAAAACCCCTCCAAAATCTTTAAAATATAGAAGCTTTCCATTATGTATTTCAAAGAATTTTAAAAATAAAAATACTCAATTTAATTTCCAGTCTGTTTAATGAATCTCATCGGTTATTCATACATTCTTTATCATTCAGTCTGGCTACCAATCAAAGTTCTGCTTGAGAACAACAAGGACAAAAATCAAGCAGGATCAGGAGTACTGTTTGATTTCCTTACACTAACAACTATCATAAATTATTTACTGAACTTCAAAGCTTTGAAACTGATGATGAATATGGTGGGAAAAATAAGATGTGCTTGTTTACTATCAATTATTTATTACATATGTTTTACAGTATAAGATATGCACAAAATAATAAAAATGTATTATGTTCATTTCATTAAAGTTTACTGTTTTTTCTATCCATTCAAGATTATGAATGGACTATTTAGCAACTTTTCAATAATAAGAGATGCAAAACCTCTGATATCTTGAGGAAAAAAAAAAGGATTACATCCATACTTTGCAGTAAGAAACTTACATCTGTATATGCAAAACATTACTCAAGACTAGACAAAATGAAGTCTTGAATCAAAATAAACTACTTACATAAGCCAACTCAAGTAATAAAACATTTAGAGCCTAGAATACAAATGAAAGCCAAACTAAATTCAGATCCAAACCAGTCAGATCAAAGAATTAACATGTCAGTCCTCCTAAGCAAAGGAGGATATCAAACCGGTCAAGCAGTAACAGATCCAAATTTTCTTCTGATTAAAAATAAGTCTGGGGTGCACAATAGTATCCCAGATAGCTATTGTTTTTAACGTGCCTTAGGTCAAACATGGTAAACTTCACACTTCTAACCAGTGCTGTTTGTAATAGATTGGATGAAACACGTTTACAAAAGAATCAATAAATGTAAAGACTGGAAAGAATTAGAGAGGCTTGCAGGCTTGTACCTATTGTCTGGGGGAATTAGATGTCAGTTTGAGTATTATAAGTCCAACAAAGGTTTCCTAGCTTTAATTTACTAGAACACATAATGGGCAATGTAGAAGCTGGGAAACACTAGTCAGTCTGAATACATTACTTAACAAACAGTTTAATGAACGTTACAAACATTATTATAGTCCTGGCATACACTCTCTGATCATTCATTTTTAGTTTGCAATCTTATGAAAGGACATTCCTTTGTGAGGTTGTTCCACTTAAACTTCATTTCTCAGAAGCTAGAAACACTACAACATGCTCAAAGCATGAATCTAAGTAAATTGCAATAAACAGCAATGCTGAAAACTATATCAATATCTCGTGATACACAGATTTCTAATCTGTCTCACACAGACAGCATATATATTTGCATAGCTTACGTACTTTTACAGGTTGGCTATACTATATCCTAAATATATATCTTAAGAAAATCTTCCATTTGTAAACTAATGTATAAAACAAATGTATAAAAGGAGATGAGTAAACAAATGCAGGCCACAGTGGAAAGAAAAAAAAATGCCACTAGCACATTCTTTAAAATTGAAAAGAGTAGCTGATGTCAGAAAATATAGCCCAAGTCTGGTTCACACATTAAAAGGAGTAATAATTTCTTTCCTGAGAATGTTTAATTCTTCAAGTCGTTCTCATGAAACAGAACATCCATACTCCTTCCTAATTAAATATTTCACATTCATCTGATTTTTAGTCCTCACTTCGGTCTGACTTTAATTCAAATGTACAACCTAAATCAAAAAGGCACAACTTTTGCACTCCAGTAAAATAATTAAGACATAAGGTATAGTTTAAAACCATGCTGAACTAAGGTTTACCTTTGGTTATCACAATGTATTTCCTCACAATACCTGATTTAGAAAGTAGAAAATGAGGAATCAATGATGAACAAATTATCCATAAGCTTTTCCAGGTAAACCATATGGTATAGTGTTCCAAGAGATAAAATGAAATTTTAAACACACAATAGGGTTGTTTAATGCCATATTCTACTGGGTAAAATTGGATACAGAAGGTTGGATTTCTCCATCCCAGGTTCCCTCTTCAAACCACAAACTGTTCATGTGCAGCTGATAAGTACAGTATCTCTGAAACTCCCTTTATAACCTAGGGCATACATCGAAACAATCACTGGAGTGCATTTTTTCCCAGGGAAATGTGTTAAGAACCCAATTTCTGAAGACAGAAATGTATTCTATCATAGGGTTTTGAATAACAAGTTATTGAGTTCTTGTTCTACTGTGATGGGAAAGCCTCACTTGGGACTTTTTGGTTCATATGACAAGAAGTTGCTATGACCATAAAGAAGAAGGTATAGATACATCTGCATTACAAAGAATGTCCTTGTTACTGAAAGACTTTGTCGGTATTAACTACCCCCAGACAGAAGTAAACATAACCTATGTTCATTTTTATTTATTAAATGCTTGCATGTTCAGATATGAGGATGTTGGTATATTTGTCCCACTGTATTGTTGCATGACAGTAGTTTTGTTTTCTATCCTGCCAGCAACAACCCAGCTAATACATTCATGTGCTTTACCTAGTATAAATATTGCTAGTTGCTGCACTACATCTACAGCAACAAATACGCATATTTGACATTCTGCTTTCTTCTCATTTAAATCTACTTTACAACTTGAGAGCCTTGTTGCTTGGACAGCTAAGGTCATGATTTTTGAAGAAGGTTCACTGCAGGCAAATCCCAAAGGGCTATATGAGTCTCTCTTTGTCTGGTCACATCAAAAGGAAGTTTTAAAAAGGGTTAATCATCACTTTAAAGTAAAAAGGAAGTGCACTCCACAACAGAAGCTACTGTTTATGCTCCTTTGGGCTGTTCATTGTGGAAATCTGGTTGACAGAAATTGGGATGAAAAGCTTAGAAACAGCTATTTGTAGAAATAGCTGTCTCAGAAAAAGAGGACACCCGATTAACCTTCCAGTATATCATTAGCCTAGTAAGTTGTAACATTCCACAGTGCAGAAACATATTATGCAGTTCTTTCTCTGAAAAAAAAAATCTTACACAAAATTATATTCCAGCATATTCCTTATATTTGTGTTATTGTAGAAATTAACTATTCTAGATGTAAAAAAAAAGTTCATCCCCCCCCCCCCCCCCCCCGAGAGTTACTACAACTGTTATGTAACTTACAAGTTCCCAGGTTTTAAATCTGGGGTATAGGGTCTGGGCACTGCAGTATTTTGGAAGCAGGTAAAACACATCTTGAATCAATAAAGTTTTTTCACTGTGAAAAACTTAGGGGAAATACCTTCCTGGCAAAAAAGTATGATTTACCTTGCCTCAGCCAAAAACTACATCCCCAGTTACACACTCCTTTAAAACCCATTCCCATTGTGGTTAAATAACTAAAGAAATAGCTAAAGTGTGTGCATATATATATATATATATATATATATATATATTTTACTGGCAGCAAGTCAGGGAAGAAGCCTAAAAGTCTGTTTGCCAACTAGAAGTGGGGGAAGTAGGAAGTTCTGCATTTCAGTAGATGAAGGGCAAGATGCATGTAACTTCAGTAAAGGACAAGCACAAATATTTGGTTATAGGGATCCACAGAAAAAGGGCAAACTATTTTTATACATGGAAATGTCATCTTTCTTAAACAGCATTCTTAGTTTTTCAGTTTCTTCTCACTTCACTCCCAACATGATACCAAACACGACACTTAACAACAGCTTACCTCTAAGGTTAATGAAATAGTTGCCTGACTGTTGCCAATGTCTCAGACTTCCTTTTACCTTGTAAGAGATGGCTATGGAAAATGGAAATCCAATTACTGAAGCAGAATCAACTAGGAGAAAAAGTGTGCTTTCTCCCTAACATACAAAACTATGACTATGTATCTTTCTAAAGTATGTAAGTATCAGAAGTGTTCTCCTGTGAGAGCTACACTATGAAAGCAGCTACTTTGGTTGATGTGGGGGTTCAGAGAGACGAGAGAAATGGGCCAGAGGACTGCAACAGATGAAAAATTCAGTTCCTACTTGCTAGTTCATCTGAAACCAGTAAGTTGTTACCATAAGGACAGGCAAATACCAGCACAGGTTGCTCAGAAAGGCTGCAGGGTCTTCATCAACATAACTTGAATTTTGTCCTGTCACATTTTACAGGAAAATTACAAGTTAGTATAAAACCAGCTTGATTGCTCTATATAATTATAAATTTTAGGGTATCATTAAATAGCACCCCAGAGAATATTTCAATATTTTAGGTACTCTCATGTAAGTTCCATTTTTTATTCCCTTATGAATCTGTATATAGCACTGAGGTCTGCTGCAAATTTTTATTCCAAAGGATCTTTTCTATGTACATATCTCCACTGTTAATCTAGACTAGAAAGGCAGAGAAGAAGGATTATGTATTTTACAGATAATACCTTAAATTTAGCACAAACATCCCAAATTTTTCCTTCCACCAAATTAAACCTGTCAGTCCAGACCTGTTCATGAAGAAAGAAGCTATTCAGTATATCAGCAACTTCTAGTTACCTTTCAGAACAAAAGATTACTAGGCTTACTACACTTATCTCCAGTACATGAATGATTAACGTAAACTATCTCTTGATTCATGAACATCACAGCAGGCAAGACATTACTTTCTTCCATTCTAAATCTGAAGTTGATTCTTCTATGTTTATGATGAGTGAGTCGACAAGAAGTACTGCGCATTCACCTGCAGATGCCTTCAGAAGCATACCTGACAGTTCTTTAGATTAATACTTAGTGCAAGTACCCATGTGGGATACTTCATGTGCTACACAGAGATCTATAAGAACATACTACTATTAAGACATTAATACAGTTTGGCCTCTTTGAGATCTCTTTGAATGTTAGTACCTAAGCTGTTTATAATACTACATGTGATACGGGTACAGGTAATCAATAGTATTTTCAATTTAGCAATACTGAAAAAGCAAGCCTACAATTCAAGGTGACAAATATGTGGCTTGCATAGGTGCTCTCAGTTATGAGGACTGAAAAGAAAGAAATTTTTTGCTAATGATGCATTACCAAAGCTATTCCGTTTGTTAAATGCCATGCAGCCCACATAACGTTAATTAGCGTAATCCTCATCTGAACTGTCGACATCATTTACATAAGAGAAGTACCATGATTCATAAAGGTGTAACTAAAATTTTAGTTTATTTTCTTGAGCTAAACAGCACGTTCTATTTTTGTCAATTACACTTACACATATTAAAAAGACGGAAGCAAATTAAGCCAAACTAGCAGAAAAAAAAATTAACAATCATCTTATCATTGCCTTTAGAATGTTCAGGTACTTTCTGCGCCATAGACACCACAAATACAAATACCGGATTTTCTTTAGTTCTTTTTCTTCTATAGAGATAAAACAGCCAACAGACAATACACTGGTAGATGTCCTAAGGAATCCATTTCAACTTCCTGACACACAATACTATGCACTAGAAAGTTTAGCAAAAATGTAGCTGAAGTGTCTTCGAATAAAACTAACAAAGGTGTCCACTTTTCCCATTTATGTTCCCATTTTACGGCTTTAACAGCATTTTAAGGAATCAATGGGATTATCCTTATTTTACATTTTGATTTTAAAAAACAGTAAGTACTAAATGAGCCAAAAAAATTGCTTGTAACAGTTCCCAGGGTGATCCCTATATACCAAGAACCCTTCAGGTCAAGTAGTTCCGTCAGGATTCTGAAAACAACTTTTTTTAGCGATTATTATATTTTCTGATTTGCAGCTTATCACTGTTTATTCTTCCTCTACCAACAAGCACCCAAACCTGGGGTCTTAGTCATGAGTCTTACAGTATAAATTACCATGACAAAGACTGAAATACAAAACCATGTAGTTGATCTACTCATCTCTAGCTGTCTTACAACTACAGTTCCTTATCACACAGTTCTACAGAGCTGAAAGACTACATATAGAAGAGCAGCAGCCCAAATCAGTTATTAACTAGGATATAAAGTACTGGATTTTTCTATCTAAGAATCCCAGAACCAACTCCTAAACTTGGATTCTGGTTGTTCTACATAACAGCTAAGCAATAGAAACAAAGATATTCCTGAGGTCTTGTCTTGTTTTCGGCTGGGATAGAGCTAATTTTTCTTCTTAGTAGCTAGAGTAGTGTTGTGTTTTGGATTCAGTATGGGATTTGGTATGAGAAGAATGTTGATAATACACTATTTTCAGTTGTCGCTAAGAAATTAAGGACTTTCCATCTCCTCATGTCCTGCCCATGTGCAGGTGTACAAGAAGCTGGGAGGGGGCACAGCCAGAGCACTGGACCTGAATTGGCCAATGGAATATTCCATATCATGTAACGTCATGCTGTGTATAGAGGTGGGTCAGCTAGGAAGGAAGGGGTTCTCTCTTGCTTCTGGGATTGTGGTTTCAGGATCTTGGCTTTTCTGGGAATGCTAGCTGGGAAGGGGCTGGGTATTGATCTGTGGGCAGTGAGCAATCACATTGCACATTACCCATTTGTACTTGCTATTACTGTTATTATTGTTTTATTTTAATTATTAAATTGTTTTTATGTCAGGCTACAAGCCTCCCTACCTTTACCCCAATTCTTTCCCCCATCCCTCTGGCAGGGATGGTGAGCAAGCAGATGTATGGTGTTTGGCTGCTGTCTGGGTTTAAACCACTACAGCTCTCCTGGTCTGTGTTTTCTGTAATTGATTTCTGGGACACCATTTGAGGGCATGTGTGGGGTTTTTTTTTGTTTGCTTGGGTGTTTTGGTGTTTGTTGGGTTTTGGTTTGGTTGGTGGGGTGTGTTTGGTTGGATTTTTGTTTGGTTTTTAGGTTAAACACCTCAAAACCTTTTACTTTACAGGGAAAAATAATTGTTTAAGCATGGCTATATTTTTCTCATACCATATTAACATCTTTCAATCTCATTCACTATTATTTATAAATATCTTAGTCATATAAGGGGAAAAAGAAACTTCAAGAGGATTTTTCATATTTTTCCGAAGTTCCTAATTTTTCCTTACAAATGCTTAGCTTTTATCTCTTAGGCATGTCAGTGAATATTTCTTTTCCCACCAATATACCTGTTCTCACAATGCACGAAAGGTAAGTACTTTGAGTTTTCTCCTTAACACATACACACTTATTAGAATTTGCTTTAAACTTAGTGTATTGTTTCAGAAGGTTAATACCAACTGGGATCAAATTGGAAAATCATTTGCATTTCTACTTGCTAAAATAATGTATCAATAAGAAGCAACTGAAAGATAACAAATTTCTGAATGCAAGGACAGATTTTAATTTTTTTTCACATTTTGTTCAAAATAGCAAGCTACTAATTCCTTTCCAATTTCTGAAATTATGATATATACTTTGCGCTATTGTTCAGCAGAGGACATTGCACTGATCAGATATTTTGCTAAGACACGAGCCCCATTTTAGCCTTAAATTTGTATACAAAGAAGTAGAACAAAGAACATGCAACCAAAATGAAAAAAACTGTCCTTGAAAATATATTCTCCTGAATGAGTTCTCAATATTATAGTGATAATGCTACTTATAACACAGAACACACACAGAGAACAGATTTATCTTCCACAAGCATCAGAGCACTTGACCAGGACTGGGACTATTCCTGTTCCATAAATGGGAAAACCAGGATGAAAGGTTATTTTTATAAATTCAGTGGCAGGCATGAAAATAATCTAAGTCCATAATTATGACACCTTTACTGTATTCAATAGATGAAATTTAGTATATTTAAATACTAATTAACTGTCTGATTTGCAATATTAATACTGATTTCAGGGGAAACATGCTTAACTTTACCCAAATAAGTAGTGAACAGTGCTTGCAAGCTGAAATTTCATATTCCTTTCTGTGTAGCTCAAAACTAAGACCATACTAGATGAAAGAAATATAGTATCTTGAAACTGCACACTCTACTTTTCAAAATATAGAAGACAAATATAATTGACATGGTATAAATAAAGTATCACCCAGATCTACCTGAAAGGGCTAACATGTGTTACCAGCTTAATGAAAGTATAGAATAAACAAGCTGCCCAGTACATCTTAGGGTATGTTTATATCATCATGAAAACAATTTAAAATTGGAAATAATGTTTATTTACATCATCATTATTCTATTCGAGATTTATTTTTTTTTTTTTGCCATTTTTTCTTTTAAAGCATCTTGGAATATTTTGAACAGTTGTTTCACTCCTCTCTGCCCCTCTGATACCTGTATATTTGGAATTTCATCCCCAGAATTTTTCTATAATACCATTATCTAATTAAATAACAGATTTTATTTTTATATCATCTACTTAGTAAAGAAACATGAACTTCGTTTCCTATGTCACATTAACTAACTACATAGTAGCAACATTTTAGATCAGAGATTGATTACTCTAATTATCCTAGGGTTTACAGCTCAGACAGATTCTTAACTCATGAAACCTCATGTTTCCTTATAGAAGCACATATTGAAAGCATTGCTATTTTTATACAATAAGCCAGATATAACTTTTTTTGCATTTGCCATAAGAACATAGTATTTTCTTCTGAACAATTTGATTTTACACTGTAAACGGTAGACACAGGTATAAAGGTGCATGTGTCACTTAGAGATCAATTCAGTAAACAGAGGCAAATTTCCCAAAACAGAATGATTTTGCTTTAAGATCCTTTTTTTCACTTACTTGGTCAGGAAGGTTGACTAGATACGTACAGCATGTGGTATAATTCAGTGGTCTCCCCCTTTTGAAGGGTACAGGGTTCTCAGATCACATGGAAGAGCAATAATGGAATTGTAACCGACAAGCACTTTGTCTTTGAGAGACCACTCAGAAAATATTAACTACCCAGCAATGGCTAAGAGGCCTTTGTTGTCTCAGTAAAAATAAAAGTATTTTTGCTATCTGAGGACTTCACTCAAACTCTGACCTTATGTTCTGAAAGTCAGAAGAATCTGCATAACTCAGTACCTTTGGTCAGGTTGACGACAAGGTCTCCACGATGGATCACTGTAAGGATGTAAAACACTTTCTGGACAAACACTCAAGTGTTTGCAAAGACTGGGCTGTTTATTCTACTGTACCATCACTTTAAACCTTATGAACATCCAATTTAAGAGCTGAAAATTACTACATATATATATATATAAACATGATATATGGTTCATGGAATCAGCTAGGTAAGTTAGTGAATAAAACAAACCGTTGTAGCATGCACTCTGGTTACATTTTTAAAACCTTTTAATATTCATTTTCATGAAAAATATTTTAAAAGGCTTTTACAGAATATATATCAAAGATTGTATCTTAACAACAAGAAAAGCCCACACAGCAGACTGCTTTATTTCACACAACTGACTCATCTCAGGTATGAGTGCAGTCAAGATGCTACTCAATACAGAGGTACATCTTTCCAATATATATATAAAAAAAGTAATGAACAAAATGGTTTAAGAAATGGAAACTGATAAAAAAACCTCCTGAGTCCAGATATTCCATAGTGTAAACTGCAGGCCCAGCTTAGTTACATGTAACTCTGCACATAGAAAAAATTCATAGTAACGGTGTCTAATGTATAGCAGCACTAAATCCAGGAAAATTAAGTGGTTTTGACATCCCGAGATGGTGTCAGGGGTTTTTTGTATGTTTTGTATAAAGTAAGGAATTACACAGGCAATGAAAATAAGGCAGTTTGTTCCAAAACAACCTTGAAGGAGTATCATAAACGTGCTTCTTTGGCCCAGAAAAATATACCAGCACACACACAAAAATCAAGACCATAAAACCACCTTCCCCCCCCCACCCCCCCCAATTCCTAGTGTAGAAAAACAATAACTAAACACTATATAACCTATCACAAAGGATTTTAGTCTCTTTAAAAAGCTCTTTTTAAAAAATTTGTCTAACAAAGGTAAACAGCTAATCGTTATACCTGTATTGTTCATTACTCCATATTCCAAACCAAGGAGCACACATTATTTTTCATTCATTTAATACTTTATCTGGTTACATCTTGCTTCCTTCCACCTGCTCCTGCACAACCCTTGTTTAATATCTGAGCTTTGTTGTCATGGCACAGGTGAGACTCTAAAGGACCAAAGGCTAAAGCAAGGGATATCAAGTACATTCCTACTACAAATTGCTAAAATCTCTTCAACTGTAAATGTTTTATAACCAATGCATACTTTCACTACAACTGAAAAAAGATTTTAACATACTGTAGAATAAGACCCAGACTTATGCAGCTGATATAAAAGCTCAGCCATTTTTTGCTGAGTCATGTTTTGTTTTAATTCTAAGAGAGATTCATTACTATTTCTAACTTTAGCCTGTGCAAAGTAAGTCAAAGAGTCCAATTGTTTCCACAGAAAGCTGAACAACTTGTACTTGTTCAAAAGGTACCCAATTCTGATTTTAAAAGTCTAGCTGTTGAAGGCAGCTCTGTACTCTCTTGAAATACTATATCAATATTTCACTGATATTTACAATTTGCAGTCTATTGTCACTGTGATTTTTTTTTTTCCCAGGTCGGCTTCAAACATTATGCCTTGAATTATCAGATATATCTCTAATGGAAGCTTTCTTATGTTTCTCCTTGAAGAACCAGATGGAATTTAAGTTTCTAATTGGAAGCCATGACTTCTAGCTTCACTCATTCCTCAGTAATTACTACAAAGTATCAACACCAGCCAAGAAAAACAGTAACAACCCAAGCCTTCTTGAGCTTGGCTACTTCTAGGATTTCTCTGTTAGCAAGTTCCGTATGTTTTCTTCATCTCAAAATACCTATTGTCAGGATAATCCAAGCTCAATTTTATTCCACTGTTGCATTACTAAGTCTGCTCTTGATACTTAGGAACTGAAAAGGTGTCAGTCTGCATCTCCAGGACAGACCATTAAACCTTCCTGTCTTAACCAAAACACATCACAAATCTCCTCCATATGCAAGCTTAAGAAAATGTCAAAACTGACAGTAAAACTTAAAGATCAAGAAAAGAAGGGCTGGGGGGAGGAAGTTTACATACCTCATTAATACATATTAAAACAACCCTTCTTGTTACTGCTGGTTTTTGTGTATCATGAAAGAAGAATCAAGTGTTGTTACACAGTCTGCTAAGCAATTTTTATACCACTAAAACTACAACATGCTGTAATAAATCTAATTAAAAGACAGTTTCTGACAGATAAGAAGTCAATACGGATGCCTTTTGCATAACATTCATTTAAATCCAATACTCTTATCACAAAATCTACCTTTTAACAAGCAAACCTACCATGGAAACATCATTTGTTTTGCAGGCTGAAACACAACTGCTTAAAATGTTTAAAGTTGCATACTTCATTTATGTGCATTTCAGCCTTTTAAAATAGAACATTTTTATATTGTGGTCACAATTGGCTGTTGTCAGCTTTGTATATAAGATTTCTGCTTATAATGTATTTACATCATCTGAAGTAGTTAAATCAGGGATCCTGCCTTACCATACTCAGACTTCAAATTGTTTCACAATTCCCAATAATAATGCTCTCAAACCTCTAAAAAAAAAAAAACCCTGAACAAAATCAGAAAATAGAATACTTTTACATGCCATTCTTCCGTTATTTATTTTGCATTATTTATAAAACCCCAAAAATCAAACTGTGCGGTCAAACTTTGAGTGCCAGATAAACCAAGCAACAATAAACAAAAGTAATCTCCAAACCTTATTTCTGTCAATACCCAAATATTTAGAAAGCAAATCTCATTTCTGTTAAATATGATTATTTCAGCTAATCTCAAACCTCAAAACACTCAAACACATTTATTTGTTTTTTTAAGTCATGACTGTCTTTCTCTTGAGGTTCTGACTGAAGAGTTTTCACTGAGTAATTTAGCAGCACTTCTCTCCCCAAAATTGGGCTGAGGGTATCTCAGAATCTGTGCCAAATTAGCAACAAAATCCTCCCCCTCTCACCAAACACCTATGACCCATTTATTACTAACATTTCCCTCCTCCTTTTCAACCTTTTTTTCCACCTTCAGTCATAATGATTCATCTTTTTCTCTCTGATCAAATACAGTTATAATGACCAAACTTTAGTCTGAGCCCATTCCCTCAGGCTAGCTTCACAAACTCAACCTTTCCTCACTCACTCTACAGCAATTATTTCCAACTAGTTAAACTCATAAATTCTTACTTTTAATTAAAATATGCATTAGTGAAATACACTGAAAAAACAAGCATATCTCTAAATTTCTTTTTGAAACCAGGATCATGGTGTGTTTCATCAACAACAAAATATGGTCACACAACAAAATTTCCAAGAGAATTAAAACTTTTGACATTTTTTTTTTTAAAGAGTTATTATCTAAGCTTTCTGAAATGGACTGAACAGTGAGTACTCACTTTCAGATGACACACTGTCAGCTACTTGTGTTTGGGGTTTTTTGCAGACAAGGTTTGCATAATAAGATGTGTCAAATAGGCCTCCAACTAGTGTAGACAGGGAAGAAAGAGGCAGCAGAAATGATAGGAGGAGTAAAGTGCCTCTGTATCATGTAAAACATTGCAGGTCATATACTGATTCTCACGACAGATGACGACCTCATGATTGGCAGGTCCCCCACAAGAGAGGACCTCAGTATTTACGGAAGTTAATGGAAGCTCCATGGACCATTTGTGCTGGAGATGCTGGCCAAAGCTGGTGTAAAGCCATCACCATCATGCGCTACAAATCTTCTACCACAGTCCATGCCAATTGCTCTAGACAACTCTTTTCAAGAAGCCACTGGCAATGGTGAATTATTTGGACACGTTGGGCCCCTGACTACTCTAAAGTATTGTGATACCAGCAGAAATTAAAGTGTGGGCCAAGAGGTATGCTTTGAAAGGCAAAGCGTCCCTCCTTCCTTGGACACAAGAGGTGCATCACCATCAAATCTTGTCCTCCCCAGTAAATTCAGTACTTGGCTCTTAAATGGATCACTGCTTGCTCCTAGTTTGCTAAGTACAATGAAAATATTAAGATCCCAAAGGTTTATTTTGTCATGCAGACATTTTTGGTGTTGACAGGACAACATTTTAGATGGGAGGTAGTTCCTTCTTGAAAGGCTCACCCTTTCAGTAACATTAAAAAAATCAAACAAAGAGCACAATAATTTCTTTAGTATTTATCTTTCAGATAAACCATGGTGTGGTAAAACAAGAAAAAAAAAAAAATCTAGAGTATACTGTCAGGGATCCTAACATCCTTTGTTTTCCACTCTACACAATGGTGAGCCAGGTAAATCAGTGAGCAACGTGATGTCCTATCATAACAATTCCACCAACAGATTATATAACTTGCACCTAATAAATACTTCTGTTTCACAATATATACTGAATTAATTCCGATCCATAATTTCTTAATTTTATTTCTATTATTTTCTTGTCACCTTTACCCAAACTTTTGAGTATAGCTTTTAATATTTACAACCTTCAAACTTCTGTACTTATAAACACTTAGTCCCTATTTATATTTCCTTTGATAATTTATGTTAAGATTTGTAGTGTTTTCTTCTTAGCCTAACCATTTACTGTAATAGATGACCAAGACCCAATCTGGCACCAATTTCATACAATTACCTTCCCCTTCCCTTCTAATCATTTATACATTTTCTTCTTCTCAAAAAATTTTAGTGTAACTTCACTGCTTGTGTATTTCAAAATTTTGCAATAAAGTGTAGATAACCAAATTGTAGAGTAAATAGTGTCTTATGCTATTCCTAATGAATCTTTGCTTTATTCGTATGTGCAGGGCATAAACAAAATCTTGACATTCTAAAGAAAACATAGCAAAAGTTTCTGATTTTCAGGGGGTAAACAGAACTTTAAAGGTGACAAAGATAATTCAGGACCAAAAGAGAGCAACAGAAAATTGAGATTTTTACATGTGCATTATTAAAATATCTATAAAATTAAAAATTTCAAGTCAGATAATTCATCAACAAGATAATTTAGAAATGGTAGCAAAATGCAATCAGTATCATTTTGAAGTCATTGAAGGACTACAAACAAGAGCATGGTTCACTAAGAGCAAGAATAATTTCATATCAACATTTTATTAGTACAGTACTCCAGTCTAAAGAAATATATCTATGAAGATGAGAATTACATACACAACAAAGTACAGGAAACAACTACTTGCTCATTAGGGAAATCTAGCACTGCCATATTGTGTAAGTACCAACAATATTACATCTAAGTCCTGGAATCAACTGATGATTCAAACACTGTGTTTTTATGTTAAAAAAAAAAAATGTAGTAGAGAGAAATATTGAAAAAATAATGCCCTTTAATATATTCATACTTACTTGTATCACTGAAAGCAACTTGTGAGAAGAAAGCCTATTGCTAAGTAACGGGTGTTCTAAAATTTGGCTCTTTCACCTGATCATTTTTGTTTTCATAAAAGTCTATACTTTGTTTACTCGCTGCTCAAGTGCTAACCAGGTAGGAGAACTTGGATAACGCCTCTAATCAAAACAATCGCTAATATCATCTGTTTGCAAATTCAGCAGCATGAACATTTTGAACGCAAACTCTAAGCAATGCTGTTTTCTACATTTGTCCCTTGCACTCCTAACTGAACTGGGTCCCTATGACCTACTTTCAGCAATACAAAAAGCAATGCCAAGGCATAAAAGATGGCAATCAGGATTATCAGAAAAGGCAAAAACAAGACAAAAAAACACCCCACCAAAACTCAACCTTTATCTTGATATGCTTGCCACAAAAGGTAACAAGAAAACTGTGGGGTTTTGAGATACCTGTAATTCAGAACTGCATTTGGAAATTGAAATTCTTACTAGTGTTTTGTTAGTGGAAACAATGCTTTCAGAGTGAGAAGCTGATATAACAGAATGACATTAAGTCCAAGTAAATATGTTCTATATATAATGGAAAGTGGGTTTTAGCACTAGCAACGTACTGTCATGCAACGTACACACAATGAGATATTCACCCTGATATACCATACACCTATTAAGTAGGAGCACATTTTTACATACTCTTTGTTCTTTAGGTTTTTTACACAAAGATCAGATATCTCAAAAAAACCTCTCTGTGAATCAGAAATCCAGAACACCTTTGCAATATTCTTCAGTTTTCATCGTGAAAAGGTGTGACATTTCAAGTTAAATTCAGCAAAATTCAGGACCATGCACTACTGACTGCTAAGGTTTTGGTTCAACTTGGCTGTACACTGCAAGTGGGTCTGACTGAGCAGGCATTATGTAAATGGATGGACTTGAATAAAAGGCAGCTCTCAGGTATTAATCCAAGGCCTGGGGTGCTTTCAGAGCAGGCTGGAGACAATCCCAGACACCTGGCTTTTGAAAGACCACTGAGGGAATATGCAAGGGGAAAGGGGGAGGGCAGGTCAGTAAAAGCAGCCCGAAATGAAATTTAACTAAATTCAAGCCTGTCTTAAAGTGTCTGGGTCAGCAGCCTTGGAAAAGTTTCTTTTTAGCTACCAGATGCTGAAATACGCTTTTCTATCTATCTCAAGGACACGAAATGATTTCCAAAGCAACACATATTACATACTTCAGGATTCAGCAAGAAGTGCTACCTGGAAACAAGAGATGTTTTTAACTGTAGGTTTAGAATGCATTTTGCCTTGGCAGCTTTCAATATTTACAGTCCCTACTTTGGAGTGGTTAAGCCTTTCTGGAAAAGAATCAAAAGCAACTGTGCCATTTGAATTGTTGAGATGCAAATGTGAAGAGCATAAACTTGGCTATCAATTGGAAAAGCTACTGTTAAATAATCATGAACAACCAGGAGTTTAAGCTAGACTGGACAGATGATTTTTAAAGTGTTTCTCTTGACACTCCTGAAGTAGGATAGGTCAGACTATTTGCTATTTCTTCTTTCCGTGATTTTCTTTTAATCAAAATTATCATATAGTCTCTTTACCTATATGCTTCTCTGTGTTCCTTCCCTTCCATAGAACTGATTCTCCATTATTTATCCCTTTTAGGTAAGTTCCTGACTACTCCTTCCTCCCAATCATTTTGCTGTTATCTTCTCACTTAGTCCCCTACACCTTCTACATATTCTTCACCTGGTGCAGACACATGGTTGCCTGTTTGGTTCTCCCCTCTAGCAGCTCTGGGGAAGTGGCCAGTGCACATACGTCTTAGCTCCTGATCAACAAGCCAACCAGCAGCTCTGCAACAGTCACAGCATCTGCTGCCTCCCAAACACCTGACCCAAAGCAAATGACTCCAAAACCAAAGAAAGGCTGACCCAAAGCAAATGACTCCAAAACCAAAGAAAGGATAGGAAGCTACTGTGGGGAGAGGATGTTGATGTCAATAAAACTTTTGGAAGCCTATCAGAACTACCTCATGTACTTGCCATCCATCAACTATTAGCTTGTTATGGGAAAAGGGTGCCACCTGGTGCCCAATCCATCTTCCTTTAGCTAGTCACTTTTGGCTTTTCTACCCTTCTCCAGAAGTTCACCTACTTCTCTACCTTGAGTCCTCCAAATTTAACAAACTGCTATACTCTCTCAATCCCATGCAAGTTTTCAGACCTTGAAATGTTTTCCATCATATTGTACCCTGAAAGGAACAACAAAAATGCAAGTAACGTCACAAACTAAAGCCATACACCTAAACAAGTTACCAAGTAAGAAATTTCTAGCTTGCTTATCCAACAAGGACCCCATATAAATCAACATGAAGACTTCTTGCTCAGTAATTAATCAGACAGTAGGGCCAGGATCATGTGTTGCCTCAAAGGATGGGGTGAGAGAAAACAGAATCATTAGATCTTTACTTCAGAAAAGCTGTTCAAAAAAATGAAACATTTTTCCTCTGTTATTTTGCTCGAGCTTTACTATACTACACCCAGCAAAACACTGCCTTTATTTCCTACAGTGCTGCTCACTGCTACCCCAACACAAATAAAAATGAAGGTAGTTATATTTTGATTCCTTGAGATGGATATTTAATGATTTCTTGTCTGTACAGGATGCTTTACCTTTGTACTACATAAAATATGAGGATCACACCGAGTCCAAAGTGAAGTTTCTGTCTCTGTTTATCACACGATAAATAATTTTTTTTGTGGAGATCTGCAATGAATAATAATCCATAGGAAGTGCCCTAACTGGCTGCAAGACCCTCTGAGACTGCTTCTGAGTTGTAGGGGAGATGATACTTCCCTTCATATTTGCCCTTTTCTAATTCCAATGATCCAGCTGAATTTCAGGTTTATGAGATGTGAATGCTTTCTATTATTCTAGATTTTCACATCTCTCTGCTTCTCTCAGTCAGCTCAGTGGCTGTGGCCTAGAAAATGCACAGAGGCTCCAATGATTGGCAACTTTGATCTTCTGAAACTGTTTAGTAATAAATACAATATTCATGTGTTTGGGTAAAACACGGTTAAAGGAACAAAAATAAACCCCTTTTATTTATTGCAAAATGGAATTCCTACTTCATTTGTCACACTGAATTGAGTATTTTTTTTTCTTTTTATTAAGACTCCTTTCAATTTAAAGACAAAACATTTTCAAATATTTATTTATACTTAGACTAGTCTTTGTTGTAAAGCAGCTGGATACTTTGTGCATTTCTACATCCATCTTCTAACTGCAGCATCTTGAGCGATAATGGGAATATATTTGACTTGTTTTATTATTACATTTGGGTTGCAAATGAACTTTAACCCAATGATGCCAAAAGAGTGCCTTTTAAACCAAGGTTTAAAGTAGTCTAGATGTAAAAAATAAAACACATATATACTACTCTATTATAAGCCAGATTATTTTCCCTTTTGTTTTGATAATTAAAATATTTTATAGGTTTGTTTCATTTCAGGGGACAGTCAAACCACCAAGAAAAATTGTATTTTCTCTACTGCTCTTCCAGAGATTAACACTAAATTAATAGTAATTTTATTAGACCTTTCTGCAGTCTTTCGCTGAGGCCTTAGTATAATGGTATTTAACAAGCGGGCATGTGCAAATAAAACATTTTTCCAGTTTCTACATGACTGTGTTCTGTATTTTAAGCTTATAATTCTGTATTGTGCATATATGCACATATATGCGTAGTCTTGTCTATAATTACATAATACTGCATACATAAATATTTATTACATGTATAATTGTGTGTAACACACTAAATACACGGTTCTTATGAGATACTTTAAAAATATGTCAAATAATATCAAAGACTGCTCTGAAAAAAACACTGAAACAAAATTAAGAACTGTTCCCTACTCATTCCTCTGAAATAGAAAGTCTAGAAAGGTGAATGACAAGTTAACTCACATGATATGCCTGCTAAATTTAACAGAAATACCTAAGTTTTTGGAGTGTCATAAGGCAGGTAATTGCAAAAGCAGAGTAGAAACTGAAAATCCCATTCCCTAAAAGTGAGACAATTCTTTTCTATTCTAAAGTACATATTCCTTTTTAAATATCAATATCCAAATACCTCTTCCCTAGTTGTGAATTCATTTATCTCTCCCAATCAGGTCATAGATTTTCCAAAAGACAAGTATGAGGCTGTTTACAGTTCATTTATTCAATACCTTACAAAGTGCCATTTCTATACTCTGATTAGTCATAATTTCCTGACCTATAGGATGATTAAATGATCAGCAGAGAACAAGGTGAGTACTTTTATGGAGCAAACATATAAGAATCTTAGTATTAATAATACGGACAAAGTTTAAATTAGAAGAACATTACTAGCAAGTAATATTTTAAACCATTGCTAGTTATGATATCTGAGAAAAATAAGCTGGGTTGGACTGGAAGTGAGAGCAGAAGCTCTGCTCTCTATTACTCCAATGCAGCCAATATCACACCAGACTCTCTCTACTTTTCTCTTCCTGTAATGCTGTTCCCATAAGGAAATCCATAGGCAGAGCTGACAGAAGATTCCTTGGCAGCACAACTTCTTTAGAAAGGCCAGCCAGCCACAACCAAAAAACAGAAGGCACAAGACATTGTTCGGAAAATACCCATGAACCATTATAATACCTTTTAATAGGCAATATTGTGTATAAATGATGAAGCTTACTATGTATCCGGTCATTAAAACTGAAGGATTACTATTTCCACACACAGAGTTCCCAGCTATATTTTATGAAAGCTAGAGCTTTCAAATTAATTTTGAAGCAAAAATGAAACAAAGCTACAAATCAAACAGCAAATATTGTTTGCCAAGAAAACGCAAATCATTGATTTTTTCCTAATCATCTAAAAACCCAAGTCCAATATAAAAATGTTTTATATATCTTCTTAATGCAGCACATAACAAGCATCAGTGAAAACACTGCTTCAGTCACTTAAAGATTTACACAGTCTGTAATATGGCTGACTAATAAGATTCTATTACAGCTACTGATTGAATACGTCTAAGAGATTGTGGGTTTAACTTGGAATAAGATCAAAATGCTTGCAGATTTCAGATTGCTATTAGACACAATAATTATATGCTAAACTAATTACAACTAAAGCAAAACCTGACGTACAACTAATTAAATTTTATTGCATGAAAATAAAGCATAGTCCTTATTTAACACAGGGCACAGCTATAAATGTTTACGAACTCACCAGTCTGTGTATTTATTTCAAGCAAAATGTCTAGGTCACACTGACAAAGCTGGAAAGTGGCACAATTTGGACACCAAAGCTGGTTTTATAAAGTCATTCATATGCAAGACGATAAAAATCAGATGAACATTCCTAAAATTGTTGCTTGTACTGCTAAGAAGCAAACCTAAATGAGAAATTCTCCATTAACATCCTATTTAATTTTCATGTAGATCTTCACTGCAGTTTTATAACAAGGATCAGGTTTAAATTTCAGAAGTAGATAAGCAACTTAGGAGCTTAAGTTCAATTATCAAGGCTTAGAGCTAGATCTTTTTTAAAAGCCTATTCAGACCTATAAAGATGCTGACAGGCAGCTTCCACTGAATATGAAGTCAGATATATCAGTTTAATATCCCACTACTTGACCAGTTCCTATATGGCAATGGTATTTTTAATTTTAGCAGAACACTAGCATGCTTGTACAAGCCTAAGTAAATAAATCAATGCTTCTAGCAGAAGAGAGCAAAGCAAGAGGATTTAGACATCAAGAAGGAAGGGTGAATATGATCTCAAACAGCAGAGAAAACAAAAGGTTGAAAGAACCAGCTGGAATCACCAGACACTGAAGTTAAGCAGGAATAGCCTATAGCTTTGTCCTGGTTTTACAGACCCTTTACAGAATACTGAGAACTGGTGTTCTCATTTTATTACTACCAAGCTATTTCTGCTGAGTTCATACCTCTGCTACATTTTTTCCTGTCCTCCTCCCCTTAGGAACCAAGAGCACCACTACCATATCATTTGCTCATGTGCTTCTTGATCTTGTCACAGAATCCTTGATTTCTTAACAAATACTGCACAATTTAGATATTTTCTTAACGTAACAACTTATGTGAGAATTTAAGATTCCATTACAGAAAACACAGTAAATATCCCTCACAAAGAAAAATATGATCTTAAAGTCTTAAAAGCTAAAGGCAAACTAAACTTTTGTGTGCTCCCCTTCAATTCTGTCCCACCCACTATCAATTATACAGTCGCCATATGTAAAACTGTCCATCCCTTGAAATCGTGTACCTCTGAGATCAGTTTCCTACTAGAAACATCTCGTAAGTATATAAATGTTTTAGGCTATGACAATTCTGAAAACTATCTTGCCTCTCCCCACATAGTATAAAACTTATCAGATGGCACAAGGCAAAAAAGACAGAATGGAATAGTGAGGGGAAGGGGCTAGCATTTAAGTGATTTTATGTGCAGCATAGTTAATTAACCCTGGTTTGTTAAAGGTATCTTTAGTCTTTTCTTCTTTCCCCATATAGTGGTGTAGGGCACTGTTGTCTCCCCTCTTCAAAGCCATCTGGACTCATAAACATTATGGGAACTCAGTACCTTTAGAATATTTTTCTGACTCTTATGTTTGTTTGAAATTGGCTAACAGGTTCAAAATTGGTACAGTGGGACTGATACACGCATGGTAGGATCATGTAAACTCTGTTTCTTTAGAAAACCAAGCTAAAAAATAGAAACAACAAGCTGAGGGAATAATAAAGCAGATGAATAAAAGAAAAGGAGAGTAGATATTTGAGATGCAAAACATTGTACAGAATAAAAAAAAAACCAAGGAGGAATAGGAAAAAACAACAGAAAAATATGAGGAAAAAAGCAATCATGTAACAGCTTCAGTTACACCTATGCATTCTGCATGCATATGCTTCCTATGGTTTAGCACATTTCACTGAAAAACATGCTGGTTTTATCTGAGCAGAAGAAAGGCATCTAACTATTGAACAAGCAGGGAAGTTAATAAAGCAGATATTCTGAAACAGTTTTATGCATCAATGCACTTGTATAACAATCTTTTAAATATAACCATGATCCCCTCCCTATTGAAGATTTTCATCAACTTGGTTCAACTTATTTGCAGCAGCCAGAAACACAAGGGGCTTGCTGCTTTAACTTTAATTTCCTAAAAAATGTTTACTTTCTTCCAGATGGCAAGATTAAATTACATAAACACTGTCAGCAAGTTGAATCCTCAAATGTATTCATTTCCAACACAGAAGCTTCAAAACCATCTATAATTTTGTTACTGATGTTTGGAAACAGCTGTAGCTGACATGGCTATGTGTTGTATATGTCAGTGTTAAAGGATTAAATATTCTTAACTCACAAAGGAACAAACCTGCTCTATTAGCAAGACATAGTGTAAGGTACATCAGAGACTATTACTACAATAGAGATGTCTCATTAGTTCATTGATAAACAAAAAGGTCGAAGATGCTGTATTTGGCTTTCCTCTGCAGAAATCCTGGGGGAGGGCTGGAATTTAAGACATATGGGTATTTTTGAATACCACATGGTTTGAGGGACATACTAAGCTTACTTAGTGACTATAAAAAAAAATAATCTATTTTTAGATAATTTTATGCAATCTTAAAATAATGACATCATGCAGTTCTACAATATAAACTTCAGGAATAAAAAAAGATCTTTTCTGTTCCGTTTTCTGTTTGTGCTTATATAAAAACATAATTTATACAACTGATGTATCATATGAATAAACCAAAGTTCATATTTATGAACAGTCTTCCTTGGGAAGGGTCCCTGATATGACAGAACGCCCCAGGTGTGTTAGTGAAACTAAGAACTTGCTGATACTAGTTGTAGCTCCTGGTATCTTCGCTTAAGTCAGAATGCCAAAGGCCAGCCATCAGCTGCAAAGCTGTCTAGTTCAGTCTTCTGGTTAGAGGACTGATGGAGTGACAACTTGTCATCCTTAGGAAAAAAAAAGGCATTCCAACAGAGACAGGAAGGAAGGTGGCCATTCCACTTTGCTATGGAACAGACACTGACCTGCTTACTTGTGATCTCAGTGTGGCTGAGGGAGCAAGAACAGCTCCGGCTTTGACTGTGAATGAAATGAAAGACAGCATTTTTATAAAATTATCTTACATGTATTAATTAAAATAATAAAGCCATGGCTTTTTATGCACGCACTCTACACATACACACTTTATGTACACTGAGCACATACGGAAGTCTCAAAGCCCTGTTCTATACACGCTCCTGACCCTACTATTTCCTGGCATTTTCACATTAAGGTGAGTAGGAGATATAAGTAATGTTGAAATTTTCTTGTCTACATTTAGTTAAAAGAATCTCCTTTATAAAAAGTGCCTGATCCTAAATTGTCCGTGTCAATGGGAGCCTTCTCTCCAGCTTGAATGGGAGCAGAGGTAGGACACATCACTGTGGAAAAATGGGAAGCAGAAGAAAAAACTGCATATGAGCAACAAGATTCTTGGTACCTTCTCGGGAATTCTGTGAACTCTTGCAAAAATTACATGATGAATTAGGGCCACCCTAGAGAGTTCATCATTTCAGCACACATGGAGAACTCATTGGTCTTAGTAATACCGGAGATATTTTCTCCTTGAAGATGGCACAGCATTTTTTCCTCTTAAATATTTCCTGAGGTACATTTTAAAATCAACATGTTTTTTCATTAGACTTTCATGTCTTCCCTTTTCCCTTACTTTTCAATTCAGTTTTTGCTATTGCAAGAAAAGCTGTTCTGTTTGTCTGCTTCTACTCTCCACTGAACACTTCCAACCCCTTTCGAAAGGTTGCATGATAGGGAGGACTAAGACTCATTTTTCTCCCTTTCGAGCTTCACAGGTATTGCCAACCCACTTAATTCCAAGTTCAAATTAGATTTAAGATTTCATTTCCTCACTTTAACACATGAAGATCCAGGCTGTTCCTTTCTTCCCATCAATTTAGGGTACTGCTCTTGCAGCAGAGACATTGAAAGACGTATTCTGGGGCATCAAAATGAACATCAGCAGGAACAGACTGTTCCATCAGTTTCACCACCACTTTCCCACAGATGCAAGCTGTTCCAATGCCCTGCCATTGGGAGAAAGTTGTCCTGTGGCAAAATGCTATATAATCACTATGACAAAGAAAAAAAATTAATCTGCCTTAATTTATCTGAAATTTGGGGGTTTTTGCACGTCTGACATATCACACCCCAATGGTAATGCACAGTACCAATCTGGAGGAAGAAAACAGGATATCAGAGTAGTGGAACATGTATCTATAAAATTATTAGCTTTCTTTGGAAGTGTTTATATGCTTATTTAATCGCTTGCATGCTATATGAATAAGTAGAAATATCTTCTTAGTGACATAATACTCTACAAAGAATAAGCTGGTGATTTACAAATACTAGCTTTGTTTCTTTTAAAATCCAATATAACCCTATATATTTCTGCAATCTAAGGTAAAAAATGATGTTTACACAAAGTATTTTGAAACAGAAAAATGTAGACTCTGCAGAAGGCACAGGCAACCTGATTTACAAAGGCAACAGCATATAAAGTGACCCCTCTATCAAAGTTAGAGCAGATGCACACTTGCAAGGTCACTCTACCACCGCTGTTCAGACTAGGTCAGCTTTTGAAGACATATTACTTCAAACACACTTGTTACCCTGACGCAGACCTCACAGGCATACCTGTACCTTCATACTAGACAGCTTAACGAAAATGTCCTTCTTGCTTAAGGAGGACACAGTATCCTACACTGACAGTCCAATACTTACATACATGCACAACATCAATTTCAGTTGGCAGATACTCTCACATTCAGACTTTTGAGTTACTAAAACAATCAACTAGCTAAACACCTCAATTCCTCACCTTGGGAGAAAATCCTACCATTTTACTTAAATTGTGGGGACCGATCTGCATCATTATGATTCACATGGGTGTCAGCAGATCCAATCATCTGGTCCTCAAATCTGGTGAAGTCTGAAAAACCATCTAATATAATTGCTTGGCGTCAGTACCAGAACTACACGATTTCTTCTGTGGCCCCCTGCATTTGTTAACCCCATGCCAACTGAGCAAGCTTTTACCTCTGTCCTGAACACACCCACTCCTTGTGCAATAGCAGTAAGAAACTCCAGCTCCAGGAGTTCCTTGTGCAGAGTGCAGAGTCCTTCTAGGCACTTCAAAGTCTAAAATGAGAAGTAACAACTACAATAGCTAAACTGGATCTCTAGGTATCACGTGTTTCCCAGAAACAAGTATTACATTAAACATTTCAGCAATGCTAAATGCTACAGTCAGACAGATGATCTGTACATCACTTCGTAATACAAAGTACATATGCAAATGAGAAAGCTGTAAAAAAATTACACTAGAAATAATGGAGAAAAGAATAAGATTTAAATCAAATGGACATTGAGCCAGAGTAGCCTAAAGTTAAGCTGAAAGAGCCACAAAATAATCTAGCCATCCTTTTGGACAAATAAAAACCAGTCGTCTCAGACAGGAACCACAAATCAGTAATGACCAGCCAACAGCAGAAGAAAGAGAAAGGACATTTCTTAGAACTGAAATTCAATTTTCTGACTCTTTTCTGGAGGACAATGCATTCATTCAAGTGCCTTCTGAACAGTGACCCACGAACCAAAGCAATTCACAAAGTTCATGATTCACAGTTCACTGTGGGCAAATGATTCTCTTCCTAAAGACAGCTTAAAAATCTTACTTCTCTAATCTTACTCTTCCAAGTTGCTTTAAGGACATAGCATAACTTAAATCAGAGGACAGGTGATGGATGAAACATTCTTTCTGTTAAAGTAAACTGTCCTTAATCTCACAAAGCACAGGATGCTTTGGAAACTAAATGTTTTAAGCACTAAATGAGTATGCCTTTTTCATCTCCGTTGTTTTCTGAGAACTTTCTAAACATACAATGAATGCATCACCTGATCAGGAGTTCTCAAAAGACCTTTTTCCCCTATGAAACAATAATCCCTTCTGGTGAGCTGTATCCTCCATCCTTAGGCTTTTCACACAGGGAGGTGGAAGTGACAGATGCAGATTACGGACCCGAAGAGGCTGAGCACTGCACGCAATCTTCCTCCAGCTCCAGGGGAGTACCACTCAAACAGGAGCTCGACCACCTCCATCCAGTGTCTTTCACCCCAGCACAACTCAGCCACTGTTTGAAACCAGGTTAACAATAACTACCCCAGTAAGTAAACTGGTAAGAGAAGGTAAAAAACCCATTAGGACTCAACAATATGCACATAGCCTAAAATACCACCTGTTCAGCCTGGGTTCACAAAAGGGAGAAAAAGCCAGAATTACCGTTGTTTTATTAGACAACAGTTTTATTCTTCTTTTGAATAGGTAACTCAGAGTGGTCCATGAGTGGAACACACTGCTATACATCATTATCTTTTCTTTTGACACTCCCTTACAGATAAGCATGCTCTGACTTCAAATACTGTCAGTCTCTTTACCTCTCCAGTGTTTTCTTTTCTTGATAAAGTACCTCATCTATGAGACAATATCAAAATTATCTTAAGTTGCAACTATAAATATAAGAGTAAGCTTGTGATCCAGAAAGGGTACCTAAAAATTCACTAAAAAATATTTAAAAGTTATTTCTTTCTACTAGCAGATCCTAAGTCATATAGAAATATAGTTGTTAATGCACATTTTTATACTTCTGAGGAAATGGGAGGAGATTAATTTTATACTAATTTTAACTGTGATCAATACAAACCTATGAAGCCATCTGCCTAATAACAGTTTTGAAACACCTAAACAGACTTCTATTATCCAAATTAAACCATGTTCTCAGTCAGTGACTAGATACAAAACATTTCACTTCAATGACTTTTTTCATCTTTGGTTCATAGCTTTATAGGGTAAGATACAACTAAGAAAAAAGCAAACAATCTACATTCAGATGGCACACTGTGCACCTTCATGGGAACATTTTTGAGACTACTTAATTTAAGGATATGTCTGTGCTACCACGTGCTCTTAAAAACATTCACTGTTTTCACTGATGGCAGCAGCAAGGAACTCATAGTATTGAAATGTGTGAGCTGCTGAGACTGTCACCTAACAACATGGTTAGTCAGCACCTCGTTTCTTCAAATATAGCCAGCTCTGCCTGAAAATTTAATCATACTGGAATTAGGAAGCAACTGTGGTGGGTGATTTTCAAAGCAAAGGAATTTAATGAAAATGTATTCCTCTTACAAAGCCTGGCCATATTTGAGGACGAGCAACTCAAAACTACAGCATGACACATTATCTTCATTCTATACAGATGTGTGACTGCCTCCAGAAAACTGTAAGACAAATTAATGCACCAAGTCAAAACTGTAGGCAAGCCAAAAATAAGCCTATAAAGAATATGAACCCCCTTCCATACAGCCTAATTAGGAGTCAGATTATATGAGGTTCTACTGTAAGTGCTTGTGGTCCTACAAGCAAATCATCTTTCATTGCCTCAGTGTTCAGGTCTGTAAAATAAGGGTAAACTTCATAGGTTTTATCACACCTAATAAACTCCACTGGTAACTTCTATTCATGAAGTATTGAAAAGGGTTTGTAGTGACAGTTGTGTTTCAACCTGTAATGACAGCAGTCATTCTGCTCGTACTGTGGGGAGACAAGCACTCACGCGTTTAGAGTGCAAGCCCAGGATACCTGTGCATACAAGAATAATGTGCTGAATTACATCAGAAACACGGTGCCACTGCCAACATGAGAAATAATGATTTAGTTTTTTAATCTACTATATTTAATTTTGGAAGTGTTTACTTTTCCACATTATTTTCATTTCGTATTTCTTCCCTTTGCGTGTACAAAACCAGCACCATGTGATCCAGGACCACAATCTGACCCAAAACTCAAACTGGCAACTGTTCCCTCAGAGAGAAAGACAGAAGTCAGATACAAAAAGGGATGCGCACACTTAAACTCAGATTCAGGCTAGGATGTAGGTAACATCCCTTACGAGTAGAAAGTGCCCACATTTTGCCCATCCTAGCTTTTTAATATATATGCATTCACATTGTAGCTGCATGCTCACTTTAATCCCATATAATCCCTTTAAAAAGTGCATTCCCATCCTATTTAGCAATTTCTTATTCACAGCTTTGGCTACTGATTCCTTCCTCTTGCATGCCAGCACTAGCAACTGTACTGTGGCACTAAAAGACAGTTTGCAAATTGAGCTATCAAAGACTAACTCAAAATAAAGAAAAAGGAAAATTAACTTAAGGAGGAAAAAAACCCAGTAATCTTTCAGATAGATAAATTTTGGCTCAGCCCAAAGGCATACCAGTATTTGTGTCAGCACCAGAGTGCTGGCAAGAACGAAGAAAAAGGACACTTCTGGCAGATTAAAGGAAGCTGTAAGTTTCCCCTTCCTCAGATGCATGCCCTAAGCATCAGGCTGCAGTGACACATCCCCCTTTCTTTGCCCTCTTCTGATCCAATTAATCTTTAAGTTCTTCATGGGAAACAGAAGAGGAAAAATAAAAGCATCAGCATCATAACCTATAGCTAAGTGATTATGACCTTCTCTGGGAAAAAAACAGGAACTTAAGTGTGCCACCTCAAAATGGCAAGGCTGTACAAGGCATAACCGTAAGTCCATCACAGGATGCAGAATTACCTGCTGTCACATCAGCTGGTACTAAAGGGTAGGGTTAAAGTGTGAAAACCCCTGTGGTCCCCTTATATATCCATGTCTGGAAGGAGAAATAAGTGGGCAGAGGGAAAAGCTACATAAATAGTTGCATCTCCTCTCTTGCAACCCTGAAGCCCAGCCTTAAATGATCAGCAACGACTTTGGACAAAGCTGCATTATGAAATAATGGTTTTCTTTCAGGTTTGTTTCTCAGACAAAACAATCGATTCCAGGCTATGCTTTCCTTGAAAACTTGAGAGGCACAACCCACCAACACGAGCATTGATAGCACTGATACTATACTGACAGCAACAGTTTTTTAAAAAAAATCTTGAATACAGAAATGCATGGTCTAGAGAAATCAGTCCTCATGTCCTCTGTAAGCAAGTGCTGATTGCTGAGACATCTCTTCTGCTGCTGGTTGAACTCCTGGAGAACGACTGCAGTTCAATTACAGCGCAAGGGAAACTCAGTATTGTTGCTTTTCCTTCTATAAAACAGTATGTATGAAAAAAACCAAACAAACCCAAACATGTGGCACTACCATATATGCATGCAAACATACAGTTATTGGAGGGGAAAAAAAGAAAAGGCAGTGTTGTACTTCAATTTCCTCTCCTTTATTTATGGTTTCTTTTGGTTAGCCTACTCCCAAAAGTTTTCTGTGGTGATGCTGAGTGGGAAACAAAGCAATTCACAGAGAAGAAAAACATAAGTTGCAAACCCATTTCTAGGAACTCCTTTTCTCCTGTAGGTGTTTCTAATTTAATAAGACAGGAAAACGTAGGTGGTGTGCTACTCCTTTTTTTAAAATAATAAACTGAAAAGGCAGAACTATCCTCCTTATATTCCTGCCCTGCATCTACCACTATGCTGCGACTGCCTGCTGAACTGGGTCAGTGAGCTGACTACGAAACTGGTGAAAAAGAAATTAAAAAAAAAAAATCTGAATGGTTATTTTTCAACAGTATCACTGCTCTGAATTCAGTATATAGCCAAGCAAACAGCGAGCTGATACAAGGGAGAGGGCAACAGTGCAGAGGACAGGCTGTAAAGGGTGCAGGGTGGCAAATGTTTATTTTTAAAGAAAGTATTGGCAGCTTATAAAAGCTTAAAATGTTAATCAAACCGAAGCCTTACTGCTTTTTAAGACCCTTATGAACCACCATAGAAGAGATGAAAGAACAAGCAGTTCCTGTGCTTGTCACAAAAATCGTATAACCCATCTTCTGGAAGTAGAAATTGGTATCTAACAGTCATTTTCAGCCATCAGGGAGAAATATAACAGGGCTTGGTGAAACAGTCATGCAATAGACACAGTAAAGTAGGAAGAAGAAATATTAAGAGCAAGCTTTCAGAACCCTAGTACTTTTGATTTGTAGGATATGAAATTAAACTAAATGTTAGCAATGTTATGAGGAAAAAAAGTCTACAATCATTGTCTACTTATATTTTTGAAAATATTGATGAGCTGGAAGAGTTTTAATAGTTAGATGTGCTTAAGCCAATATTTGCACCTTTTCTAATTTAAAATTCTTTGAATTGCATTTAGCAAAAATATTCAAAATAGTAGTAGATACAGTGCTTATCAGTTAATCTGTTTATAATGAAATAATGCATAAATTTCCCCCCTGAAACAATATCAAAGGCAGAGCTTTAAAAACATATATGAAAACTTCCACATATTTGCAGCAAGATTGTTTCTAATATGCAGTTCATGTACGCTAATGTAGAAGTCAAGGTCTTATCTAGACCTGGGAACAATATCAAAACTAAAAATTGATAATTCAACAACAGTCTGGAAATATCTATAATGTGATTTTGGTTAAAACATTAAAAAAAAAGCAAAACTGCAAATAATTATTTCAGTTCCAGTTAAAGAAAACCTTAACATCCACACTATTTTTACAATGCACTCATAGCTGTTGATGCGGTTTTGGTTGAGGCAGTATGTATGAAATCCATCTGTTTAGCTTAGATCACTAAACTGAGCTTATGCTTTAGGCATCTCACAAAGCAGTACTACTGCAGTAAGTGTCCAACTTTCAAAGCAATGGAGAGAAGGTCATGACATGCCTTAAAGACCTTCACAAAGATAGCCCGTTTGGGTGCCTAACCTCAGACAGGCAAGATCCCTTGTAGGCTGTTTCATTTATTTTCCTTCATTGAGTGGGTATGAAACTGAAGCACTGCAGAAAAAGTGCTTCATAAGGCACCTGACTTTAGGTTTCAGTTAACTACTTGTGCTCAGTGGACTATAGCCCACGCCATTTTCAGTTCAGGTACCTAATTGCTGTTCAATCCCATGTTAAGTAAATGCTTTAAAAATCTAATCTATAGATTGCAAGTGTTTTACATCAATGGGATATCTGGTGATGCAGCCTTGGTTTAGGCATTATGTGCTACATGTAAGCAGAGTCTTCACATCCAGAAAGTTGAGAGTTAGCGAACGGAGTTTTTAAAAATTATTTATTTAATTAATGTTATAAACCCAGTATTGTAGCTTGCAACTCTTGTCCATTCTGTAACAAACCACATTAAAAAAACTTTAGGAAAAAACCTACAGATTTGATACTCTCATATTAAGTCCGTAAATATCATCTTTAATCCAGTCTCATAATAAAAATCTCAACAAAAAGCTGTTAACCTGGGTTCTAAACATGATGTTGCCCACAAACAGTAATGCTAGCTATTGCGCACTTAAAATAAACCAGTAAACTTAAATTCTATCAGGTTAGCATTGTGTAATAATGAGCAGGTGTGTATACTAAAGTGAAGCTAGTTTCTTCTTTCTTAATATTTAAATTAATTGTATCAATTTTCTAGCACAGAGCAACTTACTACACCCAACAGTGATTCTAGAGTTTGAAATAGATGCTGAAAAAAAAGACTTTTTAATAGAGTTCTTTTTTGTGATTAACATATTAAAAAAGAGATAACTTCCAAAGGTAAGGTAGCTCTTTTCAAGAATTATCTTGACATTTCTAACACTGAGGGTCTTCATTGTGCTTGTCTACTCACACAAATCCTGTTGATGGGTTAACAGGAACTATATTATACAAGCAGGGTGGATAAAATCTTGCTCCTACAACAGGTTATAAAATAACATCAGTTCATTTAAACTGATTTAAATCATTCTAATAAAGGAATAAAAAATGAATAAAATTATTCTAATTCTGAGCCCACTAAACCAAACTATTTTTGCAAATGTGGTCAGTGGAATTAGCATCACTGAACTCAGGTGGGATGACCAACTAGCAAATTCAACATCCCCAAGAAGGATTGCAAGGAATGCAGCCAGCAGGTGTGGAATCGCAGAATAATTTAAGTTAGAAGAACTTCTTGAGGTCATCTTGTCCAAAATCCTGCTTAAAGCAAGTCTAATTAAATCAGGTCTGTGCTAGTAAACAGTCTTAACTTCTAAGTCAGGAAGCTGGAAGCAAAGTGCTTATTAGGAACAGTCCCAAGAACACGTCACCAGTCTTAACTTGCATAACCATGTGCAGAAATTGTTGGGGGGAACGCAAATCAGGACAGATCAAAATGCTGTAAGGACACTCTTTAAGAGGAGTTAAGCCTTATAGATGATTGTGTCCCAGCATGTAAAGGTACAGGGTGGTATTTAATATGATAGTGTAGGCATAACCTCATCATGCCCCCTTTTGAACAAGTTTGCTCTCTTGTGTGGTCCAGCAAATAAACAGTCATTGGACTTGCCTATTGGAAATGCTGGGGGTGGAGGGATGGAAATTACCTTAGATACATTCAACAATATGGTTTGACTGAGGAGCAGAGTGCAGTCAGACAGCTCATGCTTTATCGTCTCTGTAAAAACTGAACGGTTCATCAACTAATTTCTACTCAAGTATTTACTAAAAAACCCACAATGCAAAGGTAGACATATCAAAGGTTATGGTCAGGGTGTGTAAGCCTGTATCAAGAAAAAGAAAGATGAAAAAAACATGCTGATTATTCTCAAACTCTCCTCCCTTTAAACGGGCTATCCTCTGAAAGCAATGAGCCTAAGCTTATATTCCACTGATCACAGGCACAATGCCTATTCACTACACAGTCTCACAAGTCCCTGGAACTACCAACTGAATAGATTATTTAGAGATTTTCAGAATTTGACTCAACGACAAACATAGCAAAACCACCCAATTTCCTATTTCTGTCCTAAAGTCACACTTAAGAATTCAGAAGCTGAGTTCAAGAAAATCTGTATGTCCTATAACTCACATGATAAAAACATAATACTTGTAATTGAAGAAAAACTGATGTACTCACAGGTAAAAAAATAAATAATAAAATAGTCCCGTATTTTCTTTCTTTGAAAAATTAGGCTTTCTAATGAAAGTATCAAGACAATTCTACTGGCATTTTAACTCTTCCTGGATAAACAAAATCTGATTCAATAATGATCACAGCAAATGAACGAACAGAAAAGTTTGCAGCACATAAATAAATGCAAAATATTCTGCTCTAGATTGTTGAATAAATTTGAATGTGTGTTGCCATTGTGACTGAATGAATTTGTTATTTTGGATCTCAGGAATGAGACCTCCTGATGATGACGTATTATGGGGAGAGCAGGGGGGGACATCACGACTCATCCCTCTTTCAGTGACATTGTTTAAAATCTCTAACAGAGTTAAAACATCTTGCTTCCCCCAAAAAATACTTATGTAAAACACTAGAAGATATTAAATTTCTATTACTAATTCTGCACTGAGTGAGAGTTGACTTATGCAGCTAATATTAAATTTAGAAATTAAATACATATCCATATTGTATGCAGCCTAGCTGGAATTCACTAGATTAAACATACTAATTAATTTGGTCATGGTGTGTTTTGTATTATAATTCAGCATTTATTTATGAGGCCCACATATTCAGTTTACTGAATTTAATGACTGCACTGTTCTTAAACATATCATTAGAAGTGCTAACATTTGGTATCATTAACCCTGTATCATGCCACAATTAACATAAAATTATCAAAAGAATAAGCAGCCATGCATTTTCAAGCCACTTAAAACATTTCTAAATGTAATTATAACTATTTCATGCTAAGTAAAATTGATATTTCATTTTCACTCAAAGATATTCTTCACTCAAGAGAGAAAACAAAACCCCAGCATTTCTGATCACTTATTACTTTTAAATTTCCTGTAGAGCACAGTCATTCATAAATGTATTTCTGGGTTATCACACATCTAGATAGAATGCTGCCTCTTATTCACTGCAATAAATATGTGAAAGATGAGAACAGGCAATAAACATGAATATTTCGTTATAAGATGGCTCTTGTTTTGTGCTCTAATAATACACAAACGACTAAAAAACTTTCTGAAAGGTAAGAAGCATTTCTACTCCCAACACTCACTGAGATGTCACTATGGACCTCAGTCCCTAAGTCTTTCAGGGGTTTGTCGATATGTCGACACCTCCCAACATATTGGCCTCTGCTGAAATAACACACTCTTGCAATTGTCAGACAAACCAGGGGGAAAGAAAAAATCCTTCTATAATTTTGTACTGTTGTACGTACTAAGTCAAACTGTACTGAATGGTCAACACAGACACACATGTATATTTTTAGGAGCTGTCAGGAAAGCTTTTCATTCATCTGCCAGCAATATACATAAAAATCAAATTATTACTTCTGAAGATTAGACAATTAAAAATGGTTCATGTATATTACCACTGCAAGTAGCAAAGCAAGGTATATAAAAAAATCCTTCCTACCATCTATATAATTTCACTCACACACAAAGTCACCTGTTAAATCAGGCCCAAAACAAAAGTAAGGAACTACAGGAATCTCTGTTGCCTGTCTTCATTTTCTAAATAGTTACAGATGGAGGGAAATCAAATTTGAAGACTTATCAGTCTGATTTACCAAATGCAAGCTAGAGCTCTCCAGCATTCCTAACTGTTTTTATTTGGTGTAAGCTCAAACGACCATTTGTGGAGACTCAGTATTTCTCAAGTTCCACCATTACTTTAAAGATAAAATGTTTGTCTTCTGAAATGGGAACAACAATAAACAAATGGCAGTTTAGTAACTGATGCCTGAACATTAAGACTTACAATGACACTGCCTTTGCTGCTAAAGCAATACACAAACACTCACAACTTCTAGCCAAAATTCTAACCAGCTGATTTGTTGGAATATCAAATCTTTCCTTGGTTGGTTTCAGTTGAGTAGTTCTGGATGACACCACTCAACCTTCTGACACTGATAGCAAGAGTATCTCTTCAGGGGAGTAGGGAGACATCAGGCACTTTATATATTCAGTATCATGAATAAATAAGGTCTTTCTAAGAAAAATTGATGTGATAACATGAATTATGTGCTGCTTTGCCAAGTTCTCTAACAGAATGAGTTTGTGATTTTTTTAAACAGAAAATAACGGCTGAGCCATGGCACTTTTCAGGGGCACCAAAGCCTGTTCAAATTAGCAATGTATTTTATGACAGAGATGATGTAAACTGTTCACAAAAAAAGAAGAGTTAAAATTAACTCTAAATTGAGAGCGTCTCATGAGCATGAACCCTACAACCCTACAGAGAGTCCTCTGTAAGGTAAATGACATAGTCTTTGCTCAGGGGAGTAGAGCTATGCTGGTTTGCTTTAGTTGGGCATGTCCTAGCTTCACAAACCCTCATGTTCTCATTCATAAAAACAAAATTACTCCACCTACACAAGCTTTCTGAATGTATAGACGGTAACAGAGATGAGAGAAAAAAAATATTAGCAATACAATCTGGCTTTGGATTTTCATTAGACAACTGTGATACTATTTGCTTTTATAAAGCCGCTCAGTGATCATTAATCTCATAAGCATTACATCATTGGGAAAAGAGATTTTAAATTAATGAACAATTTGCTGTGAGAAGTAACATTTGGTATTTTTGTGTTAAAAGACGTATTATTGCTCGTGTCAATAGATTACAAACTTCTTGAGACAAGTGCCAGTCAGTTTATTTATGTGGTACTCTAAGCAAAAAGTTTCAGTATGATTTCTTTAAAAAGGTCAGACAAACGTTCAAAGAATTATAATGATAATGGATGAAGCCTTTGAAGGACGATGCAGTCTTTCATTTGCTAATCTAAAGTAACACTTATTAGCAATGATGATTTCTTCAACCACTACACAGTAACCCACTCCATGACCCAGACAAAGTGTATCAAGGACTTCTATGATTTAGGAAACTATTGTTGCATTATAGCAAGTCATGTGCCAATTACATTTTTTTCTCCCCTCTAAAAATTCTAACACTCAGCTTTCTATTACAATTCCTGCCAAGAAAAATACTTTAAATCTATATTTCACCAATTTTACCATTGACAGTTTTCTTAAGACACTAAAAATTGTCAAGACTCAAATATGAAAAGAGAACACATTAGTTCATTTGTACATCAGCTTAACTGCTGTCAAAAAATACTATTAGAAATTCAACACAATGTTGGAAAATAACACCAACAGCACTACTGATTTCAATATGACACGTTTTAAGTTCCACACCAACAGAGCTTTTACGACATTTGTTGGTTTTCTGAACTTTTTTCAAATGTTGGCACAGGAAAAATTAAAGTTGTAATATCTTCAGATTTTTGTAAACTGATATTTTACACTTCTGTAATTCAGATGCAAAAATACAGATGTAAACATTAAATTTTCAATTTAAAATATTTATAGGATCCAGATTTTAGACTGTCATTACAGAAAGATATTCTCCTTCCTTTTAAGGTAAATTATTTGCAAGAACAGATGAAGTTGGCAAATCTGTTTGGCACTAAAAATTTCTGTAATCATTCCAGTGTTTTTGCCAGAGGACAAAAAAAAAAAAAAAAAAAGGAAAAAAACCAAAACAAAACCAAAAAACAGAGAAACAGAGACTCTGTTATTACATAACTATAATCTATAGGTAAGATCACATTAAGATTGTCATTTCAAACATTTACCAGAAGTATGTTAAGAAAATAAAACCCAGGAAAGCCAACAAAAATAATTAATAATTTAACATATCTTTTCTCATGTTGAAAACTGGCTTTGTTTTCTTTTACACATGAAGATTGCATTTGCATTTATGAAAGCCTACTGTAAAACTAAACCAAAGTTGGTACTATAACCTATAATGCACATTTAACAGATGAAAAAAGATTTTTAACACAGAGATACTACAGCCTCCCAGTTCAGTAGTACGTAGTAATCCAGGTAATTTGCTACTTCAGTGGATTTGCAGGGTACGTTAATCAGCGCTGAATTAAGTACAGCACTTTCCAACTTACAGGTTTTGTTTCGCTTTCTGAATTTCTGGGCACTAATGTTTACAATTAACTTTTTTGCAGGCACAAACATACACATCAAATATCATCACAGACATAAGTTTCAAGATTCAAAATAATTAGGTCAGCTAGGCTTGAACTTGTATGTTGGATTTTAAAAAAAGTATACCCACTCCTTTGCAAGACTCATAGCATGTATCAGCACAAAACAGAAAAGGAGTTTAAGCCTAGAACTATCTCGTGACATCAAGCATCACCTTTTCGTAAAAAGTATTTTACAACAAAAGTAAATATACTGTAGGATGAAAGCATGTATCATGCAGACAGACCTCCATCTAAGGAGGTAATCACAGATAGAGTTTTGTGTTGTATTCTCTATTTTATAATGTTTAAAAGATTATTCCCTTTGTATTAGTTCAGTAGCAGCTATTTCGGTTACAGTATTAAAATGAACCTGTACTGACAATGATTCTTCCACAGCAAAAGACTGAATTAAGTGGTGTGGAGCTCTTACAGCCTGGTATTCATAAACATTTTGTAATTTTATTAGCTTATGATCTGCATAAGATCGGAAATATTTTTATGCAATGCTGCAGCTGCAATGTTCTGTATATTGTTTACATGTACACTTAGACTAAAAGGCTCATTTAATTAGTTCAATATGCAAACTTAAAAGACCTACTGAATGCAATTAGCATGTCTTGCAAGAAATAGCCAACTACAACTTAGATTGAAATCACTATCCTGATATTAGACACACATGCATAAATTTTCTTAGAATTGTGTTAACTGTTTTCAGAGGTTTCTCTCTTTTTTGTTTAAAGTTTGATCTTTTTTACTTATTTTTCCTCTCACTATTGAGAAATCAGTTTTACCCGAACTTTAAATATTTATGCACCTCACTCAGCAGTAGCGTGTGACCATATTCTATTGGTTAAGAATGAAACAGTGGCAAAGCTGAGACCAGAAGATGCACAGAGGGAATGCGCAAATATCTCAGTAAATATCGAAACAAGCACTATCCTCGCTATTTTAAAAGATAAAAAAAGAATTAGCACATCTTTCATTACCTACACAGGCAATATGCAGTAGTCGTACACCTTGTGATCTGAAACTAGCCTAGCCTCGTGAGTTTTGGTTTCAAACACTAAAGCTATTCTTCAAAATAATCTAGCAGATGTGCATTGTTACAGTATGTAGTGATGCACAAAGACACTATCCGTGCATTATACCCGTCACTCCAGACTGTATGTGAAGACCAATGCCATAGTTTAAGGAACACCATTCAACATAGCTTTTGGTTGTTTGGTTTTTTTGTGGGTTTGATGGGTTTTTTTTCTTTTTTTTTTTTTTTCATAAAAGCACACCATTTTTTCCTGACTAGTCTGTTGAGCTTCAATCAGGCCACAGGAAGGGCACCTGAGTCGCCTGACCCTGTACTCCAACTCTTGGAAGCCATACACAGTTGTTTTGAAACAAATCACCTCTGGAGATGGAGCAGGCTTGCTATCAATCACTAACAAGTTAATTCCACATAATAAGGCAGGTTTGGATGCAGACTGATACATTGTGAAATGTTGTATCTAAAATTGATTAGAACAGCACTCAAAATGAATGCGGCCCTCCAAACCACTTCTTTGCTCAGAAACATTAATCTCAATTATAAGGAGAGCTTCATAATGGTAATGCTTGGTATGAAAAAAGTATGAAATAAATCAGGTTTTATAAGACACAGCAATTAATCAGTTTTAGAACTAAGGAAAGGTTGTTAAAGCGGCATATTTTTACAACTGTACTCTTTAAAGCCTCTGTAACCTGCAAAAAATTAAATGTTTAGGGTTTTGTCTTGATTGCTCAGCTGAGTGTGGATATCTACGCTAACTTCAGGTTTCTAATATATTTGACCACAAGCTGAAACTCCTTGCAAATAATATCACCCTACTATAAAGTTAAAGCATTTATTTTAAGATCGTAAGGTACTCTCAGCCTATGAAGAAGAATTGCGTGCAAGCATCCTGAAAGAACTTACTTATTTAACCAGTTACCATGGGAAGAAAAATGCATTTCATCAAACCAAAGTCATTATTATAAAAACACAGTAAAATTATTTCTGATATTTTTTTGTGCAGTTGATACTGTGCAAACTTGCAGACGCTAAAGTCACATTATCATAAAGAGTAAGCCTAATGAGTTCACATGCACTCATTTAACAGAGCAGATTATACAGTAAAGCTCTTCTTGGAAGACAATATTATATACATGTTAAATCTGATTAACAATCTCTGATGTGTAGTATCACAGTTTAAATCTGCCTCTAAATCTTACACAAGTGCAACATACTATTGCAAAATTCTCAAATAATATTTTAATGTTTCTCTTCAAGAAGTTTATATTTTCTTTTGTACACTGCCAGAGAGATGAATTTTCTCTAACAGAAATGCAGCATTCAGTACAGTAAATGCAGTATCACTGTAAAATTAAAAGTACTTCTGACCTGAAGCTTTACCATAAGTCTCTGGCATTTCCTTTTAAGTCACAATGCCCCTTCACAAATAGCACCTGATCCTCCAAGTTGCTAAGCACTCTCAATTTTCATTGGGCCTAATCCAAAACTGATGCAAGTCAATGGGAGTTTTTGCATCAATCCACATGGGCATCAGTCTGCATAAGGCTCACTGATTTCAACTGGAGAGGCAAAGGTACTCGGTCTCTTACTGAGCCAAGCCTATAATCTGTTAATTGTTGGGGCTAGGAGATGACAAAAATATACCTTCACATTGGTTATTATTTCATTTTCTGATATTTTATGGGGTTTGTATAAAATACATGCTTATTAAAAGCTCCTATTATGGATTGATTTGTAAGTTTAAATCTAGTTTATATTACTAAATCCTTTTTTCCCTTTTCCATTTGAAAAGAGAGTAATTACTCCTGACTCAAAGAGATTTGACTGAAGCACCAGTCTTAACTTGCTAACTGGATTATGAAAGTTATTCTAGCTTTTTTTCCTCCAATAAATATTAAACAAAAAAATCTTCTTAGCACTGTCGAGTATTTCTTCTACCAAACAATATCCTTCATCTCGGTGTTCACTCATGTAGACTCATTTCACTTTTTAATCTGGTGTACCCATCTAATGCTTTAGTACTGCTTGCTTTTTTTTTCCCCCTCCCCTAATTTACCAGAAAATTGCAAATAACCCAGAAAGTTCATAACTGCATAGCTAGGAACTGTAAAATAATGTTATTTTTTCCTCAACTTACTGTATTTTCCCAAAATTTAACTGTTATATTTTTTCGTGTTTATTCATACCCATACAGGGCCCATTCTCCTAACTATTATTGCATTATATCAAAGTAAACTTTATGAAAATATTTCCTTACATACAATATTAAACCAATCTCCCAGATATGAATGCATTAATAATTCTGAATAGCACTTGGGTTGTTTTAGAAGGGAAGGGAAGAGAAGCTACATTTTTCATCAGAGAGTGTCTTTAAGTTTTTTATAATTAACTCTTCTGTAAAATAACTGACCACAGACGAGCGATGTTTATACTTCAGTTTGCTCTTTACTAAACTGAATTTTAGGATGTAAGCATCCACAGAATACTGTTGCAACTCTTTAACGGAAGGATGCAAAATCCTTTGCATGAAGTGTATCTAAAATGCAGTAGGTAACAGCCAAATAAACCCAAACAAGCATCTACCTAAGAAGGCATAATGTAAAGGACACATAGTATTTAGAAAATATAGAAATAAAACCGCTATATTTTTTTCTTAAAAAGTATTTTGAACTTAAAAATTTAGATGAGCCTATAACTACACGATTATCTTACAGAAATAGCTCCTGTTAAAACTTTTAACAGTGTGCGAGCACACAGAGTTGCCTTTTTGTGTACTTCATCTGGTTACGTTACTTTGCTTTAAAGCAACTTCACAACATAAAAACTTTTAAGCCTACGGAACAATGGACCCGCTCCTACATCCACGTAAAGGAAAAACCCACCGGATCCCAGACAGGTTTGCCATTTCAGGAGGCAGCCCACCCCTTTCCCACCACAAACCACGGCGACACGGGGTTTCTTTTGGTCACCGTGGGCTTTCACTGCGCAGTAACACTATTTTCAGTACAATTTCTTGAACAAACCCTAGAAAGGCGCTCTCCTTGCGGGTCTTCCCCAGAAGCCCCCCCGAAGCGGAGGGCAGGCGATCCCCGGCAGCGCTCCCGGGGTCGCCGCGGGCCGCCGGGCTCCCACAGACCCGCTGACGCGGGGGGGGGTGCGCGGAGGGAGCGCCCCGCGCGCACCGGCCCGAGGTACCGCGACCGAAGTTCAGAGCCCGCCGGGCGCGGGCCAGGACGGGCTCCCGCGCCGCCGCGGCGCTCACCGCGCACAAGCGCGGTCGCTTCCGCGCGCTCCGCGCAGCGCCGAGGCCGCTTTGGGAAAGCGCCGCAACCGCGGCGCGGCCGGGAGCGCGCGCGTGCCGGGGGGCGCCCCGGCGCGAGCCGCCCCGCTCCCCTCTCGGCGCCGGGCGCAGCCGGGAGCCGCCGCCGAGCCCGCGCAGCGCTGCCGACGGGCCCACACGCCCGGCCCCGCTCAGTTTTCCGCGCCGCGGAGTTTCCAGATGGAGTTGCGCCCTCAGCCCCTCCCTCCAGCTCCTCCAGCTCCCCCACCTCCCCCCCACACCGCGCCCGCGCAGCCCTACCTGGGGCCGCGTTCCGGCCGCGGCCGCGCGTCCCGGGGCGTCCCGCGGCTCCCGCCCGCCGCCCGGCGAAGGTCCCGCCGCCAGCGGTGTCACCGCGGCGGAGGGGGGGGGAGTAAGGGTGGGCCGCGGGAACCTTCCGCCGTCCTCCGCGCACCGGCCCCTCGGCCGCGGGGGTGGAGCGCAGCGGCCCCGGCTCCCCGCTGCCGGCCGCCCCCGCGGGCGCGGGGAGCGGCGCGCGCCACTTACCGCGGGCGCGCTGCGAGCCTCGCCGCCTCCGCGCCCCGGCAGCAGCGCGGGGGAGAGCGGCGCACGGCGGCACTTTGTCAGGCCGGGCGGGCGGGCGGGAGGGAGCGGGGGGAGGGCCGGGGGCCGGGCGGGGGGAGGGCCACGAGTTGCTGCCCGCGCCCCCCCCGCCGCAGGGGCTTACGCGCCCCGCGGAGTTCACTTTCCCCGCCTCCTCCCCCCGCCGGGCGGGCCAGGAGTTTGGCCGCTCTTCTTGCGGGAGGGGAGGGCGAAGGTGCGCGCACAAGCACCGTGCGGGGCGGGGGAGGAGCGCGGGGCGGAGCCGCCGCCAGCACCTACTTGCGCCGTAGCGCGGGGGGCCCAGCCGCTGGTCCCGCCGCTCCGCTCCGCTCCGCCCCGCCCCGGGACGGGGCCCGCCGGCCTGCGGCGCCGCTGCCGGCCGCCCTCCCTCCCCCCGCGCTGGTTCGCGTGGAGTGCCGCGCCGCGCCGCGCCGTGCCGTGCCGTGCCGAGCCGAGCCGAGCCGCACCGCGCCGCACCGCGGCTCCCACGCTGTGCCCAATCAGTGCATCCACGACGGCGGCGGTGATTTAGGGGTCATCCGCGAGCAGCACTTCAGGCTGATGAATGGCTCTTGGCAGCGTTCTGCCCTGATGAAGGTGTCTGCGTGCTCCTGATTGCAAACACTAATGAATTTACGCGCCCTCATCACGCCTTCCCTCTTCCCGGCGGGGACAGAAAGCTTCCGTCCGCCGTGTTTCGTTTTCCGCGGGGACGTATTTATTTTTATGAGGAGAGGGGACGAATTTGGGGAAGTAACCCGCGGCGCCCCGCAGCGCCGCGCCAAGCAGCGCCGCCGCCGCCAGCCCGCCGAGGCACCGCGCCCGCTGCCGGCAGCCGGGGCGCGGCGGAGCGCAGGCGGCGGGGCCGGGGCCGGCCGGCAGCCCCGCGCCCCGGCAGGCAGATGGGGGCCGGCGGGGCTCCCCGGCCCGCAGCCCGCCTCTCGCACGGGCACTCGCCGGCCCGCAGCCTCCCCCCCCGGCCTCTCCGCCGCACCCCGGCAATTTTCGGAGTTAGGCGGGAGCCGGGGCTGAGTGACCTGATTACAGCTTCCACATCTGCTTTTAAAGCCGTTTCTCCCTCGCGTACAAAGGCGCTTCTGCTTATTTTTCTCCCTGACTCCTCAGCATCCTCTCCACTCAAAGTAGTAGCTGTAACTTTTCACACGCTGAGATGTTACCTACCTACCCGTCTCGGACCGCTCTCTTTATTCCTTTATCCTTTCCTTTTAAACTCAAAGGCGTTTCACACACAAGATGCGAAACACTCGGGGAACTTAGATAGATGAGCAGCTTTGAACGTTTAGCTGGCTACCCGCTGAAGTACTTTGATTTTCCAAACTTAAATTTATCTGCCACATCTCCGACTCTGCCATGAAAGATGCGCGACTGTTATCTTAAACGCTCCCAGGGAAAATCCTCACATTCCTCTGACCCGAAATGACTGGAAATACCTCCTAATCATAGAAGCGTTACTGCAGAGGTTGCCGACGAGCACTGCTAGGCGTGTGTCTGTGGTCCGTCCAGCAGTTTTCCCTCACATGCGAGTGTTTTACCCTCGTGTTTGCCGTTGAGTTTGTACTTTACTGGGCTCGACCCGAGAGACAAGTATTGAAACTGATTCGGCAGTGCTGAGATCAGCATTTGAGAATTACAGCAGATACTGCACGCACACACACACCCCACCCCCCAAATCGCCAGCATCACAAAGCCCCGTTATGCACCAAGAGTAGTAGAAAACCACAAATGTTTCAAGCCGTTTGAAGTGGACAGCCAATGTGTAATTCATAATACTTAGCATACAGAAAACAAAACAGGTATTTTATAACGGAAATAACTTGTCTTCATCCCCAGGAAAGGTGTAATATTACTAAGTAACTACTTTTAAATACAGGTTTGGAAAAGTTCTTTTAAAGGTATCAAAATTAAACCAATGGGATTGAAATGGATAATCTGCACTGACTTTGGGGGTGACTTTGAAGTGGTGGGATTTAATTTTAAAAGGTAGGAGTCTCAGGGACCTCTCTAGACAGAGTTCTGTGCAGGTAAGTACCCAGACAATATAGGTAGAACTGAAATCGTCATGGCCTTGTCTTTCAAATAAAACATCCTACAAAGGTTTTAGTCCTTATATGAAAGCACCCGAAGTGTGAAAATGTGCATTGCACAGAATTCTTTGTTACAAAACACACCGGAACAATCTTAACCCTGAAAGTAGCCCCACACGCTATAATTGTTGTTGCATATATACAAAATAGCATTGCTGCTAAACCAAAGGCAAATCTCGTAGCGTCAGGGCTTTACATACGGTTTTCTTCTTTTTGGCTTACAGTCCTCTAACACAGAATTAAGAATTACATTTTGCAAATGCAAACATATAAAGTGGTATATTTTTGCACTACTACTTCAGACATTTGCATTACCTTAGCTAAATCCATTCATCTACTACTAACTCGAACTTTTTACCGCCTCCAAATATAATGAGTTAAGATGCTCCTCTAATATAAATAGAAAGATTATATAATTCCTTCCTTGTGCAAAGCCCAGTGGATAAACAACAAACGTCAACTACTTATTAATACACATTTGATGTTCAGAGTAAGTTATTTTGGTGCTCTTAACTTGAACACAACTGAAGCAGCATTACCAGGCTTAACAAAGTTTAATTAATTTTCAGCCTTCAGAGTTTAAACTAATTTGAAAAGTGTGCAGTCACATTTGTGTTAGAGCTTTGTAGGGAACTATCTTCCTAACGTCGACTATTAAATATGACCAAACTCTCTAAAATCACAGTCCAGCCCTTTCTTACTCTTTTGGATTACCAATAAACTTCCTATTTTAGTAGAGGAAGAACAAAAGGGTATGCATTCCTTATCGATTTAGACCTCTTTTTTTTTTGTTTGTTTTTAATAATGTGACTGTCAGTCAATCTTTTTGGACGGTAGGTGTTAGTGACAGAAGAGAGCAGGACGTCCTCTGATGCAAGACATGCCGACTCCTGCACTAATCTACCAGTAACACCAAAAGATTAGTCAAATTCAAGACACTGTCACGTTCTTTCCAAACTTCTTAAACAGCTTTTAACGTGTCCTTCCGTAGTTGAACGGTAACTCGGGCTTTCGCCAGGCTTATCAGCACTTTCCGCTCCCAGGACTGTACACTCTTTGGGATACTCGCGTGTCTGAAAATAACAGATCTCAAAATCTCTGCGTTGTCAAAGGTCCTTGATCTACAGCTCATGTGGGAAGAAATTGTTTCTAACCACTCGTTTTCCTTCGGGGTAAGCGGCAAGATGCGGTTTAGTGCAGCCGGGTAGGGGTTGCCTCTATGTGAAGGAAACCAGCAACACTACTCTGCGTCAGGATATTTCCTAATCGCAATCCTAATTAAGAAAATAAACAAGTGTTCCTTTCGACTCTTCCATCAATCTCGCTGGCTGATCCTGACATGGCAGCAGCTATTCCCGTTCGTTCTCCGCACCACCGGCTCCCGCTCCTGTGCGAGCCCCGGGAACGCGCCGAGCCAGCAGCAGGTTCCGAGGGCGCGGCGGAGCTGCCCCACTTCCCTCCGCGGCTGCCCGGCCGGCGCCCGAGCCCGCGCAGCCCCCGCGCAGCCCCCGCGCAGCCCCCGCGCCAGCAGCGAACCGCGGCGGGGGGGACGGTCAGGAGGTGACGAGCCGGCCGTGACCACGCTCTGCCGTAACCCCCGGGGAAAACCGCGCCCCCCCCGCGCCCCCCCCTCCGCTTTGGGAACGACGAAACTTTGGGGAGAAGGACCCGGGACGCGCCGCTCCGCCGCCACGGACGCGCCCCGTTAATCACTGCCGAGGTGCGGGGGCCACCCGCAGCCACCGGGGGAGCCTCCCGCGGAACCAGCCGCGCTACCTCGCCCCTTCCGACCCCGGCGGGCTCTGCCGTCAGAAGTGGATCGAGCAAGGCGCTTTGCCCGAGTGTCGAGTTGTGGTGAAACTGTAAAACAAATATTCTAATCTTATCACTGACAAAGCCATAAAATTAAAGAGCTGTCTGAAGAGGGAAATATGTCTTAATTACCTTAATTAAAGCAAGATAGGGCCTTACACACATTCATTTTGAAGCCACTAAATGTACCGATTATCATACAAATCAACCTTTAAATGGGGGTCATGCTTTTCCACTACATTAGTTTGTGTTCCACTGCATAAAACAAAGCTGTATGGGAAGCTGACCTCTGGTGAAAATGATGCACTTCAGACGCACACAACTGCTGACCCTCTTCAGTGGGTTCTTCGGAAAGAACCTGAAGGAGTTGGTGTGTGGTTTGGAATACAAAAATGCCTTTCATATGGTGTTAATACTGCGTTAGGAACTACTGCCCAAGCTAAACTTATGGCCTTAAAATCAAGCACATAATCGTTTTAATCACCTTGTATTCATTAAGTAGGAGCCATCACAAAATGCCGTTATTGCCATCAGTGTGAATTAGTACACGAGGCCATGAAAAATTCAAGATTTGTGTCTGCTGGTATAACATTTCCCCAGCAACCTACAGTGGGGGTAGCTGTCCATATTTTCCATGAACAGGAGGAATGCAGAATATTTATAGTGATTCAGAAGTTAATATACAGACTTTATATGCGCATGCAGAGGTTTACATAATAAAGTCACATTTATTCGGAATTTATGATATTTACAAGAAGAAAGAGGCCTTGTTTTAAATAAGCTTCATACCCATCACTAACATTTTTTTTTTTTTCCTTTATAGCTTTCTGGCTGAAAGATGTAAGAAAAAATAAATCATTGTAAGAAATTCCACCAATTAACTGTTCAAATAAAGGAAATCTACAGAAAAGATTATGTGAAAAAAATAAAAGATAAGCACATAGAGGAAAAAAGAGACCAAATGTGCTTTTCTGTTGTCTGTTTCTTTCCTTTTTCCTTCTTCTCTGCCATGTACTCCTCCTAGTAGAAGACATCACTAATAAATGCAGTCTGGGAAACACACCTCTCTAACTAAAAGCTCTAATGAGACACAATGATCTGCTATATTATTTTGATAATTTGGATGTTAATTGCTCCGTCGCATGTGCTTAAGCAGAGATTTTATTAAAATACTATTGGTTTTAAAAATTTCTTAGGCTGTTGGTAGTAAAATAGGTTGTATTCAAGAAGACTGCTTTCATTCCTGGAAGACAAGAGTTCAGGCAGTAGAGTGGTAACAATCTGTGTTTGTTCCTGTCTGCTCAGGAGAACTGTTTCTAATTGATCTGGCATGGAATTTAGTTGGAAATGTGTATGTTGCAACCTAAGCACAGTCCCTGTATGCTTTGTAAAGTGATCACCATATGGGCCTTATTTGAAACATTTGAAGGTTTTAGCCATTAACCTTGTTTAAATTGAGCTGCAAATTCAACTCTCGGAGCTGAAAAATATATATAAGTGTGTGTATATCTATATAGGAATATATATTGAATATATAGATATATGAATATGGAAATACATCCGTACACACATATGCATAAAGACACATCTACAGCCATGCACACACACTGGCCATTGTTAGGTATCAGGAACATGTGTCAATTATTTGTATATTGTTACTAATTAATAAAGGTACTAGTTAAATTTTTAGAAAATCTGTTGAGTCAAAATAAATGTGCATCTAAAGAGTGCTGGTATTACAGAGACATTTTCAATAGATGCCATTTTAATATTTGAGGGTATTTTTATATATTTTGTGGAGAAAATACACTTAGGTCTATTTCCACATATCAGAATATTTTTTAACCACTCTTCTGACATTATGGAGATTTAATTATGAAGGCCCAGATAAACTAACAGCAAAGCTGTCTGAAGTTCCTCCACAGGAAACTTTTAGGAGATAATGGTTAACTGTGATTCTTTCAATAGTACGTCCAATTATCAATTTTTAACCCTCAAAACTCTTAATAGCGATTTCTTGTTCTGAATGTAAAGTGAATGGCTAGGCTTTGTTACAGGTAATAGCACTAAGTTATGAATGCTGATGGCCCTCTTGTACAGCCTTAAATTACATTGAAAAAGATACAGTTTCTTTAATTAAAAAAGCTGCACTGAACTAATCCCTCTAGCTGAAAAAAGAAAAGTTTTAAGCAATCTCTTTCTGCTCTGGGAGAGAAAAGCAGACAATACCATAACAGATCAGAAACATAAGCTATAGTGTGCAGCCAGGAGCACAGCAGGGAACTGAATACTGCTCCGACTGTGTCATTTTTTAATCCCCCATCCCAGTTTTCCCCGTCTGACCTCATGCTGAGATGAAGTTATCACAGAAGACAGCTTTACTCTCACCAATGAATCCAACCCTGGATCTGTATTATCCTCAGCAGATCAAAACACCGCTTTCATCAAATAGCATTATCTGCATAAAAGGCATGCAATTGCCCGATAATTTCACCCAAACTATGCTATTCATTTAAAGGACAAGAAGAGAAATGTAATTCATTCCTTTTTTTCCCCCTGGAAAAGCTAACTTATACTTCACTCATGGGAACTTTTCTTTTTTTTAACACAAGATCTCAAGAAGAGGTCCATTAAAAGTTTCCCCCTGGTTTACAATTAATTGTTAGAGTACCCCTGTGCAGCTTGAGTGACGTAAGTGTAGCTATGCAGAAGACTGGCAGGGAGAATTCACAAAGCTTGCTGTAGCCCTGATATTGATTCCATTAGCCATGGTTCTGCTAACCCTAATAATCAAATCATATATGGCATAATTGTAGCAGCCTAGAAATAAATAGTAGCTGAAGATATTTACCGCAGAATATATGGAGAACGTACAGGAGAAGATTTGGTCTTCCCTATAAATAGAAATTTTACGTCTAATCGTTTTGCCTTAGCACAGAAAAGCTGCACCACAAGATCCTGAAATATCTTCACTAACGTATGTGGTGTTTATAACAAACATGCACATATATTAAAAACTCATGCTGGTGCCTTGTCTTCCAGAAAGGAAAGCGCATGATGCTGTGCCTCATTGGTTTTATTACAAAACAGCAAAGTCATGACGGAGGTGGGCAGATTGCTCCAAATGAGTGTCATTACAATAGCTATTGCAGTTGGACTATTCCACGTACTCTGCAGAAAATTGTTGAACTATTTCTGGTATTTTTCTGCTTGTAAAGGGCTTATGCACATCTCATGTTTCTTCCACAGAAAAATTAAAAATAATGGTTTAAAAATTTGTTTTGTTTTGTTAATACTTGTATGAGAGAGTAAAGATTGTTATGTGTTGGAGTCTTGTGCTTTCTAGGTCACTGGTAAGAGGTGTTCTTGTTTTCTGAATGGCAGTGTGGATGTTCAGCACCAGAAACAAGAGCTGATCAGTATCTGGCAGAGGGAACTTTCCCTTTGTTTTCTAATAGTACAAAGGCCTTGGTATGTCACGGGGCTGAAAATAAACTACTTGTCCTGGCCTAAATATTGCCTACTTTATACAATACTCTGCCATCTGCTTTTCTTTAGGACCACTGGACAGGTAATGTTCTCTATTCAGAGGATAAAACTTTTTTTTTTTTTTTTTTTTTCCCTAGCATGTCTTTGATACTTTCTAAAACAGAAGTTCTTTGAAGTGGCGCAGAGGTTTGGACTCACAGGATTTGCCTCAGAAGAGCTGGATTAGTGAGCCTAACAGAGGCGCATCACACATTTACCATGGGGCTGCAACCTCTCTGTGTACATGCAGACACTATCAAACTTCATATTATAAAAAAAATATCAGTTTAGTCCACAACTTTCTTGGGTCTTTCCAACCTCAAGGTAGAGCTCTTTTCCCCCTTGATTTCACAAAACCTTTGGATATTCCAGTGCTTCTTTATAAAATCAAAATATAAATATATATAGTCACTTTCCCAGTCAAGTCATGTCTTATTTTTCAAAGGAAACACTTTTCTATCATACCTGATAGAGGATCCTGGTGAAGAAACCCTGTATCAGAAAGCTTGTGTCCTTTTTCCAACTATATCAGCTAATCGGAGAAAATAACTGGGTTTTATAATCCTTATTTCTCATATATTCTCAGAACATCTCACTTATAGCAATATCAATTGTGTATTATTATTGATGAACAGTGTATGTAAGTCCAGCTGGCTTTGGACCTGTGTTCCTAAACATTTCCTATTCGTACCCTTTTTGTAGGTCTTATCATGTGTTTCCATGGCAATGGAATGTAACTTCTTAGTGAAATATTTTTTATATATTTTTGTTGTTGTTGTTGAAATGGTTTATACTGCTAGGCATTCAAACCGATTCTTGTGTAAAAGAAACAGCATGAGCTGAAGATGTTAATTTCCCGTATTGGTATGGTAGTATGCTATGTGTGTTGGTATAATCATATATGGAGCCCCACATGCTGTTAATCACTGAGGGGTCCTCTTTCTGTTTATGAAAAGAAGGGCAATCTGATCAGGAAGAAGAGTGCTAGTTGGGAAGCATGTATGCTCCCCTTCCTCCAGTCTCTAGGGGTACTTCTTACCTACTATTCTGTGAGGCAAGGACACGTATAAAGAGTAGGTCAGCTCTACAGCCACGCCACTGTCCAGGTATCAGGTATGAAGATGAAAGAGTATGGTAACTATGGCAGTTTACTAGGTAGACATCTTTTTTTAATCCTTCCATCTGATGCCAGAATGGTCATGGCACTGTAATCAAGAGTTCTGTTAATATTCAGGCATGTTATCTGCATCACAATGTATCAGCATTAACTTTTAAAAAGTTACAAGAAATGCAGAAAGGCAATCCTCTCTAGAGAGATTTTCATTTAGGAAAACCAAGGAAGTGACAAAGAAAAACAAACATTCATATCTACTGACAGAGCGATCAGAAACTACCACAGATGTTAATATTGATGCCCTTGAATCAACTTTGCTAGACCAAAACTCATTTTTTAAATTTAAAGTTTATGCTATTTCAGGATATACAAATTATCCTCATTCTGGATTTCCAAATCTTTTCTGTTCAAATGTGTTTATTTTTCTGGCTTGAGAGAAGTTCACAACATGTTAAAAATACAGATTTTAATTTCTTTTTTTTTTTTTTTTTTAAAGGGAAATAAATTTAATCAAATATATAGTGTTTTTCAATCATTAGGAACTAAATACAGAAAACTCCAAATGTCTTCAGTGAAAATAATACATGAAAAGAACTGTTTACCAGATAATTCTGCTCTCGAATAGCAGTCCTGAACAGAATTTATTTCACTCACTTAGAGTGACCTATATTTGGATTCTATGATATTTATCTTGTATTCAGAACAATGTGACTTCTGTATGTGCATGCAGAAACATAGCAGCTTGAGTGGGACTCTGTACTCTTTTACACATCTCACCTCAGCATTGGAGAACCACCATCACTGGAGACAGTTTTGGCACTGATATAAATTTGGACTGCCATAGTCCCTTCCATCATATGCTTTCAACCTTCTGTTTGCATTTTCTTCCAGTTGTCTATTAAATACTGCATATATTAGTTAAGGTGATGGTGAAACAAACACCCATACCTTCTGGATGCATGAGTTCTTTCTGTTCTTTTTTCCAGGAATTTAAATATGGAAAAATGAAGTAGAATGGAGGATGAAAACCAAAATAAAATAACTTTTGCTTTTTTTTAAAAAAATTTTTTTTTTTTTTTTTTTTTATATTCTCAGCTACTACCATAGAAGTGGAACATTTGAGTTGCTGATTTCATGGCAGTGTAACTGCACACATCATGTCTGATTTTACATTACTTCTCCTGAATTACATTGGATCAGGACAAGATCCAAAATAGTGTATTCATCAAAGATTTCAATAGAAGATAAATAACGGCAGGATTTTTTAAAAGCTAAATTATCATCAGACCACTGAGTACTTATGATGTGTTCATGATACCATAGCACGTCCCTGAATTCAGACAAAAGGGTGGAATCTTAGAAAACCTAAATCCCAGTTCAGCACTAATGCCAGCTCTAACATTTGCTGACTCAGAGAAAAGCTGTCCCACTATTTTGGGAACAGGACTTGCAACAAATGCAAAATGGAAAAGGAAATAGTTCTAACTAGCTTCATTTTATAACACAAATCTTTTTGGAAGCTTTCTGAAGCACACAGCTATAGTTTCTCTTTCTGAAACGTTCAGTATTCAGATAAAACTAGTTAAACCCCTTGTATATGCATATTGTAAAAATATTGCTTTTCAGTTTTTACCCTAATCAAAGAAATGGAAAATCATAAAGAAGAAGTAGCAGAAATCTACAGCTCATATGTTGGCAAAACTTGAGCTCTGCATTTATATTTTTCTGTTAGTTCTCAAAATATTCACAGAACAATAAACTTGTAATGTCTGTCAGAAGGAATTCTATCACAGAAAGTATAAGAATAGATAAGAAACCTATTGACTCAGTTTTATGGGGCTTATTAGCTTCTTGAGTGTTCCTGCAAAGGTCATATTTGTACAGGCTGACACTTTGGCCATTTCAGGCACTGTGGCAATAGCACTTTCTTCCTCTGGCAGCCTCTTCCTTACTACCAAACTTAAGCTACTTGTCTTCATTTTAAGGATTCTCCCATTGCCCTTTCCCATCCTGCCAGTCATCGCTTCCTTACTGTCAAGAGCTCAACACCCATGTCAGCCTGGCATATGATGCCAGTCACTGTTGCCAACTCTTAAAAGTCTGAAATGCATCTCTCTGCTTTTTTTTTTTTTTTTTTTCATGATTCCTCTCACACTTGGAAGAAATTCTCTATAAAACCCACAAACCTAGCTATTTCACTTGTTTTCTAACTGCTTCTTAGAGACTTTCCCTTGGTACCTTCAAAAAGCTTGGACAGTATTTTGCAATTGTGCTGACCAATACTCCCGGTGCTGCCGTGTGCTGCCATTAGCTGCACTGCCTTGTTGCTTATGTTTTATGCTTACATAGTAAAGTTCTCTGGAAGCAGGAAAAGACTTTTCCCATTTATGTTACGTCTAATGCAGCGTGTCTGAGAGCTCTCACAGTCTGAGTGCTCATTGAAGCCATGGCAATACAAATAAGTAACAACATTGGCAATAATCAAATTCACACACCACTTCCTTCAGTAATTTGATAATAGGTTCCATGTCTATGCTGATAATATTCCTCATTTTTCTATGTTTTCTGTATGTGTAAGTACTACTTTGGCTTAAAGAGGTGCATCTGCATGTGTTAATCCTCATACAAATATTAGACTATTTTAACATGTATACTTATTATTACACATTAAAATGAGAAGTGATACACAAAGTGCAATGAGATTGTTGTATCAACCAAACAAAAATCAGCCAATGCCATTAATAATCAAGGCTGCCTGTGTAAATGTAATTCAGTATCCTGCTTTTAGGTATAAGGATACTTTAATGATCAAATACTTAGTCTTTGTAGAGGCCAGTCTTATTTAGAGGAAAGGTAGTTAATCACTATGCAGTTTTATCTCCTATAATCGGTAGATTTTGCCTGATCTTTCTTACTTCGTGTCACTAGAATTCTGTCATAGGCAGTTCTATGGTACTGTGGGCACAAGTTTTAGGTATTTTACACTGGAAATAAACCTCGTGGCTCAGAATGAAAACTCTAGAATTGTCTGACTAGTTTAGAAATTTTGGGTGCCTAATCTGGAATACACAAGTAGGCTGAAGACAGAGAGCACGGTGCCACCTAGCATTGCAGATGTTTCTACAGAATACCTAACCCAGTAGAGTCCACTGTGAACATTCCGGTTTGAGAGACTTGCCCAGAATCATATAAAAAACTCTAGGGGAAGCAAACTGTTCTTCATGTGACATGTAATGTTCCCTAACCATGAAATCACCTTTTCTCCTACAATCCATCACAAACACATGTTAATATTTTTCAACTAAAGAGGAAAGGGTTCTAAGGAAAGCCCATTCAATACAAACTGGTGATTCATTTCTATAGGAGAATGTCCATGAAGTGATCGTTTAATTAAACCATGTAACATAACCACAAAAATAATATGCCGCATGCACTCCACATTTTGCTAATTACTTAATTTAAGGAATTAGAATAAAGAATATAGTTTTGCGAATTTTAATATTAATTTGCTTTCTTCTTATAGCTTCTGAGGGAAAAAACAGGAAAATGAAAAACATAAGCTTTCACTGTACATACTCAGAAATTTTACCCTTTGGCTGACAAATTCTATTAACCAATAAATTTGTATGATTGGTAGCTGGTTTCGCTGTGGACTAAGTGAAAGGAAAAATCTCTCTATTCTCTTTCTATGCAGTTTCAGCTATCAGTTTCTTTTAAATGAAAAAGATATTAATATTGGATTTTTTTCTAGGCCAACATTTTGAAAATGAAATGCTTAACTTTGGAATATGATAGAATAATAATAAAATAAATAATGTCAAATTTCAGTTTGAAAATGCCTTTCTTGAGGAAAAAAGCCAACCTGAAAGCAAAATGCTAAACACAGTTAAATAACTGGAAACAAAGGAAAACTTTTCAGTTTTGACATGGAAAAAAAAAAAATGTTTGCATTAGAAAACTGATTCCTACTCTCTTTCCCAGGTCACTTTAAACCTCTCCATTATTCTGTTTCAGTTCTACTGGAAACAGTCCTCTGTTTTATTTTATTTTATTTTTTCTGTTTGGACATTGGACTAAATTAGTTATCACTCAACCAGCTTCCCTGGGGGCATTCACTCGCTCTTTCCATGTACATGCCCTCCAGTTCACACACGTCAGACCCAAAGCTACCTTCCTTAAGCTCCGGACTTTTTTCCACAGCTTTGTTCACCTCAAATTCCTCTCAATGCTCTTTCATACTTGCAATGCTTCCTCTTCAGTTTTACACTTTAATTGACCACAGGAGATGTGTTGGCATCGACTCACTAAAATATGACTGTGCTGGGACTAGCAGACAGACTACAGTGGGAAAAGAAAAATCTTTTTATTTTAAATTCCATCGCTCATCATCAAGTTCCCTTTCAGAAAATAGACAGAAAGGCTGGGAAGAGAATCCTGCAATTTTTACGTAGGAAATATTTAGTTCAGACAGTATCTTCAGAAACCTCACCTTCCAAAGAGGACATTTCCTTCCCAGCAGGGGACATTATCCTGAACTTAGCTCCACTGTACCTCTTCACTGCTACTAGTTGTCAGTCGATAAGGTTTGCATTAAAAGACGTTTCTACACTCTACCAGTCTCACTGAAGTGATTTAGCTTAATCTTGGCTCGTCGAGTAGCCCTTGTGGCATCACTCTAGCACATTTAATTCAGAATAACCAGAAAATGAGAGGAAGATTTTCTAGGTCCATTTTAACCTTCACTTAACTGCACAGAAGTGACTTAAAATCTTTCTCTTCTGCACTTACTCCGAATATTGCAAAAATGGAGGAGCTGGTCTTGTAGGTTTCATTTTTAAATTTAAATCTCAGTGAAAGGAAAATAAATAGTTTTAGGGAAAGAGTCAAATTTTTTAAACATTAAATTGAAAATTGGTTGGTTTTAAACCTTCTTTTTAGGCTACTTTCTCATTCAGTTGTGCCAAGCACTTAGTACTGAGCTGATACATGTGAGACTGCTTAGTTTGCCTAGTACAATCTCATAATTTATCTAGAAGACGCTTTGTAACTTAGCTCACCAAATGTTAAAATAAATTGCTCTTTTCGAAGCCCTGATGTAACTGTGGACTTACGGACTCTTCACTACTTTGGTATAAACTTTCAGTAGAACATATTGTACGTTCAGATGGCTGACAGGTACAATACTGCCAGCCCTGCTTCTACAACTGGTAAAAATTAGAAAATAGAAGAATACATTTTCTGTATCACTGAGAAAGTGTCTGGAGGAAGACCTAAATGAACAAGAGGAAAAATAGCAAGAGTGCTTACAAGCCTGCAAACCCCTAATGAATGTTTCTAACCGAACTGCTAGCAGCTGCTTGTAGAAAATATGTATCACTGACCTTCTATCCCCTATTACTTTTTATTCTCCTGATCCTCCTGCCTTGTTTGCGTCAAATATAGGAAACTGTTTCAAATGGCCAGATTGTTGCTTTTGCTATTACACTTATAGCCCCCTGCTTGCAAAGGAAGAGAAATGGGAGGTTTGCAATTTCATTACGGGGCTTCCTTTGATTAGCTGTGGTAACTTGTGATGCTGAGCACCTGGCAGACCAATCTATACACAAGTAATTGAAGAGATTAGAGGAAACATTCCTTGTCATAACCAACATGATGGCTAATTTCCACACTCTATTGAAGGCTGTTATAATTCTGCTTCCTCCCCCTTATGGCTGAATTTCCACATTATGTGTGGTATAGCTTATAGTAAAACAAATAGCTATCAGGATAAGAAGCAAGGATATGAATAATGTTTAATGTTTGTTACAAAAAAAAAAAAAAAAGCGCACCCTAAACAGAAAAGAACCACATTTAGAATAGATATAAGAAAGCCCCAAAACAGTTTAAGAGAAGTATAGTATGTTAGTTGAGAATTTCAAACACTTATATTAGAATAAAATAGCATAGTTTTGCTGTTTCACTTTATACTAGTTACTAATATGGACCCAATTTTTTAGCAGCAGCTTTTAAAAAATATTTAATAAAACTCTATCAAAAAGTTAAGCAGCGGACAGAACAATTTTTGAAATTTATCTTGCTAAAGCTCCATTAAATGTTTTTCCTACTTCAAGAACTTTTTGCTAAGTTGATGGGAGGGAATTAGTCACCTTTCTTTGTTGCTGCTGTACAGAAATGTCATTTACAGCTGGATGCCTTTCCATCAATGCATTAATAACTCGTGTTTGTGTATTTTTATAGTATATATTACCATTTTATAATGAAATGTTAAATATTTTACTTGTATTTGTATTTTACTTTGATTTGTACTGAGTACTGAGCATTTGCAGTATTTCTATTTACTAGAATATTTTATTAAAATTAATATTTAAAATCACCCATTGCTTAAAAAGAGTATTGTTGGTTTTTATAACAATTGTCTTCCCTTCAATACTGTGACCAACATTTAGTCTGTTGTAGTATAATATCATGGATAGTATAGGACTTTACACCACCTTTTTTTGTGAATTAAGAACAGGTTCCGGGCCACTCTATTGGAAGACATCTCCATTCTGACTGTAACATTAGTGAACTTCTGATTCACAGTGAACAGTAAATTACTGAACTTCTCCCCTACAGAATAACCACTTCGATAGTATCTTCTCAACAACTGGTTTCATGGCTTTCTTCTCTCCAGCACATTCTACCACACATATTCTTACCTGGATCCCTCATACTACTGCCTACTGTCCAGTAAAACAACAGAAGAACAAAAAAGACATGGACGAGGAAGTCTCACTGAATCACTTGTCTTGACATGTGTGAATTATTAAAATCTGAAATTAGTTGTTAACTGAAATGATGTTGTTTTATTTCAAGCTACACCCAACATGTAAAGTTTGCTTCTATGCTCTCCCATAGCTAAACTATAGAGAGTGTGCCTCCTTGGCTTCTCTTACTGCCAATGCCTAGTTATGATAGCCCCTCAAGGCAGGCTTTTAGCACTTAGAAGCTTAAAAGGCTACAAACTATAAAAACACATATCACAGATGCCTCCCTTTGGTATTAATAATACTCAAGATTTAACTTAGAATTTTCCCCCTCTAATTATTCAATATACTTGTCATTATATATGATATTTGTTTATTGTTTGAATTTCTCAGAACTTGGGTAATGAAAGTTAATAAAGCATTGCCCTTGTATATTCTTTCTAGCACAACATTAAAATTTCATCAATAAAATATGTGATTAAGAACAACTGGTTTTACTGGACAAAAAAGAGATGGGAATGTTTTTGTTGATTTTGCCTTACAGTTGCATTTTGTGTAAAATATGCTCCTAATAATGCCATCAACATAGATTTCACCTAACATAATTTATTTTTTAAACCCTGCATATAATCAATCCTCCATTAAAAATGATCAAATTTATTATGAAATTTTAATTAGACAATAGGTGCTTATATTTTGTACAAATCTGCCATTTCTTCTCATTGTCAGCATCTGCTGCCCATACTGGTATTTCCCACAGAGAAGATCAATTAATGTACACTGTAGTTTAAGTTACCATATTGTATGGCTACTTAATCACGTTCCAGCTCAGAGATTCTATGTAATTTCGCCTCACCCTCCCCTTCCACGGTCATTAACTCTGATGAAATTCTCATTTGGAATTGAAAATTGAAAAGCGGATTTACGAAATAGTAGCCTAAATCCATGTGTACTTTATTCTCCAGTACTCTCACCTCTAGCATAGGTTCTTATACGACACTCATCACTACATTACCTAATCCAATTCTGAGTCAAAGTGCTGCCGAGTTTTTATTTTATTTTATTTTAAAAGATTATAGATTTAGTTGATCAAATCCAATCACAAATTCATCAAAGTATTATTACTGAAGGTAAAAGTGTATGTAATATTATAGATGTGGTTTCGAAGATGTGCTTGTATTTCACAGCACAAGAGGAGGGAATATTTTAAAACCAGATGCCCCAAAAATCAAGAGATACTGTTCATTCACATCTATGATTTAAAGTGCAGTCCCATCGGCTGACTTCAAAAGTCAAAAGACTTTGCAGTAACAAAGGTGGGTGTTTGGGTAATTATGGTCCAGGTTATAGGGATTCTAGTGACTAGAAAAGTAAGGATACTTGACATGTGCCATCTGAGTGCTATGAAAAAAATGCATTGGTTTCCTGTTGTTAAAACTGGTAACAAGCCTTTGCTTTTGACATTACTTGTAAAATATTTTCTGTGGAAGTTCCACATTTTAACATTTCAGTCTGGAAGGCATAAAGACATGGTTTTTGAAACGTCCATATCCAGATAAAATATTTACTTTTTTTTTTTTTTTTTTTTTTCCTAGGCAAGTGGTTCTGTATGTTGCTCTTACAGGCTGTGCTTTGATCAGTTGCTGACCAGAAGATATTAAACATTATTGTTGGTTCCAGATTAACTAACCTGGAACCACTTCCCAACTTTAGAAGCTGACACACAACTAAAATGACCAGTGCCATTTGTGTTAAAAACCTACTTTTTAGATGTAAGAGATTTATAATATTTTATCCATTAAAGAAAACTGTAGGTCTTATCTTAGAAACAAATTATTTCTCCATAAACTAATTCATCCATTATATTCACTTTTTGAAAGATCCAGATTCATAATTTCTGAGTTCTGAAATTATACTTAATTAATATTTTTCCCAGTGCTTGTACCTTGATTTGAAAGTGGCCTAGTGTCGGATACTGAGAATCAAATTCCTCAGTCAGGAAACTCCTCAGTAGGACTGGGTAGAGAGATGGTGGTTTGGTACAGAAAGCTTGGGATTGTTGTATCTCAGAAGAATGGGCTGGTCTCCTATGCTGGCAGAACTAAGGGATTCTCTGCACATCCTGACTTCCAAGTTCATTTTCATTATCACAAAAAACATTTTCACACTGAAGTTGGAATTTTTCTTACCTAACTTTCACTCAAGGAATGTAAAGAAATGAGCAATACATCCCAGCAGTTAGCCACTTAAGAAGGAATGGGCTGCTTTCTATGATTGCTGTCTCTCCAATGGCTATAGAAGTTGTTCACACCACTAGATTAAAGCAGATGTATTACTAGGAGATACATGTAACATAGGACATGAATTTAGAGACACCCACCTCTAAAAAACTGTCCTGACATAATACAGCAAATCTGTGACACAGCCAGAAACTGGACTCACTGCTCCCTACCAACCACATTTTAATTGCATAATAATTTTAAGACAAGTGGTGACTGCACATTGTAGAGGAAGTATAAAATCAAAGATGGGCATAGTTCATTATCACCTGAAACCTCTGCAATTAGAACTCAATAATATATTCCATGTATATTTATGGAGTTTCTCTTAGTAATTTTTATTATCTTCAACCTTAAAATACCCACACTAGGCTATGAATCTTTTTGAGGATAATCATTTGCACTCTTTTACACTCAAACCTACAAGAATATATTACTAACTTGGGGTTAGAAAACTAATTTTTACCAAATTACACAATCACAGAATCATCTAGGTTGGAAAAGACCTTGAAGATCATCCAGTCCAACCATTAACCTAACACTGACAGTTCTACACCAGATCCCTCAGCGCTATGTCAACCTGACTCTTGAACACCTCCAGGGATGGGGACTCCACCACCTCCCTGGGCAGCCCATTCCAACGCCTAACAACCCGTTCTGTAAAGAAATGCTTCCTAATATCCAGTCTAAACCTTCCCTGGTGCAACTTGAGGCCATTCCCTCTTGTCCTATCGCTTGTTCCTTGGTTAAAGAGACTCATCCCCAGATCTCTGCAACCTCCTTTCAGGTAGCTGTAGAGGGCGATGAGGTCTCCCCTCAGCCTCCTCTTCTCCAGACTAAACCCCCCCAGTTCCCTCAGCCGCTCCTCGTACGACCTGTGCTCCAGACCCTGCCCCAGCTCCGTTGCCCTTCTCTGGACACGCTCGAGTCATTCAATGGCCTTTTTGTAGTGAGGGGCCCAAAACTGAACACAGGAATCGAGGGGCGGCCTCACCAGTGCCGAGTACAGGGCTCAGATCCCTTCCCTGTCCCTGCTGGCCACGCTATTGCTGACACAAGCCAGGATGCCATTGGCCTTCTTGGCCCCCTGGGCACACTGCTGGCTCCTGTTCAGCCGGCTGTCAATCAGCACCCCCAGGTCCCTCTCTGACTGGCAGCTCTCCAGCCACTCCTCCCCAAGCCTGTAGCGCTGCTGGGGGTTGTTGTGGCCCAAGGGCAGCACCGGGCATTTGAAATGAATATGAATTTCAAGCACTTTTTTGTTATCATCACTTACTTAACACTGTAGTGATGGGGAAGAAAATGTTGAGCCAACACCACAAATTCTCCTGTTAATTTTTATGGAGGATCAGCTGAACAGTATTTGGGTTTTTGCTCAGCAGAGGGCAGAATACAAAGCTCAGTTCTGCTGGCTAAGCCAAGAACATGCTTTGTTGCTGCTTGTTTTAGGGATGTGGCAGCACCATGCAGATCCTCCTAGGATGATGTCCCACAGGAACGTGCAAGATTTCAGAGGTCTGGGACTTTGAGTAATTCAAAACAATATTTATATGAAGTCTGGATTTGAAACACAATTCTGTGAATGAAATAGCCATAATATTAACAGTATGTATAATAGACAACCAACAAAATATCAGACATCAGTATAAAGCAGTTCTTAAAGTTGAAAGTGACTTCAAATATCTGATTAACAAACAAACAAAAAAAATAATTGCTGTTTTTTTGTGGTTTTTTTTTTTTTTTCCTTTGGTGTTTTGTTGTTTGTTTTTATTTTTCTCCTTACCAGTTTGCTTATTCTTTAATTTTGCTTCATGATCTAAGTATAAAAATGTAAAACGAATGGATTAATAGTATGGTTCTGTGCAGAAGAATGCATATATGAAAAAATGCATTATTTGTTACTGCTGCACTAAAATCAATTTAACTTTCAAATCTGTAGGAATGCACAAGAAGTTATCTTGCCCATTTCCCAAAGATTTAGTAGGCAATGTGCTGCAGTAAGATGTCCTGTTACGCAAATTTTATTGTTTTATAAAATATCCTATAAGGTTTTTCTTGCAAGTATGAAGAATTACAAACAATTCAAACTAAACATTTGTCAAATAAACAAACTACATTTATCAAATAACCCCCCCTACATTTTGTGATACACTATCCTTGCATTGCATTTGCTTGTACATCCACTAATTCACAAGTACAATGATTTGTGATTGCTCTTGCAGTTATTAGTGAGAAATAGTGAAGTTGAACAGCACAATTATTTACGTCTCTGCCACTTCTCATGTCATACTGCTTTAGAGCTAAATTTTATATTTCTTTATGGTTTGATTTATAGCAAGCTAGTTACCTCCCTCATCAAAGGATGTATATATATAAATATATATATATATATATATATATATATATATTAGTCTTTCCTCAATAACTACTTGGAAGGTTGGTGCAGTATTCCCCCCCAAATTTCTACAACTAGGCCATGAAAGTAATTATTAATTTCCACCAGTATAACAAAAAAGGTCTTGGAATGTAGGTCAAACCAAGGAGTTTAGTGCTAATTTTTTCTCATTATTTAGGGGAAAAAACTCCATGTTGATATTATTACTGTATTTTTTAGAGTGGTCTTTTCTTTATGTTTTATTTAAAATGTTAATGGAGTATATTTGCAATTCAGATAATTTATTTTTAAATCACTGTTCTCCAGAATAATGCACTGTGAGCACTGTATACATGGGCAAGTCCTCTTAAAGAACATGCATCAATTCTCTTTCCTTCTGAAGCACACTGCAAATGCCCTCTAACAGGGCACAGCAGCATTACATAAATCATCTTATATGAAAAATTAACATGACATCAAATATTTATAAATATTAATGTGTATGTTAATATAACCAAAGCTGTAACAAACAATCATAACCTTGCCAAGTTTCTTAGGACAGGCGCCGCTGATAATGATATCCATTATCTCTGGAGGAACGCACAATTATGAAAGTATACATGGGATGCTATATTGTTATCTGCTTTTAAGTTCATCCATTAAACACTCCACATCACACTGGATATTAACCTTCCTCTTAGCTCTTTGTCAGATACTATTTTTCTGTGTATTTACACATCCACATGAATGAAAAATGAACAATTGTTAAATGTATACAATTTCCCTACTTCATTAACCTATGTATCATACATTCCATATCATACATTCCTTTGCTCTATGGCAATTATACCTTATAATGTCTGATATCTACCTAGCCACCTATCTGTCTGTCTCGCCATCCATTCCTCTATCCAGTACATAGCATAGCTCACATAGGAATTTGTGAACTCTTTTGGTTTATCTTTTACATGTGCTGCATTTATGCTATTATGATTTAAGTTATGTCAGTATTTACAGTCGAAACTTTAATTTTTGCGGTGTAATCATTCTAGAAAAATTAACACTTAAACATGAAATACAGTAGAATGCATTTCACTGTGATCAAATTTGATCAGTTGCTATGAATTTCAAGCACTTTTTGTTGTCATCACTTACATAACATTGTAGTGACGGGGAAGAAAATATTGAGCCAACACCACAAAAGTAACCATGTTTCTCAGACAGACATGACTAGAGGTTTTATAACTGTGCTTAGCACATGTGCAAAAGAGATTAAGACCCAGGAAACTTCCTTAAAGTTTTAAGATGCACATCCAAGGCTAAGTGATGTTGGTTACCATTTACAAGGAAGTCTTCACCTGAGCTGAACAACTGAGTTATGCCTCTTTTGTAATATATCAGTTCAAACACATACGAAGACTTCTTCCCATTACCTATTTTACAGAAAAGATCATCATAAATACAGATTCTGTATAAGCAGTTGCTAAAATACTGTATGCTGTCAACATCCTTTATCATTCAGGATAAATAAATCAAAATTAGCAGCTTAATGTAATAACATTCTCATCCTTATGATTATTACCAGTACTATTATTAGGTATGAATATAGTGAAACTCATTTCAGAAATTGTTTGAGAAAATAAAATTTAAAAACAAGGCTTAGCAGCTAGAGTATTACTATCTTTATTTCACAGAGGAGCCAACCAAAATGCAAAGTAGGTAAAGGCTCACCCAAAGTGGGGGAAAAAAAAAAAAAGGTCTCGCTCAGCAAGGTACTACCTGGAAGATTGGACTGCAGTGAATCTAAGAAACTCATATAACTTGTGCATGACAGACACATATCAATTTAATGATTTTGCTTAGTTTTAAAATTAATGATATTTTTAAAATCTGGAAATATTAGGATTTAGGTGATTCACTCAGAAGAGCTAGCAACGCATAAGGCAGGAAAAGAAAGCTGCTTGCTTTTTAAAAACTGTCTAGGTTAAGTCGCTTAGAGTGTGTTCTCAGCATTGCATTGATTACCCTTACATTCCAAAAGCATGGAGAACTTTTTTTTTTTTTTTTTTTTGAGGGGGGGTGGGTAAGCACTAATTTTGCCACATCAAATAACATAAACTGGTTTAATGCTTATATTCCATACGCATTTTTATTTGTAAAATAGGGAAACCGATTCTTTCTATTACATGTGAAACAAGACAAAACCAAAAACTGAGCCATAATTTACAAATCAAAAAAATTTATAAAGGAGACCTTTTTTTCAGGCGATTTTCACCTTTAAGTTTGTCTACCAAGTCCTAAATGACAATTAATTACAAATCCTAAACCAATGCTGGGAGATTTAGGTAAGTTTCTCTCTCCTTCCCACTTCCCCCCTTTATTTACTTATTTTTTAAAGGAATGGAGGAAGGACTTGCAATATCAGGATTTAAATAATTTACTTCAGTGATGATATCCCATACCCTGGACAATTCAGGATTTTTTTTTTTTTTCCTGAGTTTTTATTGATAAATGGGATTGCTATTGCTTTTGCCAACGTAAAAGCTCACTTACTTTGTTTACAGAGATTCTTTGTAATTTATCACATTTCAAGTCTTTAGTAACCACTGAAATTGATTGTATAATTATGTAAAAACAAACTATTTTTTTAAAGATAACTATGCATAAACTGTATGATTTTAATATTGTGGATAAGAACTTTAATTCAATGCACATGTCTGAGGTTAATTGTGTAATACTGGTCAACATCCCTTTACTACATTAAGTATAAATGTATTTTTTAAATAAAAAGAAGACTAAAGAATTGGTCATTATTGTGTATATGCTTCAAATGTAAATGATTACATAAAGCAAAGCATGTAGAAGTATGTGCACCAAAACTAGATGTTCCTTTTCTCATTTTTGTCTGCTGTTAATATTTGAGAATGCCAGATGTATTTGTCTTTCTGGTATTACATTTTTGTTATAACTGTTCAGTCATTTGCTTATAATTGCTCTTGTTTTTTGCAAAAAATATGCCATTAGTGTATTTGTAGGTTATATGCAAAAGATTCAAATTTCAGAGCTCATATTATCTCTCAGGATCAGAAAACAACATGCGCAGAGTGTGAAATACAAGCCCTTTTCTCCCACAAAAATGCCAGTCTGAATAGGACCTTTTTGCATATGCAGTTTTAATCTTTACTTATATAAAAAAAAAATCAATATTTGTCAAGTAAAAATGTCGTTCTTGACTGAGTTTAGAAACAAGCAGTATTATTTCCCTACTAAAAAAAATTATCAGTACAGTTTTTTTCAGCAATTGTTTTTGTATTTCCTACCCTTTCCTTCAGAATACTGCAAATGGAGAGTCAAAACTCTCTGGGAATATGCTTACAATAACATCTAATCCCCACAGTTAAAAAGAGAACACAGATTAGTAGCTCCCACATGTTTCTGTAGCTTCACAAAAGGGCTATAGTCTACTTAAAGTGATTTGGTGTTTGTTTTGTGTCATTATAAAATAAGAAAAATTCCATTATATTATTTCTTTTAAGGAAGCCTTTTTTAATGCCATAGTCCTCCATATTAATTTACAAGTGAAATACTGTATTCCTGTATTCTAGGTACATGTACATTACTTCAGACATCTAACCTTTTACATACAGAAACCCTACTCATACCCCAAATAGTGGTTTTCTCTTATATATTGATATTAGTATTATTCATGTGGAAATATAAATGCTTTCAATAATTTTACCAATCAACTTTAAAGTTCTTACATAAAAAAAAAAAGACTGGAAAAATATCTATTTAAAGAACAAAGGCTAGATTAAAAATATCAAATTTACTTTTTAAAAAGTTTTGATCCCTTTCTTACTGATTTACAGATGACTTCAAAAATCCTGATTAATGTACAACTCTCTCTGGATGACTGTGATATTTTAAAAGTATATCCTGTATATCATCCATACATTTTTTTAAAAAAGAAAAGCTACAAAAGTGACAGCTAAAGATACATGTATTTTCTGATTCCTCTGCAATATCTTTCCCTTGTAGTGTTGAAAAGACTGAAGCAATTTTTAGACAAGTACGCACCACGACAGAAATATTGGAAGTTCCTACTGAACTAAAAAGCCCCCTATTAGACTTCACAGATCCTTCAGAAAATGCCACTGAAAGTACAGGCTTAAAAAAGAGAGTAATTCTGGAAGTACATATATTTTTCAAATGTGGCCGCTGTGGTACCTGCATGATGTAATTTAAGGCATGAGGAGAAAGAGGAGAAATATATAATTACTTAAATGAGTGGAGAAACAGCTGGTCTTGTGCCATAGTGGATTGTATTCAAAAACCAGCTGAAACTGGGTTCAGGAATGAATAAAGGATCTAAGGCTGATGGAAACTAAGCATGTTACCAAGGTGACATACTTCATCTTGGTGGGACAGCTGTACTATTATTGAAACACCCTAATTCTAATAACCTATGGTGCACTACTGCTCAAAAGACAACTTGCTTTCTCTGCTTGAAAGGACACTAAATGGCTGTAAATGCTAACAGAAATAATGCAAGGAGCAGAAAAGGATGTGTGTTTTGCAGAATAAGGAATTAGGACAGGGATGAGAAAAAAAAGTTAAAACCTAATAACATTTTTGATGTTTTCCTCTTAACAAAGATTACAAACTAGTCAGTTAACGTTGTACTTCTACCTAATTACATTGCTAATTGTAAAATAATGTTTATGAAGTCCTTAATGCCAAGGAATCAGCTTCAAGAGGGAGAGTATTTTCAGAGTGGCATGAACGTGTTAGCAATATGGATTACCCGAAGAAAGAGAGATCAGCAGTTATTATCTGGAAGGCAGAGGCTTTCTTCCAGAGGAGTTGTGAGGTTGGACACAGACATGGAAGACTTCTGTTTCAAATAAGAGAGCCAAGGTCTCTATTCCAGCTGATTAACATGTGTGATAGTAATCTTCACTCTCTTGTTTATAATTGTATTTTTAAATTTTAGCTGTTGCATTCTATTAGCACAAAAACTTTGTTAAGCATTAATATATGCTTAAGTAGGGACTCTGGCTTTTGTAGACCCAAGGAAAAAACAATCAGACAAATGATAGAACAGAATTCATAGATGTTTCTTCCTTGACTATTTCCAGTTTCCCTTCTTTTCTCTGTCAGTATTTACTTAAGATATTCAAGCCTCAAATTTGCCAAGGTAACAACTAATACTATCACTCAGAACATGACAGTGGGGTAAGTATACATTTTTGTGATTGATGACCTTTCTCAAGGCATCCAGAATGGATCTTTGCACTCACGTTCCTGCTGTATGACTCACAAAATACTACTGAGATGAGATTAACTGATTTGCTGATTATTTCTTGTTGATCATAAAAGTGAGCGGATTGCAAATAGAATAAACAGTCCTGAGAAAAATATTGAGAAGTTCTCTTGATATAGCATTTCTGAAGTTCACATGGTTTTAATTTGAAATTTTTTAATTTGAAAGCAAGGGTTTTTTTGTGGTTTTCACAAAATGCATCTAGAGCATGCCTAAATTTTTCAACAGATTGGAATGGAATGAAAAGGGATACAGAATACACAAATTTATCTGAGTGTCACTTGATCAATGTTAATGACATTTCACTTCTTTCCTTCAGATCTGAATTTGTCTTCTATAATCTAGATCTGTTTTAGCACTTAAAGATATATATAAAAAAAAACATTTTCAGTTGAAAAACATTTACCACAGCTCTTGCTGACTCAACCCAGGGAAGGGCACTGCCCTTCCTCCTACAGTAGAGATGGTGCTTCAGGAACAGTCAAGTATCCTGCTAAGACTATGAGTTTCCAAGCAGCGGTCTCCATCAGCCAGCCAAAGCAGCTAGCTGGAGTCCAGATACTAAAGTAAATGGAAGTATTGGAAAAAAAAAAAAAAAAGAAAAAAAAAAAAACAAAAGGAGGGGATGCTAGATTGGATCTAAAAAAGCAGCATTAATAATGCATAAGAGGGAAAATACACACAGGGAAATTTCTTCAGAGCCCAGCTATATTGCCTAGTGACAGATTCATTGTTACAAACTACGTCAGAATTTCAACCCCCCTGCCCCAGAAGGTCATAGTTTAAGTTTTCACTGCAATCTGAAGTAGGACTACATCCATATTTCCCCACATTAACGAAGAACATTAATCCTGGGAACAGGGAAGGGTTGTGGCAGTTGAAAAAACCCAAAGACAAGTTCAGCTGTTGTGAAAAAAAATAATGTCTCAGGCTAGGACTGGATGAAACTGGAAACGCATTTCCTGGAAAAGTTGGGAATCTTCCGGAGTGCAGGGTTTTCTAAGACTGTTTAATCATAAACCAATACTGTTTAAGTTACTATGCTGAATAAAGAAACAGTTACCTTGAAGGTTGTGCAAATGCAATGTTGTTGATGACTGTACACAAAAAGCGCATAATGAGAAGAGCATAACGAGAAATGTATGCTTTTAAAATTGCTAGAGTAGCTGTATACATTAAACAGTTTTGGGAAAGAAATGAGGCTAGCACTCTTAATCCTGCTTCAAAGGATCACGTTTAGCCCTGCTCTTATACTTACTACAGTCTGCCTGCAGCTTTGCACAAAAATTACTTAAACATCACTTAAAAATTAATACTCGCATCTTTTACAGACTTCTTTTACAACAGTTAATTACCTTGTGAGTTACAAGCACCAACTGCAATTTGAAGTATTAATATACTGTAAGTATGGTCATTTCTATTGCTGTACACACACTAAAATATAGACATGCTTTTGTTACTTTTCTGGGACACTCATAATTAGTCACAACTCCTCTGACCATGCAGTATCCAGACAGAAGCTTTATAAAATGGTAGATGCGGAAACTAAATTTAAAGCTTCATTTGTGTAATCTTGGAACTGAATTAAACCAACAATACTTTATATGCTTTATTTTTCCTAAACCATAGACTGAAAAAAAAAAAGTTCTGAAAGTTTTGCAGCTCTCAAAACTCATGAAAACAGTGTTATCAGCAGACCTGTAGTGCACCAAGAGTATAGTGGTTTCAGTTTTTTTTAATCTCCAAGCAATTTCTCAGTGTCTAGAAGTATAAACTCGATCAGGAGATGAGTAATTCTTTAGATGCTGAAATCTGTTGGGAGTATGTTGAGCTTTAACAATTAAAAATAATTCTTCTGGTGGATGTCCAGAAATAAGTTGGATCCTGACTCAGTACTGGCTTTATGAATAGCACATTAGATTAGAACTACGCATTTTTAATACAAAGCAATAAACCACATCTTTTCCCTAATGACCCTGACAACTAATTTTCTATAGATTTACACTTGAGATCCCTGGATGAAACCCTTTGTAATCAGTATAATAATATACAAACACAAAAACTCAACACTTCTTTCCCCTAAAGCTCAGCAGCTCAAAACACTGAAGTTGCACACGAAGCACTGATAATGTTTCTCTATGGTTACATCAGATTTAACATTGCTGCAAAGGTCAACTCAGAGCACCACAACTACCAAGTACAAGCTTATTGTACCAAAGGTCACGCAAAACTGTCCCTGCATTGAGAGCTATTTTGTCCTCCTTGTTTATTAATGCTGATCTATCTATACTAATGGATTTAGCGTGTGGGTGGCTGGGGAAAGAATGAGAGTCCCTGTATCTCAGCTTCCATTCTTCATTAATATTAATATAATCTTCAGCTATACCATACTGGTACAGTACATGCTAAGAACTTACAGGACAAAGAGCTCTGTGCTTAACAGGCATGTGTATTCATTTTGAGAATCAAATACACCCTGTAATATGTTATTATTCTGAATTATTAACTGTGGCCTTATATGTTAACAAAGAACAGACTTCATGGCCTGAAAGTGACAACATGAGCTCCGATGTTTACTACATGAAAAATAACTTTATTTTAAAAAGACACTGGTATATTTAAAACAAAAAGAAAATACATTTAGATATCAGTAATGCAGTTTCCATGCTTAAAAAGCTTCCAGTTCGTTTTCTTTGAGTTTAGTTACATAAATGCTGCAGAATCAATCCCAAATCCCACAAGATGTCCCATTAAAAGTAGTAAAAGTATATACATCTGTCAGGAAAAACTGTGAATGAGCATCTCAGACTGAATTCTTCTGTAAATCACAGGGATCTTCGCATATGCAATGCTCTGCATTCCTATCACTACAGCTAGGTAATTGAATTTACTGGCCAAACCGCTCGAATATTCTCACAGAAACTCCCAAAGCAGGAATGGTAGTTCATCATATAATTCTCCGGTGTAAATCCATATAAATTACATGAATAAATGTTAGATGTACTTTTGGAAAAAAAACAAAACCCCGGAACCAAATCCAAAATACTTGCCCATAAGTGTCTCTTAAATCAAACAAAAAAGTGATACTCATGAATGTCATACACCTGACTAACTCTACATTAATTAACTCCAAAGGCTACCTCTCAACCCCAGTAACTGCATACAGGCAATTTTGGTGGAAAAAAGCACTCTAGGGATGAGAAAAGTACTGGGGGGGGGGGGGGGGGGGGGGGGGGGAAAGGAGAAAAATATGAAACTATATTAATTTAAAAAAAAAAAAAAAAAGAGAGAGAAGCTATTTGCTGAGATACACTGAATGGTGATTGTGGAAATAACATATCTGGATGGAAACCCAGCAAAAGCAACCTGGTATTGAATGCAAAATGTTATATATTAGAAGAGAAATGTTATGCAATATGTAAAAAGAAAATCATAATCTCAAACTCACCGCACTCTTCAATATTATACCAGTGGTCCTAGATAGTCTTTTTCTAAATAGAAAATTTCCATTGTGAGAAAAATTAAAACAAGATTGAATGTTTAATTTTGGATAACAAAATGGTGTCTAAAAGGCAGTTAGAAAATTAATAAACACAAATCAGTTTGCTCTAATTTGATTTTCATAAATAATGGTGAAATAGTTTTTTTCTGTTAGAATATAGTAATTTAAAAGAATTTCGATCTCTGTTTACTTTGCTCTAGTTATGCTAAAATTTTCTATTTACCCACTAATAATTTTGGCTTATCTCTAGTTTGTTTTGTAATTTTCTTATTTTAATTCCATCTTTTATCTGAACACATATAGATGTTGCAGATTTAAATTGCTACTTGTTTCACTGTCACTCATTAACAAGGAATATTCTTATTTAACTCATGTTGTGTATGTTCAATATTCAACATTCTTATATCAGAAAGCCTAAATTGAAGATAATGTCTAGAAACTGGTAAAATTTTAACAACTCCATGCATTTTAGAAATTCCTACTGCAAAATAGTTAAAAAAGAAAAAACTGAAAATGTAAAAAGAGGAACAGCTTTTAATACCACATAGAACAATGCAATATATGTGTAGAAAATAAACAGTCCGTATGAATTAGCATTTCAATGTTTTGTAAACTAAAGTAATATATGATTTTCATTATTTTAGTAAAATTAAAGAATGGGTTTACAGCAGAATCTTTAAAATTTCATATTGTTCAAGCTTGTTTAGGCACGGCAAATCTTTTCAGCATGATGAATGCCTACGAGCAATCAGAGGTACTTATAGATACTGCAATACTTTCTAAATTCAAAGCTAAGAGAAACAGATACTCTCATTTTTATGTAAGCCATTATGAGAATTTACTCATAAGAAATCTGACATACTATGTCCTATTGCTTTAATATAAGCTATATATTAGAAAATACTTTTTCTGTATTATGTGGAATTCACAGGAGCAAAAGCAATTGCATAATATGGTGAAAGCACAAAGATTTACAGCATACATGCCAGTGAGGATGGTGAAAGTATTTGACCTACATTTCGACAATATAAAGGAAAAAGTAGTAAGTTAAAAGACCTTGGGAAATCCCACTAAAATATCTACAAGCAAATTTTGCATAATGTTTTTAAAAGCAACAACTATTTACTTGACAACCACATAAGGAATTTTGAGTTTTAGAGCTTGTTCCTTCATTGCATTAGTCCAGGTCTACATCAGTATGCCCGCACTGATTTCATTGGAATAGTCACCAACGCTGAACGTAGTAGAGGCGCAGATCAGGACCGTAAGATACATGGCATTCATTGCCAAGGGCGAGCAGCTTACTGCTAAAGCTAAGGGAATTTGATTACCTGTTACAGATGCTGGAATTTCAGAAAGTACTTCAGAGCCATAACATATAATACTTCACTTCTTCTCTTTCATTAAAAACAACCCCTGGCATTCAGATTGAAAGAAAAAACTCTCCAAAATGATCATTCTCTGGAATAATTCTTCATACTTTTATGGTACAGTAGCGATTTCAAAGTTACTCTATGTTTGGTCATCTTTTTAGACTGTAATGGGCTTTCTAAACTTGACTGGGAGACAGGCTTTCATCTTCCGTTCACTTTGGATATAAAATCGATGGGATTTTATTTGTCTAAAGAGGGAAAATATGTACAAATGTCTCAGTCTTAAGTTGTTTCTGCATTTACAAGAAGTAAACCTATGCTTATTTTCATGGGCTTCCCTAAAGCTAGTTTCAAGTTACCCACAAATGCTAAGGTATGCTATTCATAATGTAGGGTGTTTATTTTTCATTTATTTGTCTATTTGGTGGTGGTGTGTGTGTGAACACCACCATCAAAACTAGCAGTTCTTTGTTACACAGAAAAATTATTTATTCTAAATACATGTATTGCTTTTGATAGAGTTTAAAACTAAGAAACTTATATGGAGAAATACTAAAGTATCTAGTATTTTGGGGGCAAAAAAAGGATAATTTTTTTTGTTTCTTTGTCAGTAAGTCTTCATGTTAAACTAATCATAAGGGAGGAAACTTAAGAACAATTGCTGTGAATTTTAGAAGCTCTCCCTTTACAGAAGCCAAACTAACATAATTTCTTGACTCTAATCTTGATATCAGCAATAAACAATCAATGATGTCCTTTCTTTTTGGTAGACAAGCACTTAGAAGTATTAAATAGGAGTGGACAGGTCCTCTCATTTCATAAAATAATTATTTCTCTGAGGGTGGGAAATGAAAGTCATTTGTACGTTTACTTTTCTCTTTTAGAAAGCTAAAACAAATGTGTAACACCGTATTTCTCTGGAAATCAACTATTTTTCTAAGTAATGGTTGGGGAGAAGAATGCATTCTCAAGGTGAAAAAGAAGATGAAACTTCCTATGGGATCCATCCAATTTTGAACGTTGTTGGAATGGCATCTTCGTATTTTATTACAGTCACAACATCACCTTTTTTTTTTTTTTTTTTTTTTTCTTCCTAGAGCTGAAAACTGTCTTCTCCTTCTGCCATCATCAATAACTTTCATTACACATTTGTGTGTAAAGTGACAGAGATGACTCCTCTATGGTGCTTAACTTTTCCCAGGAAAAGGTATGCAGATGGTGCTTCTGTCCTCTGTGGTTAGCCAAAGGATTGAGAGGTATCCGATATGATTTTCTTCATTTCAAGGAATCAAAGCCAGCAAATGCATGAACCCAAAACCTCTCCAAATTGCAAAAATTTCTGCTGTTCACTATCCAGTTCTTCTCTTGAAACAGTCCCATGTACTGCCAGAAGTGAGAACGATACTGCATGCACATGCTGTTATCTGACTACTGAATCAAATTTCTCACAGATACTCAACGATCTGCCTATTGTTTTCAAATACAAATTACTATGCCATAAGCCGAAACCACATAAAGTTTCTTTAACCATTATATTCTCAATATCTTGAATCTGTAGGAGGGACTGTAGGAAATTTGCTGGTTATACTAGTGAAGTATTTTTATCCCTTTATTTTAAATTCAAAGAAAAATAATTGAAATATAATTCCAGTAAGATAACATAGAAACTCAGAAAACATGATCTTAAATGTTATATCTTACTATAAAATCTAGGCAAGTAAAAGGCTCTTCGTGAAGTAGCATAATGGTACATAAACCAGCAATATACCTTTTGCAATTTTAAGGGATATCAGTATATCTGAAATACATTTCTATGGACATACATATGCTGTGCTACTTTACCGTCTCTAGCCTTTCCCTACCAAAAAGGAGGAGAAATTCATACATTTTATCTGTGTATTTGCACTGGGTCTGGCAGAGCTGGAATTGGTTTCCCCTGCAGCAGCCCTCACGGTGCTGTGTTTGATGCTGGGAGCTGGCAGGGTGTTGGCAGCACCCCGGTGTTGTGGCCACTGCTGAGCAGGGCTTACACAGCACCAAGGCTCTTTCTGACATTTCCCCCAGTGGGACGGGGTGGGCAAGATCTTGGGAGGGGACACAGCCAGGACAGCTGACCCGAACCGACCAAAGGGATATTCCAGACCAGATGACGTCTGCTCAGTATAAAGCTGGGAGAAAGGAGGAAGGGGGGGTGGGGTCACCCTCGGTCCTCCGAGGCAACCGGTACAAGTATCGGAGCCCCCTGCTTCCTGAGAAGGCCCCACATCGCCTCTTCACGGGAAGTAGAGAATAAATCTGTTTTCTGTTTTTTTGCTTCGCTTTGCTTATATTAAAACTGCTTTTGTTTTACCCTTTTTTGTTTTAAGGGTTGGTTTTTTTCCTATCTTATTTTCTTTGCCCTGTTCAGAAAAAAGGAGGAAGGGGGGGAATTGAGTGACTTGGTGGGTACCTGGCATTTAGCCAAAGTCAAACCACCACAGTATTCTAGCTGGGACAACACTGATTTTTTAAGTTACAAATATGAAGAATATAAACAACCACCAATGCAAAATTCTTCTCATCATTGAGCATAACTATTCACAATATTGCACATTATTAAATAATTCATCTTTTGACCTTGTTCACTTGCTTTTTATCTGACTTATGTTAAACCTGTCAACTGCTATGCGTCTAAGAAAATACCATCACATGCATTCACTAGTATAACAGGACAGGCTGAAATGAGTAGGTTTAGATAATTTAATTAGGTTATAGGGTTTTTTAATATAATTCAGTAAGTATGCGAACTTTTAACTTGTGTTAACTCAATTTCCTCATGCTTTCATTTACCATTTGTTGGGGACATTACAGTGATTAGCCAAAGACCTTCCAGCTCTTAATGTTCTCAATAAATTCTGGTTTAAATTGACTGTCACTTTCTCGCTATAATAAAGTAGATATTTGACATCTCAGATTGAACCAGACTACTGTCTATTACATCTTCTTGAAGAAAATTTTATACTTTCACAAAATCAACAGAAGTACAGTTATACTAAAGATGTGGCAATGAGTAATCACAGCAGGTAGGTGGGCTGGACAAGTACACGCTCAGACAGCTTCACAATTATGACTCTTTTGGGAATTAAAATGGGACTGTGAGCTTTTTGTTTGACAAGCTAAATAACACTATATTCATATTTAATTGTTTTGTTACCAAGTTATTAGCAGTGTCTGAACTCCCTGAGAAAAACCAAAATATTCAGCTTGTCAGCAATATATATATCCACTGTGCTGAGATACAAATGCAACAGCAGTGTTCTTTTTCTGTTAGGTTCAAAGATTAGTGTGGGCCAAGTGCCTCGAAAGCCAATCTGCTAAACTGCAAAATGGCACACTAAAAATTCTGCAAATTTATGTATAAAAATTCTCTGGAGGCTTTTCTATCTTCTTTTTTTTTTTTTTTTTTTTTTTTTTTTGGATTCAAGCAATTCTCAGATATATTCGTAACTTATTTGGTCAAGTAAAGATCAGGAATGACATATGGGATAGGAAAAGAGGAGATTCATAGCCCTAAGTCTCTCAGTTCCTTATAATACTATATATTCACATCACAGACATGTATCTTGCAAATATCTGTATTTTGCAATCATGGCCTACGCAGTGCTCAAAATGTGTAGGCAAATAATAGTGTGCTAGACTAACATTTTTTTGAGAACAAATTCTGTCTCCATATGAACTCTGCATACTGGATATTTTTTCCCACTACGGCATTTTTTTTCCTTTCTATTTTGGCTCTCTCTCTAGACTTCCTTGAGCTCTAGCATGTCTTGATCAGGTTTTCCCCCATATTTCATCACTTGTGGCCCTCTTAATTAATCTTTGATTTATTTTCCAAGACAACACAATTTTAAAAGTGAGAGTCTCCTGTCCATCCTTCCTGGTAACTATATCTGCTCAGGGATGCCAACTTAAAATTTCCTCTGTATCTTACTCTGGGCTCTCCATGGATTCAGATGAAGAACATAGCTCTCCCCTGCAACAAATTCTTCCTCTACATTTTATATTGCCTTATTTTTTTATATTGCCTTATATATTTAGATATTAATCAAGAGTCACAAAAATAGGAGCCTCCAGTTAAAAGTCTATATTCATGCTCTGGTTTTTAGGACCCTAGTATTCTAAAATACTGATCTCAGTGGAAAATCTCGAGTGTTAATCACTTTTCAAATATCATCTCTACTATAAAGGGTTTTAATATGGATCGAGATCCTAGACTCAGGTTACTATTTTATTTTTAATTTTGCCTTGCCCTAGTTTTGCCTCTTAATATTTTTTTTCTTGAAACAGTAGTTTGACTTCGGCAATTTCTGAATCATTTTTATACCACTATCCATTCCCCATTAAAAAATTAACTCCCGCCCTCCCACAAAAAAATGTTTTTATAGTCAGTATTTATATAGTTCTGGGTTTGTTTGTTTTTATGTGAGCAATTTTTCTTTCACATCAGTAAAAAATAAGCTGCCTTCTGACATCTATCTTCATTCTTAGATTTATCAACAAAAGAACTTGTCAGATTTTGTATGCATAAAATGTAAAAAGAAATGGTCTTATGCTGCGTTTTTCCTTTTTCTGTAGTTCACTGCATCCACAGCTCTAAACCAAGACCAGTATTTATCCAAAGATTTTAAGCAGCTGAAATCTCACAGAATAATTATACAAAGTAGAAAAACACTGTTTCACATTAGACTTGAAAAACAAATTCACAACATTGACTTAATTTGCACATATATTTTCAAAACAGTAGACTTTTTTTGGGGAATACACACATCTGTCTGCCTGCTGTATTACTGTAATAGAGTAAAAGAGGGTTAAACTGTAAATGCTTCAGAATATTGTATTTATGTATTGAAGCATTTAGCACAAGAAGGATGTAAGTACATAAAGGAGATTTACCTGCAAATGTGAAGAAGGAATTGTGTTAATGTGAGTTGGCTGCTTAGCTGGAATTTTTTATTTGTATTGGAACTTTCAGCTTGGCAGGATTCTCAGGCTCAGATTATATACAAAAATATAACTTTCAGGTCAAATTTTGGATGTGTTGAAGTTTGATGGTGTCCCTTTCTTATTGACCTTATTTATTTATTTAAATCCTCCAGGATTAGGCAGAGAGCAGAATTTTTACTTGCCATATATTTTTTAAGGGAACTCTAGAAAATAATTTCTAAAATTGCTTTGAAATAGGAAAAATGCATCACATTCAAAATTGTTAGCTGCATTAATGCAATTAAGGTACTGCTTATTCAGCTTTTCCATTTTCCATCATGGTCAGTCTTGTCATTTCTATTGTAGGCAGAAATAAATTGGCCTAAGCACAAATACTATATTTTCATTCTCAGAACAAGGACTGCAATAGAAGAGGACACAGAGCTGGTTTTTGACCATTAGTATGCCATTTGTTTATCCATGTGGTCTATTTTATCTTCAACTCTTAAGTGTAATTTTCCATAATCTGATCTACTTTAAAGGATGAAAATTACTTTTCCTGTAAACCAAGAAAGCAATAAAGTATATAAAATGATTCAAAAGTAGTTAGTTTCCTAGAGGTATTCCTCCTGTCATTGTTGGAAAATTGCAAGAGGATAACAGGAAAAGGATGGGATGCTTTCTGTTCCTGGTGACCCCAAAGTTTGGAGTCTGCCCAAGGAGATCTTAATAACTGTAGGGATTCAGACTGATTTCCAAGGATAGAGTTCTGATGCAAAGACACCAGCACTGATCACTGTGGAGGACACAGGACTTACCTTACAATGGGAACTAGGTATGAGGCTTTGGGAAAAAAACAACCATAACATAAAACCCCCTCCAAAACCCCAACCCCCTACATAACCTGTAAGTTTGATGACATCAAATCCATGAGTAGTATGTTTATTAAAGAGGAAAGTACTATTCTTGCACAAATGAGAAATGAAATAATTTAATCTTAAAAGGTATCAAGTTTTGCATCAATAACGACTCAGCAGCTTTCTGGGTTATATGTGAGCAGAAATATATAAATAGAGTTATTAGAAACAGTAAAGACCCATCTTTCAATGTGAAAAGATAATTAATAGAGTATACCTGGCAAGTCTGCAGCTATTCCTGTATCAAGTAAAACGATAACAGCACTGAACAGCACTATTTCTAAGCTTGTGAACAATGCTGTCAAAGAACTGCCTTTACAGCTTCCAGTGGGGTTTGAATAGGTATTTATATATATATATATATATATAGGTATATATATATATAGGATAGAGTATACTCCTTCTTAGATATTTTAAGGCAAATCTTGATGATAAATCTACCAGAAAGAAATTTTGTAAGTGTAACACACATTTCTTAAAAGTAGAGTGCATTATACAGTTAATACCAATCTGTTTGTCAACAAGAAGGGAGGGAGAGAACAAGCTCTTTCCTCAGGTTACAAGGAAACGAAGCTTCTTGCAAAAATTCAAGTAATTTTGTCATGTCCGCACAATACCTATGATGTGGGAAAGGAACTATGATCTATCAGATCAGTTTCAAGACAGCTCCATATTGTCTTTCAAAACATGATGGACTTTAGTATTAAAATCCTCTAACATATTTGTGTATGTATCTGGCTTCTGCTATGCTCCCTCTTACCCTCCTGACATTTCAGGAGTTCTCTGCCAGATCTTACAAATGCTCTCCACTAAAAATAACTGCTGACATTTGCAAGTGGCATGCACTAATCACATTCAGAATATGACTTTTTATGTACACTTATTTGTGTTTTATATTTTTTGTAAGCTTTCACTCTGGTTATTAAAAAAAACCCGAACGGTGTCAAATACATTCCATAGCTGCATTAAAATAATCAAGCTCTTATAACTAAAGCATTTTGATACTATTATATTACATGGGGTTTTGGGTTGCCTTTTTTTTTTTTTTTTTTAATGTAAATAGTAACTTGCCTATCCAGTTTTCAGTGAGTGAAGGCAATGGCAGTCTGCCTCATTACATGAACAGCTCAGTCTCTAAAGGAGAGAATCACACAAACTGAGTAACATGAAAGTGGCTCCTCCCGGGAGATGGCCTCACCTCTCTGTCAAAAGGGAATAAAGGTTTATAATTTAATTTACTGCATTCACTGTTTAAACTTCACCCTAGGGCTTCAGAAGCCCCTCACTTCTTGTTGCTTCACCTACTCTGAACTACAAGGTTGCTACAGGAGCTGTGTCTGTAACTGTCTGTGGCTCTGAACAACTGCCACACCCAGGAACGGGGAAGAGTGTTTTCCCATTAAACCCAAATTGGTTTCAGTTTGGCTTGGTTTCAATCTTTTTGTTTTACAAGATCATGGAAGAAACTTTTTCTTTTTTTAAAGGCTTGTGAAGAGTGTGTCTGCCAATCAGTTGCTAGGAGGCTGAGGCCTGTGCTTACTATGAATAAAATTTCAGTTGATTTGCTCCCAGAAGTAGGAATTTACATGCGTTCTCCTGGTGGACCCTGGTCCTTTGAATCAGAAATGTGAAGTCTTTGCTAGACATAGTGCCCAGTTTGCATCCTATTTACCTGCCATGGAGGAGAAAGAGGGTGTTCAAATTACTGGCAGGTTGGCTGAAGACATTGCATTTGCTGTGGTGGAAGTCCTGTAACTCCCTGCACAGACCCAACTTAATGTTTGGTACGTTAAGTTAAACTTCTGACCTGCTGGTTAAATCCATCTGTTTTCATTTCAGTCTTCTGTATATCTTAATCAACGTTTCAGTCACAAATATATATATATATATATATAAAATATAAACAAGATTCACGAATATTCCATGTAAAAACTTAAACACTGAAATGAAAAAATCATGAAGATGTTTCTATAAATATTTGAACCAATCTGTATATAATTTGGAAAAAAAGAGCTACATTTTTTTTTCCTGGAAAGACCTTTTAATTCTCTTTTAATCACATAATGCAACTCAGAAACCTGAGGTCATATAACTGCACCAGTACTAAGGTGAACAGGGACATCCAGTGTCATCCAACAGGAAAACTACTCTGGGTAATACAAGGAGGCCACATGCTGTCAGATTCTGGTCAAAGATACAATGACTAGTCTGTTTAAGTAATAACTGATTGTCTCTCTAGCCCAGAGGGAGAGGCAGCATACAGGAGAAACGATATAAACATTTAGCCCGTTATGCTTGTTCTTGCATGGCTCCACCACTGCTGTGGCATCTGACTAATATTCTACTGAAACCATATGATTTTTCAGTACATACTCAGAAAATGTGAAAACTGATTGATAATAAAGGTGTTTTCTTCCTTTTAAAAATCAGGTGACTATAGAACACGTGAAAAAGGAATGTCTGCATTCATTGCATTCTTCTGATAAACATTTTCTCTTTACTACATTAAACAAAAAAGAAATATTATTATTACTTTTGTCTTAGAGTACCTGAATCATAATGTCTCATTCACTGCAGAACACACATCAATTACCAACTGAGGTTCTGAAAAGTGAATGAATTAGCACATTCTCAAATGGAGATATTTTCCCAGGTGATTCATACACCTTAGGTTCCTCTCCCCTTCCTCCCAAGCTATTCTCCTTTAAAAGAAAAGATATGGCCTGCTCAATCATGTAAATGAGACGTTTCATTTCTGCTATTTGAAAGTGTTGAGAACTACCATAAAAGAAAACTGCCACAAAGAGTTAAGCTGGAGGTGAATATTTTTATGTAGTCTGGAACACAAGAGACGCCGTTTCATTTTTATATCAGATACTGTCTGTTCCATACCAACAAACTTTCATATAAATGTAGCTAAAATGCAAAGCACTTTCGGTTGAGTTCAAACTGGAAGAATCTTCTTGATGGAGCTTATCTCAAAATCATTTGAAGTCCAAAGTGTCTATGCAAAACCATTAATCTTGGAATGTGCCTAAACACTATCCTGGAGACAGGCTGCAATTTACAGGTCTCTGTGACAGACAAATCACTGGTAGAGCCCTGTCATTTAACCCCAATGATTTCTTTGGTAGACAGAGAGAGAAAGGTTTTCATACTGCCCTGTCATAGAAGGGCTACAAAATATGTCAACACTGCATAACTTCACATAAAAATTAAAGCAATGTGCAGGTATTTCAGTCACGAAAAAAGATCAGCAAGGTGGGTTTTCAGATCAGTGTCATTGACAAAAACTTGCTACATAAACTATAAAGACAGCTTTTGCATTTTTAGGGAAAAATATATGGGAAAAAATGTTTTTCTTGTGCATCAGGCTTTTGCTCTACATACTTTAAATGTAAGATGGAGCTCTCTAGTTTTATATAAGCCCACAGTAAGGTTTCAATCTCCAGTTACCTAATGGTGCATATTTGCTAGCACTGGAGGACATCAGAGCAATGGTCATGTTTACCTACCCAATACACACAAATATTTTCAAAATTCTGAAAGGCCCAGCTGGCTAAAATTTGGATTATGCTTATTTAAAGAGAATACTATCATTGGATTTACAGTTTAAGTGCCTCTATGTTTAATATGGGTTTCACCATCACAAATAAAATTCTATGTAACCTAGAGGCCATCTTAAAGTTTACAGGTATTTGCAACACATCTTTTCTATACAGTTTTTTTAGTTGTCTTCATACACATTTATTTAGAAACTCTTTAGTAAAACGCAATAAACCAAACTGATATTTCTTTAACTTTTTTTGCACCTGGTACATTACATTTTCATTTGAAAAATTTGTTTCAGGATACATAACTGAGAAATCATATTCCACACCTGCCATCATTGCAACCTTTTATGTTCAGTGTGCAAAGTAATTATGTTCACATTATGTACAGCTCTTCATGTAAAACTGTGTTCCTGGAACATTATCTAACAGATATCACTGCTGGGTGGTGGGAAAAAAATGAATGCAAGAGAGACATACATGGAGTTACTCAAAAGTCATTTGGTGCCTCCTAACTTTACTTGCTCTGATCTTCCTGTAGAAAGACTTCCATAAGTTTTGAGGGATATACAGGAAAGTTAAGGGATTGTGTTTTCCTGGCAGGTTAGAACTGGTAGTGACTTACCAATAAAGCAAACTCAGGGGAAAAAAAAGAAGGCATTCCTGTACACTCAGGAAACTGGGCAGCCTGGCTTCATTTCAAAAAAATGGCTATAGTTACAGTCAACCCAAAGAGACATACTGAATGTATCCTAAAAACCATGGACTCCTTGCACAAGTAGAAACTGGTGAAAGGAGCAAGGAATAAATCAAGGTAATGGAGGGAGGGAGGAAGAAAAGACCTTTAGCTATACTCCTCAATGTCTGTGACTTTCAAACGTATGTTTTGATTTTAATTCTTTACCACCCACAGACATTCACAATCACAGACATGGCCATCAACTCATCAGCCCCTGCATTTGCTATATCAACACAATGAAAAATCATACTGGACTACAGGATTCACCATCTTCTACTCAAGTCTGGTCAGATGCTAGTAAAAATTAAATACCACTAAGACTTTAGATTTAAACAAATGAAGTGTTGCCCACGTGCTCAAAAATGTCAGTATGGTTTGGCTCAATCTCTAACAATTCCATATTTCTCTTGTATGCTAGGGGGACACATACGGCGATGGAGCTCCTCTTAGTAATGATCTTTGGAAACTCTCAAAAATTGATTAAGCCTGCCCCAATTATGAGTGTAGAAAAAGATGAAGGGATGAAGGACTTAATCTAAAACCCATGAAAGGACCAATGGCACCAGTGCAGGGATTGGAGTCAATGTGTTTGAATGATGTATCTGGGTTTGGTAGGCAGAGCAAACTATTTGAAGGCAGACTAGATAAGGAATAACATGTATTTTGTAGACACATTTTAAAACTGCCGTGGCAGTGCTAAGCACATAAAAAAATCTCCATTTATTAATTCATTTGCATCTGCTCATTCAAAATTAGTTATCCTTGATGAGTGATAATAGTGTATTTCATGCTGGTTTCAAGGTGCATTATGATTATCTAAGTTAGTTATTGATAGTTTAAAGATAGCTAACTACTAACTTAAAAAATAATCAGCAGCACTTTGCTGCAGGCAGGGTGTAAATACCTTAAATCAGAAAAATATTATCATCATTACATTTGTAAACAATCAGTTTTCATAATACACTGCATAGCACTGTGCCATGTTCAGTAAGCTTTGTACAATGTATGAGTCATGTAAAATGCAACTTGTCACACTGTGCAAAAAATCAATATTTTCTTCAAAAATTGAGAGCTGAAGCTTGTGTGTTAGAGGGACTGATAGCACCTGTTAAATGACATGGCTTGCAGAAGGTAGTTATTAGCATTTCTGTGTACTGGTTTAATCCAGATACCTCAACTTCGATTATCAACACCTCAACATATTCTAGTTCTGAGCCTTCCTTACGAAAAAGCACTTAGCTTTGTTGAACTTTGACAGAGTATGTACCGATTCACTAATCTGGACAAATGCCCATTAGGGACAGGGCCTGCAACTCCTGAGTTCTTGTCTTCCATTTTCCTCAGCTTTAGGTTTTCTGTGTGCATGAAATTCCCCACTTTAACCTTAAATTATTCTGTCCTTCTGGTGTTCACCGACAGTCTCTGAGGCTTGGGCTTTATTCTCCTTCAGGGTTCATTCTTCTTCTAAATACTCATCATCCATTGCATTCTATAAAGAGAGCTCCCAGCAGTAGTTTTTAAAATAAAAGATAAAATGTTCAGTATCTGAACATTTAAGGCTCTAGTGTCAGTACCTGGAATGCCTCCTGTTGACAATGATGGTTATCACTGGGGGCAACTGAAATCTGTTCATTCTGAACTGTCTTCAGAAATCAGCCTTATCTGATTGTTCTTTCAGATCAAAAGAAATAGGAAGACAAAGCTAGCTGTGCATATTCTTTCACTCTGCACTTTGTTGTTAAAAAAGGAGGAATCCCACTAGGACCCATAAACCACTTTTACGTATCACTAATCTTTGCTATGGATTTCTATTTTTTCCATTTATTGCCAGCTGACTTATTAGATTTTGATATTTTAATGACATAGCGCAGCACTGTTGGGAATTATTGTGAAAAACGTATAACAAAATCTAGATAGACAAAAGAGCATTTATTGCTTGAAGGGAAATGACATGTAATTCTCAGCATTTACAGCTGAGATTAGACCTTTTTTTCCATATGATAGATATGTAATCAGTAATAGGAATACTTGCAATGTCTCCAAAATTACACCTGGAGCTCCTGGACTCAGGCACAGTTACCACATCTTTTAGATATTTGTGGAAGGTAGCTTGCATTGCCTCTTACATCAGGTTCAGTCTGGGTGACTAAATAAATAACTACATTTGTCAACTGTGTAGCAAGCAAACTAGAGGAATACAATAATTCACTTTTTCTTTTCTTTTCTTTTTTTTTTTTTTTAGCAGCATAGTTAACACCGTTGCTGACAAAAGGGATGTGAAATAGTATGTAAGTTTCAATGAAAAAAACAAATTGGAATTGGACTGTGTATGGTACACCTCAGGCCTCACATTCACCTTCATATTTGCTGGAGCTGCAATTTTTGGAGACTTTCCCAAAACATGGTAGGATCCTGTTAAAGGATCCCTACTTTTATATAAACATCATTATCCATGTGACTGATAACAAGTGAATAAATGGAGCATATATTTTACACTGTTTTATAGTCTCCGACACAGCTATTATCAAATTATTTAAAATTTTAACATGGAGCCTATATCTTACATCTGTTTTCTATGTCTGGATTTTGGTACTTACTATTAGTTCATACACTGTTGAACAGGAAGTCTTAGGGAAGTCCAACCAGTTCTCTATTTTCTAATGAGTTGACCAGGTTCATTGACTTGTGTCATTCAAATTAGCTGTCCTTGTTTTGTTTTTTCCCATTAAAAGACAATCAGGTCAATGATCATCTTACTGATCACCTTTGTCTTACTATAATGTTAAAATGTTTTGTGAACAACATAATCTGTACAGTAGCCTCAAGTATACTAAGCCAGTGCACAGCCTCTTCTCACTATCTGTCAGATGCTGGAGAAAAGGATATGGATGACAACTGAACCTGAGACCAGTTTGCCATCAACTCAGAAGTGTAGCATGCATGAAAATGTCTCTTTCTATCACTATTAACTGAAGGAAATGTCTCAAACCTCTTCAAAAGCCCAGAGTAGAGCTGAAGGTCAAATCTCAGTTTCACAACACTTCACCCCTTCTATAGAGGTCATTAAACTCTACCCCAAACTAGCAAAAACTCAAATGTTTCTTATTTTGCACAAAACATGCAGAAATCACAGTTTTTAAACACAAAGGCAGAATGCTGGAAAAGAAAATCAAGTTCTTTGTTCTTTCAGCAAAAATTCTCACTGACAATTTGAACTATACTAGATTCTGGTTCAGCTTGGAGTACCAGATTCAGGTTTTCTTGATTTCTGTGCTTCCTGACTTATCTCCCTCAGGCTATTCAGGTTAGATAGCAGACTAAATATGAAAATCACAGTACAAAAACTATCACAAATTAGCCTTAAAAAGTAGTTCAAGGAACCATAACAAAGGTTTTTTATCCTCTTGAAGGGAAATAACAAAATGCTTTTTGAAACAATAGTTCAGTGGCTCAAAAACAATAGAGCATCTTAAAATAACAGGGCTGCAATACTTGTGCAACTCAAAGCATCTGCTGTGGTATTTTAGCCATGTTATTACCAAGCTGCAAAAGTGAAACTGATTGTCAACATTATTTAACATTTTGCTCAAGAAACCAACATGTCTTCAATTTTTTTCCTTCTTTTTTGTTTTCCTTTGACATGCAAGTGATAAATGGTGATTAAAAAAAAAAAAAAGGGAGACTTAAAGTCCCTGCTCTTTTTTATCTAATGCACTACTCAAAACACCCACACCCTAATTAGTTCAGCTGTGTTCATATCTGACAAAACTCAAATTCTATTTAATTTTAAAGATTTTTCCTGAAAAAAGAACTTTGTTTTCTACATGGAAAGGAAAACATTACTATTCTACTATCCAGTTGGTATAAATTTTTTACAGACCAGTAATGACAGTATCTTCTAGAATTTATCACCTGGGAAATTTACTCTCTGATCCTGTGTTGAGCAGCACCTTTGCTAATATCAACAAATTGTAGAACTAAAAGCAATTTTTACAAACAGTAAAGGGTCCTAAAAGCCAATACCAAAATTCCAGGATTGTACCCCTCACTACAAAAAGGACATTGAATGACTCGAGCGTGTCCAGAGAAGGGCAACGGAGCTGGTGCAGGGTCTGGAGCACAGGTCGTACGGGGAGCGGCTGAGGGAACTGGGGGTGTTTAGTCTGGAGAAGAGGAGGCTGAGGGGAGACCTCATCGCCCTCTACAGCTACCTGAAAGGAGGTTGCAGAGAGCTGGGGATGAGTCTGTTTAACCAAGGAACAAGCGATAGGACAAGAGGGAATGGCCTCAAGTTGTGCCAGGGAAGGTTTAGACTGGATATTAGGAAGCATTTCTTTACAGAATGGGTTGTTAGGCGTTGGAATGGGCTGCCCAGGGAGGTGGTGGAGTCCCCATCCCCGGAGGTGTTTAAGAGTTGGGTCAGCATAGTGCTGAGGGATTTGGTGTAGTTGGGAACTGTCAGCGTTAGGTTAATGGTTGGACTGGATGATCTTCAAGGTCTTTTCCAACCTAGACGATTCTGTGATTCTGTACTGATGTAGCACCTCCCTAGGCACAGTGTTTTTGCCATTGCTCTGTACTATGAAAGGGAATCCATGATTTTGCCTGTTATCTCTGCAAATGTCCAAAGTAGAATCCTACCAATGAAGACAGAAATGGTTCCTAAGGACAAAGGCAAGTTTTCATATTTTCAGATTAAAAAAAAAAAAAAATAAATCATAGAATCACAGAAACATTTAGGCTGGAAAAGACCCTTAAGATCATCAAGTCCAACTGTTAACCTAACACTACCAAGTTCAGCACTAAACCATGTTCCTAAGTGCCATGTCCATAAAGTATGTATTTCTTGCAACACTTCATACTCAGTCACTTGATAACCTGTATGCATTAGGTCAGCCCTGTTTAGATGAAACAGAGTACAAACTCTATAGCTACTGTCTCTTGCTTGTGGCCATGTCAGCAGGTTTCACTGAGGCTCAAGCATAAGGGCTAATTTCCACTTTTTGCTGGAATCCAAAGAGGTTCAGGATCATGTTCATGTGGCAAAACAGGAATGTGTTTTAGCAGTAACTTTTCACCTGAGGACATCTGAGCTTTACAAGGGAGGCATCTCTACTTTATTCTGCTATTAAACAGGTTAAGTTAGATATGCTCAGGAACTGTTAATAGCATGATAAATTTGAGCTTATTACTGATCAAACAGCTCTGTCCACTTCTGATTAAAAGCATGATGCTGATTGTGATGATAATAGACTAAAATTTAACAACTTTAATATCTTCACTGGCTTGAGAGGTTGAATTAATAAATTAGTACATCTCAAGGAGAAGTTTTAAACAGGGACTGTACACTGGGAGTACATCAAATTCCCGATGACTAAGAATGTTAGAGACAGAAAAATTTCCCTTGATAAGCATAGTAGAAAATGATGGAATTTTATCAGGAAAGGAGAATCTTGGCTTTAATCCATCCTTCAAGATCTATTTACACAAAATACTGGCCTAAATAATGATCCTTCCTCCTTATGTCATTCTGTGGCTGGTCTTTAGGGCTGGTCTTAGCTCATAAGTGAGATATGTGGTTTTGCGGACTTAGAAACAGAAGTTCTTCCACTTTCAAGGAAACCATTTTCTAGAGACAAGTATTAGCATCATCACTAACCCTATCCTTGGATTTTGAGTGGAAAGAGTGAGAAGCAATCTGTACAGAAATTAAGTCTAGGAATTCAGGCCTGTGACTCTCAGGCTATCTTGATTTGCAGCTCAGGACTTCAGATAGGGACCTCAGCCTTGATGGCAGAGAAGATTTCAAACTCATCTTTGCCACTGCCTCCTGGTGACCAAGGTTTGTTTTTTTTTTTGAGAAATCGTTTCTCGGATTTACAACTAATATGCCAAATAGTGCAATGCCAACAGTGTGTAAAGATGCTGGAAGTGTCTAAAAATATAAAAACATCCACCAAATAACACAGGTCCCCATAACTGACTGAATGATTGCCGTGAAAAGACAACAGTCCAATGATTGAGTACGATACCTTTGTATTCTATTGAGGGTAACTTGAAAAAAATATTTCCACTGGCATGCCTCTCTACAGCTCATAAATATAGGTAGCCTGACAAAGATTTGATAGTAATGTGGAGGAATCATACTCGTATTTAAACAGTAATCATAGAGACGCATAACTGTAAAAAACCCCCAACAAACAACAAAACAAGTGTAGTACCAAGGAAGTGAGCCTACTATCAGCTGGGAATTCAGCTCTGATTACTTTATCAACACTGCAAGGACTTAGGATTCTGTGACATTTAGTATATAGATAGAGTGATACAGCAGGAGTGACTAAGTCACTGTAATCCCTATCTACTAAATGAAAAATTCCATGGATGTCCCAAAATAGATACAACACAGCGGAACCTATAAGCTCTTTGTATTGGGGTGAGAACACTGCAGTCTTACTGACACTCAACACTCTTATGTATGTTGTCATGAAAGGAAAAGAAAAAACCAAAAAAGCAAAAAGTCAAGACAATAATAACTTCTGCCACAAAACTATTATCAGGTCATCTATTAAATATAGAAACCTCTACTAAAATACCAACCTTTAACACAGTGTACAACACTATTTGACTTTCACGAGTACAAATTGAAGCAATATGCTAGCATTTAAGCCACAGCAGTGAAGTTCAAAATATATGATCATAAAAAATGTAATGATAAAAATTGTGAGGAAAGGCTTTCATCTACCACCCAAAATTAATAAGATTTGTACAGGGTTATTGATTTAACTTATTGTTTACAGTAGTAAATGGTCATAAAATAATCGTCTGGAAGAACAGTGATTTAAAAGTATTTAAAAACTGCTTTCAGTAGAGACCCTCTTGACACCAGGACCGTTTGGATTTTTTATAGCTATAGTTGAGATCTACTGAGGCCTTACACTGTTGAAAACTGTCAACAACTGTACAAACACAGACGTACTGAGAACAATGCTACAGGGCTTGGTGAATGAAACCACCCTGGAAGTCATTGTGGGAATACCAAAAAACCCCAAGAAGAACCAGATGCATCATCACATTACTCCAATTGAAGCAGGACTGACTGGTTGGTCACATCTTTCAGGGCACACAATGTTTGAGTAGTGTACCAACCTTGAGAGTCATTTGAAAACACTGCCTATTCATGACTCCAGGTATACTGAGGTAGATCAGGGGAGTTCAATTAACTGACTGCATTAAAAAAAGAGAACAAACCAAACCACAAAACAACACTATATATCTGATTCTGGTTTTGTGTAAGTACAACCCATCTTCCATATGAGTATCTGTGAGATCACGTATGTAAGCATTTACTTAGCACAAAGTATCAGTCAGATGGACAATATTATGCTCTCTTATTCAGAGAACATAAAGAATTTTTAAAATCAGCTTTTGGAAATGAATGCTAAGCGTACTTAGCATTAAGATGTATGTCTGTATGAACAGTAATAAGAACTGGAAAGATCTGTTACTGTAGTAATTGATTTTTATTATTCTGTCCCTGTGTGCTCTGAACTGCTTGCAGGATTCCTGTACTCAAGTCCTTCTCAGTAAGGTACAGGTGAATTTCTGAAAGCTGCAGTAGCGGAAATTTAAATTTGTAAAATCAAACTTAGAATTACTGGCTTCCTTTAGCCTGTAGTGGCTAAATGGGCAGTGGAAGATAACAACTTTCATTGGTTAGTTTTACAGGCACACATTAGTTTCAGCTTGTGAGTCTTATCCAGGGATGCATTTTTGTTTCAACATAAAAGCATATCAAAACAGCAGCAGGTACAGATATTACAAAACCAGCCTTTCAGTTTCTTTCTCACAGGGGTACTACAGAACTCACATTCACGTTGGCTGTTTTTGGGTGAAGGAGGAGCACCATTCAAATAACCCAAAAGCATTTGAAGAACTGCCCCCTGTTAACTTGTTTGGCATGTTTTAGAGTAGCATTCATACATTTCTTCCAAAGTGGAAAACAAACTAAATTAAATGCTAAAAAATCCAAGAAGTAGCAACAGTGTATTTCAGTAGCATGGACTTTGCCTTTGTATGTGTGTTGCAACAACCAGCCAACCAATAGATATTGTTAGGTACCCAGCTGAATACCAAAATCATATATACAACCTAGAATAAATTATATATACCTAAAATCCCCTACAGGTACTGCTTTGTTCTTAAATGAGCATAATATAATCTAATGGTTCTCAAACCACATTCAATTAAACCCAAAATAAATATAAGAACTTATCTGTAAATGTATTTAAATCTATCTGTATAAATGGTAGTCTGGACATTTTTACTGTTTATTTCTCTAATGCCCATAATGAATACAAAGTAAGATTAAGGTTTGTGTTGTTTTTTTTTTTTTTTTATTTTTTTTTTTATTTTGGTAGGGAAATCACATCCAGAATCTACAAAGCTTTGTCATTAAAAGCTGCTATACCTACTAATGCAAGTCCTAAATTGTTTTGAAAATAAAACAATAAAGAAGACTAGTACTGCATAAAGGAAGTACATGGAAATTTTCCATTCCTTCCAGACCTTTATTTCAGTCTTAATTAAATAATCTTTTTTTAAAAAAAAAAAATAAAGAAAAAGAAAAAGAAAAAGAATTAAATATAGAGCTTTCTTATCCTCTGCAGAAGACCAGTTAAAGTGCTGGAGAGGGCTTCAGTAAGAAGGCCATAGTGGTCAGTTGTGTTGTATGCAACATTAGAACTGCAAGTATCTTTTTTATGTAACATCTCTTACGTTCACAGTACCATGAGTGAGATATCCTACACCTCCTTACTTACACTGTCCCTTTGTCAGATTCAAGAAAAAAACTGTATTACTCAGCAAGTATGGAACACATTTAAATTAAATATGACAACATAGCTAGGAAATGAGGGATAAGAGCTGGTAAAAAAAGTCTGATAATGAAGACTTTAGTTCTGATGACTAAGTGATACAATATCTAAAGACTTTTCCAGGTTATTGAGATTTTTATTCTTTTACATGAAGAGAGAGCAAGAGAGAAGGGAGGCGGGGGGAGAAGAATCTGTGGTCTGTAAATGATCAGCACAAAACATAAATTACGGTCAAGTAACTGAACTTTTCTGATGTGTAAATTGAATCATTCCCACACGCTGGTGTTTTATAATTAAAAGACCCTTTTCACTGTGGGAAATTTTACTGAATTTTGTATTAAAAGAAGAAACAAACCATCAATCAGGAGGAGGTAGGGGAACTCAAAGAGCTCAACCTATTAAACTTGAAGAGTGTAGTCGAATTCTGAATGACTTGCTCTAGGAAACTGTAGCTCTTAAGGCAGGATACTGTACAAACATTAATGAGCAGAACGCATACCTGATTGCTGTTCTAAAATCTTTTATAGTCATATGGAAGAACAGACTTTTCATTTGGTGTCACAAGATGCAATATACGGTTTTAAATGAACCTTTTTTGTGAGGTTCACAAGCTTTAAATTACTTGACTTTGGTTACCATTGAGAAAAATCACTGAGCTAAAACCAAAGGAAAAAACCCCAAATCCAGGCACTTGTTCAATTCAGTACAGTTGCTAGTAAGTACTGAAAAGACAGATTAAGGTTTGCCCACAGCCAGACTGCTGCCAACTACAAACACTTATGAGTGGGCACCAATAGCTGCCGTTTCAGAGCCCTCGTACCTTATGTGCTTTCAGCTCAGTTTGAGGTCATGGCTACAAGTGACATTTGCAAATTATTAATCTAAAGAGGGGCATCATTAAAAAACATCACAATATGGCATACATAGGCAACAGTAGTTTCTTGAGGAAACTTGAGAACTCCTACAAGAGATTTAATAGCTCATTTTGAGAATTTCATTCTTCAGTTATGTTCTATTCTTGATAAGTCTGGTAACAGGATAGAGAATTTATCACCCTGGATCTTCCTTCTTGAACAAAATACTTACATCTGTTAAAGTTAGCACTACATGAATTTATCCTATTTTATACTTTGACCTACACTGTTACTGCAACAACAGTAGATACAGCAGCATAAATTATTGATAACGGGTAAGTCAGTAAGAACATTGTATACTGAGCACATACGGGCCTCTTGTAATTTTGTAGTTTGCTCTATTCTGTCAGTTAGACAACTGTGTGTTATTTAAAAAGTATCAATATAATATATGGATCCCACCAGAGCTTGAAGCTGTTGGATGTTTAATCTTACCTTCAGTTTTCTGTGCAGTGGGTCTCTGGAGATCCAGGAATCTGCAATAAGAATAGATTATGAAGAATTGGGTCAAACTGATTTTTATTTTTTAAATTAATTATTATTTTATTATTATTATTATTATAAAATTATTATTATAAAATACTACAGTAACTTCTAAAATCCAAACATCAGACGATAATTTTTTTCTGCACCGTTACTTTCCTCTTTGCATTGTGATATACAATGTGCTCACAAACTGTTTATCTTTCCTAAAGTTTAAATGAGATGGAGATTATCTGTAATAAAATATTTATTATAGCTGCTGCTGGACTGATATGTTTCTACACTGTAAAATGCGATTTTATTTGTTTGAACCATATGGAATTGTTGACTGTATGTTGAATACTAAATGTAAAAATGACATTTTGGAGATTCACGTTCATTATGTCTCATTTTCTTTCACATTTGATTCCTTCAGGTCACACATGAAAAGGTTCCTTCCTTTCTACTACTGTGTAAAACTGATCATAGGTCCTGAGAAATTAAAATAAATTTTAAGAGAAAGGTCCTCCTACCTTTAGCACAGATAATACGGATTTTCAATTACAATTTAGCAATTTTGTTGACGCATGTACCAGCAGATATAAAGCCCTCTATCATAGCTTTGCAAAGACAACATATTCAATAGTAATGAATATAAAACATATGGAAAAGAGAATGATTATTTTTTAAAGAAAGATAAACTTAATAACATGTAGAATATATACTAAGAGCTATTTTCAGACTGTATTTTTCATAAGTATTACAAGCTTAGAGTATTCTGAAGTTAACTATAAAATGATTTTCTGTTTTATTAATCAGGAATTTGGGAGTATTTCACATAGAAAGTCTGAGCATTAATAAATTAAATGGATGCATGGAATAAAGCCCTTGCCAATAACAAGAGTTTCTGAAAATCATGTTTCATTCTTTTTTACATTGTAATTATATTCACATTGTACTGTTTGCCAAAAAGGGAAGAAAAAAAGTACAGTGTCTTAAACTGCACTAGAAATTTTTTTTAGAACTCTTCTTCAAACAAGAATCCAAAAAGCCTACACAATTCTCTGAGCCTTTAACAATTACGTGATTCTGCAAGTGATAATAATAATTATCACAATGTATCAAATGTGAAAAAAACATACACTTCCTGTATTTTTGTAAATACTTTTTCCTATGACAAAATGTTTTCATTTCACTGTGCTGTCAGCATTTTAAAAATGTAGTGTGAAGAAACATTTCACCAGTAATTTTATTTATTTTAAGCAAAAGAGGTGAAGTGTAAAATCTCAGCATTTTCTGGGATTTCTTTCTTTTTAAAAGGTAGGTGTTGGACTGACTGATCAAGGAATCAGAAGAAGGGATATCAGTGTAATCCAAATAATGTTAGTTTACTTGTTTTGGCTGGGATAGAGATCGCTTTCTTCATAGTAGCTGGTATGGTGCTATGTTTTGGACTTGTGACCAAACCATTGTTGATAATGCAGGGATGTTTTAGCTGTTGCTGAGCAGTGCTTACACAGTGTTAAGGCCTTTTCTGCTTCTCACAAGCCTGGCTAGCAAGTCAGTTTGGGGTACAGAAGAAGTTGGGAGAGGACACCTGACCTCAGCTGACCAAAGGGTCATCCCACACCATAGGAGGTTGTGCTCAGCAATAAAAGCTGGGAGAAGGAAGGGCAAGGAGGAGAAAGGCAGGGATGTTCAGAGTTACGGTGTCTGTCTTACCAGGTAACTGTTATGCATGATGAAGCCCTGCTTTCCTGGAAATGGCTAAACATCTACCTAATGATGGGAAGTAGTGGAGGAATTCCTTATTTTGCTTTGCTTGTGCACACAGTTTCTGCTTTACTTATTAAACTGTATTTATTTCAGCCCGTGAGTCTTCTCAGTTTTACCCTTCTGATTCTTTCCCATCTCACTTGTGGGCAGTGAGCAAGTAGCTGCGTGGGGTTCGCTGCCTGGGGTTAATCCACAACAACCAGGAAAGTCGTTCTTAATATTGTCTTCAAAATTCTGACAGGCAGAGATTAAGAAACAGGATAAGCACCCTATTTTTAGCTTCTAGGGAAACCAGAGTGCATACTACATTAGATCATAATATTGATTGGGTCTGCAGTCTGAAAAAGTGGGTGGATATTGGATGTGTGCATCCAAGTTCTACCTGAACTATGAAAGGCATTTCCTATGATATCTGTAAATACAAAAATGGATAACAAAATTCAGTGCAAACTCTCTCACATGGTACTTAGACACAACACATCTCCCTAAGTTTATGCCCTGGATTGTAAATTAATTTTTTAAAATATATATAATGTGCAGACATATATAAAAATGAAAACATAGTTTGAATGTACAGTCAATATAAACATGAAAGATGCTTAAATACTAAAATATAATTGTAGCAGTATGGGGACAAGGTACTGAAAAAACAAAGGCTCAATATTAAAAATCCTCTAATGCATGGTGACCAGTTACCAAATCACTGATTCACACCGTTTGTGCTTGTTAGAAACAAGCACAAAATCAAATACAAAACAAACAGACTTGTGCCTAATTTTCTGACTGTCAAAGCATTCCTATTTGTGTCATCAGAGTATCTGCACCATAGGTCTTAATATAGCCTGCCTCAGGAATTCTGAACCTCAGAGACTAAAGGAACTTGAAGAAAAACCTGAAATGTTAATGTGTAGAGATCTATGGCAACAATGTTAAATTTCATCCTCGTGTTTTCTATATGCATTATCAGTTGAAGGAATTTAATCTTCCGTCTCTGGAGACTGGGCTAATGAGTTTCTAGCAATGACTTCACAACAGTCAATAATAGATATTTAAATTAAAGAAAAAACAGGAATTCTTATAACTCTGCTCTCTTCAACATTTCCTATTTCTAGATTTAAGTGTCCCTGTGCTCAAATTTCTTCCTTTCATAATTCCGTTTCTTAGGTGCCTAACTGTCCTGATTTGCTTAACTCATATTTCTGAATATATTCCTAGCACCGTGCACTTGAAAGTCAAGCTCAGTGACACTGCCAACATATTTAACTGCCTTTGATGCTCTGATCTTCATTTACTGGAGCATGATCAAAGAGTGCTGTCCTCAGAAACTTGGGAAGGAAAACCGAAAATAGCAGCCAGTTAAAGTCCAACAAATACCAATGAAGGCTCATCCTTGATGAGCTCCTTCTGAGGTGCTCAGATGTGGAATTCTTCAGTTTCACCAGAATCAGTCTGATTAACCAGTCTGCTGGTTTTAATGGGAAATGTACTTTCAGCAGCGTGGTTGTGATCAGGAATTTTAAAATTAAAAGATTGGACTGTTGTTGATCTATAGTAGTTCAGCTCATGGACAAACTCTCACAACAGTCCTGGGATAGGAATCCCAACTTTGCGGAAGGCACTGCTGTGTAAGAAAAGGAAGCAGAAATTATTGCTATCAGAATATGTAAATTGCCAATCTTCAACAAGAAAATTAAAATTTCACCTAATTGTTCCTAACTAGCTTCTGGAAGAAGACAATGGAAGGTTATACACAATGACTCTAGTTCAGACAACAAGGCAGCTGTTGCCTGGCCTCAGCTGCCTTTCCAGAAGGCAGCAGGTCTCTCATAGGTCTTAACCCCTATGGGACAAGACACATATGATTAGACAACATCATCAGTTTCTAACAATTCACCAGAGATACTGATTCTTACCACTCGCACAATCAGTGGAATATTTATTATATGTACTGAGATGGAACCTTTCATCCCATGGAGAAAATGCAAAATAGAAAAGATGATGAAACATATTTTATGTACAAGTGACTCAAAAAAGCTTATAAAACTTTACTGCTGCCTGACAGATAAAACCCTGAAATGATCCACTACATGCTATTTCTTTGACTATCAACTGTAAAGGTCTACTAACTTGGAAGTTGTGTGATTATATTGCTATGTTAACATCTATGAGAAACTATACGTTGATTTGAATTTGGGAAGAATATCTTGCACACCAGAAAAATAGTTTTCAGTTTCAGGACACTCACCTGGAACTTCACCTCCCACTTAGTTTATGATGAGATGGTAAAAATGGATAGTGAGTTTTTCCATACAAACATTCTCTCTCCAACTTTGTTGGTAAAGACTCTTGAAAACCCTAAGTAACAATGACTCAAGTGTTTTCCAGTTGAGAAGGAGCTAAGGTAGAGTTGATGTTGTTATCTAACAAACAATTTATGTCACAGAAACTAAGTAGCTAAGTACCTTCTTGCAAAAATGGGACCCTCCACACAGGATTTCAGTAAAAGTTACATGGAACAGAATGGATAGGGCTAGACATTCATAATTTTCTCAAAGAGGCATCCTGACTACTTATGTGAATAGTGTTATTTTGTAAATTGTATTTGAGCCATGTCCCTAGACATAGTTGGAAAGAGTCCTGAGCCAAAGATCACGTAGGGCATTTTTATTTACTAGTTTATTGAGTTGAATCATTGGTGCAATTGATCCAAAGTTCTTGGTAACAAATTAATTAGACATAGCCACGAGTTGCAGTTCTGTGGAGACTAATTAATTCTAGGTCCTCAGCACCAGCCTCATTCAGTGTGAATGAATGGGCCTTAGAGCCTACCACGGTCAGCAAGAGTCTGCGACCATAATCCCAGCCATGCAAGGAACCAGAGACCACAGAGTTTGTACCGAGAATGGTAGCTCTCATGTAAATGTCTAAAATGGAAAGACACAGTGAGAACAAATTTCTTGAGTCCAGGTAAATCCACTTTGGTACAATTAATGCAAAAAATCAAATTAACTAAAAATTGAATAATATAGTTATATATAAATATATATATGTATATCTAACTATAGTTTTATATATATGTATCCAACTATGAACATACATATAGTTTGTATAGAACAAGCTTGCATAGAACAAATATGTATAAAATACTAGTTATGTATAACAAGTTATATATATGTATATATTTCTAAAAATAGCTTTATACATCTTTGATTATATATATCTACATATATAATTATTCTCTACAAACTTGTTACATCGTTGCTTGTTTTACAAACCCAGCACACTCTATACACATATATTATTTTATAACCTTGTCACAGTAAAACTCAATAACATAACTGTATATTAGTAATAAATGTCTACCTCCTTCTATACAAGCACATATTTTTTTACTTAATTGCAACAGGAATAAATCTATATGATCTCTACTGAACCTCAACATGCTGTTAATTCATTTGGTTATTAACAGTGATGTGCATCCACTAGAGCTCCTGACAGTAAAGTTGAGCAACAGTTTTGAAAAACAGCTTTGGAATATGCAACATTTTAATCTTAAAATGCTATTTAATAGAAATTATGTACTTCAGCTCATGAATAATCATGAGGGTTTTGTTTGGGGTTTTTTTGGTGGTTTTGTTTGTTTGTTTGTTTTTGTCAAAGGTAGTTTAGTGCATTTTTTATGTCTATGATATCCTTTTCCATAGAACACATTGTTAACATATTATTTTCATGTTCACAGTATTACTGGTAAAACCTGCTGAGATGCAACCTCACAGCTCTGAAGATGCCAGTTACCTGTCATACATGCTTAAAATAATTGGTATCACAGGAAAAGTAACACAGCAAAAAGTAACATTAAAGAACAGGTCTGTCTGTGATATAATGCAGAACATATGTTAAAAATATGTATAATAATTAGAGCACCGTGCATCCCTTTTCATATCAAACTTGGCACTGCTTAAACTATTTGTAAGTATGAATTTCCTGCTATAACTACTGGTTCTTGTGAACAAAAGACCTCCTTCTTCAATTACATGCTCACCCATACCATGGCAAGTTTTTTCAGCTTCACAACACTTTATCTTACACAAAGTCCACTATCATAAACCAACAGAAAAACAAACTACACTTTCACTATGAAATATCTACTGGATTTTTCTTAATAGAAAGAAAGAGTAAAACATGCAAGAAAAACAGGGGTGAAAGTTTAAAAGCAATTGGAATATTTAATTGCTTAAATTATTGTGAACAAGACTACATTAATTTCTGCACTTTTATTAACTTTTCAACAAAGCATAAGCCAACAATATGCCTTATCTTTTCAACTTGTATTTATTCCTTAAACAGAAGAATGTTTCTTCTGTTTACATGGAACACAATTAGTTTTTCTGCTGACAGCACTATGAAAAATGCATCCCATCTAGCAAGGTTGTACGTACAAAATATTAATGTATATTCTTGAAAAGTCAAAAGATGGCTCTGTGTATATGAAGACAATTTTAGGAATATAAAGACTTCATCTTTACATTTACTTTAGATTAAGTTATTATTGTATGCACGGATCATTATTATTGTATCGTGCGTCATTATTATTGTATGCACGGATCACTTTTCTGCTCCTCCCTTGAATCTGTATGTTTAGAACATGATGAACATGCACATGAAGCTGAGAATGGCTGATGTGCATGGAATGATACGACAAGAAACTTTTTTTACCATAGATTACCACTGAATGCTTAGCAGGATAAATTTTGACAGTTCTGAGAGAAAGCTAACATATTTGAAAGCCAGTAGGGTTCAAATAAGGTTAGTATTCAGATCTGTACTGTCTAAAATCTGAAATTATTGTTAATTAAATGGAGTCTGGCACTTAAAGGAAGTCTATTTCTTCACTGATTATTCAAATAATTACTATTTTAATCAGTTCTGAGATGAAATTCTGGCCCATCAAAAGCAGTACTTCTAACAAGAGCCAACAACATGCCAAAAATGAATGTTTTACGATACCAGTATCTTCACAACTCTGATCCCAGCCCAAGCATGCAACACTTAAGCGGCTTTCGTCCCCTCATTTCAGCTGTCAATATCACTGAAAACACAGAGTAGTTTAGACTCTTAAATGCTATACTAAAACGTCAGACTCTCTCCTTGCCCTCCAAAAATTCCAATTTGTCTCATTTCTCTCTTATCACACAGATAATACATAGATAAAACATATCTACTTAACTACTTCTATTGTACCGATAAATTGTAATGAACTGCAAATTTCCTTCAAATAATTTAATTTGTATTGTGTCATGTATTTCCAACAACTCTGCAAGTTATGCAGAAATATAATCACTGTCTGGTAGGTGATCAGGTTGGTATTAAGTAAGTTGTAATTAGAGCAGAAAATTCAGTGAAAGCTGCCATGTCTTATATATTTTAGAGGTAACATAAAAGCCTCAAATAAATAAAAATTAATTGAATAGAATGTAATTTATTATTTTCAAAGATTTCTTGCAATGAATGTCACAAAAGTAATAATTCAAGTTTAAGTCAGTTTTGCAATATGCAAAGTCAAATGAGACCTTGTTCACTAAAACTATAGATGATTACCCTAGGCTAAACCTGTGTGTAGTTTTGGATGCAGTGTTCTTTGCACTTTTTATTCTGAAGTCTTCTTAGAAAGGTGTAAAACAGTAAGGATGAGAGAAGACGGGCTAAGCCTTTAAAGGTTTTAACAGTTTGTTCTTCAACACCTATAACTGGATTTATTGAAAGAAACCAAGTGAAATATTTAAAAGCTTATGATGATCTGCAAACATTTGCCTCAAGCTTTTTTTTTTTTTTTTAAAATCAAAGTCTTTAATAGTACTTTGAGAGGATGTAAGTTTTGTCTCTAGCTTATTTTTGGAAGTTTTTAATAGACCTCATAAAAGAGGATAGGTCTTAAAATCCAAGAAGTGTTTTGCAGAAAAGCAGTGTTGTAGACAAATATGGTTACTGATAGACCCCGGTGGGATATAATTGCCCCTGTCAACCTTGAACATATAGTGACTAAAGATCAGGAAAAAAAAGTCAATATTACACCAAATGCGCACTTAACTACAGTGGTTCTGTGTTCACATGGAGAACACAAAAATCAATTTATTGTGCGAGAGCTACAATCCTTTCAGAAATCAGTCAATCCACTGATTTATTAATGCTATTGATTACACTGAACTAAACATGTAATATGAAGACTTGCCATGTCAAAATGTAGCTCCCAGTTTCTAGTTTAAAGATATGATTTTCTTCTTTCGGATATGAATTATCCTTGAGAATAACTCTACTAATATAAATGGGAATTCTGTGAAAAGATCTATGCCAGTTATATTTCCCTAAGTGTGCAGAAAAGTGCTTGGTATACTTTCATACTGAAATATTTATGCACAGAAACCCCTTTTCTAAGATCTGAAACAAGATGGACACAAAATATAATTGCAATTAGAGATATGCTGAGCTTCTAGAAAAAATATGTCTGGAGACTAAGTCATGAAGAATACCTGCTGATTCCTGGGTAGTGTGGCTGCTTAACTCACCTGCATGCTGTGCATCTAGTTACTGTTTGTATTTCACAGGAGAGATCTATTACTCATATCAATAGTGGGCAACCAATTATAACCAGAACATATTACTTCAACTATCATAATATATTAGGTTGCAAGTGGCAAATCATGAAGATGATCTACAATAATTAGAGCAAAGTGACAGCAAGTTATGCATGTGTGTGATTCATCAGAAAACAATATTACCTGCAAAAATCAAAAGTAACTGCCACATTAGGTAGACTGGAGCCTTCACCTTCCTCCTGCCGGAACACCAAACACCAGCTTTCAGTGTTTACCTCAAAGTACTAATGCTTCTGCTTTTGAATTAAGATTGCTACTGGCAGATTTTCTATTCCCTTAATGGCAAATATATACTTTTCTTTACACATTACACATTATTATGAGTAAAACAGTAATAAAACAGAAGGCCAAAATACAGTGTTTGTCTTCAGTGGAAAACATGTCTATTATGAAAAAGTTTGCTCACAGACTGTATCTATCTTTTTATTGGTCTGAAGTTGTTTAAGAAATTCATGTTTTCTGTAAAAGAAAGCAAAATCTGATTAAGTTTTTTTCAATACAGACTCAATACAGACTCAACTAATACAGGCAAGAATCAACGAGTTCAGCTGGAATGTGGGAAAACATTAATGAAGTTTCAAAGGATTTTTAGATAAGGTCTCTTGCTGTTATGTGCACATTACAGAATTAGAAACCTAATACAGGTGTCTGTGAACTAAGGTATACAGAAGATACATGGCTAACAAAATTGCAGTCAATGAGGCAGTCTATGTACTAAATCAAAGTTAACTCTTTCACCATCACTGAACTAATTACAGTGGATACAGTGAAATCCCATCAAAAGACCTTCTATATCTTGTATTTTCCTTCCTACAGATAAGATACTCTTGTAACTAGAGATTTTAATCTTGTAGATTTTCTGATCTTTATTTTTAGTCTTGTTCAAAATAAACAAATCATTAGAAGAAAAAGAGCTTGATTTCTGTATGATTCTTTTACGTGCATTTGGATTTGTGGTATCTTCAAAAGACAACAGAGCGATTGTGCCATGGCATAAATGGCATGGCATTTCATTTTATTTCCATGCTGAAAGATAGTTTAGCTTTTTATACATTATCAGTTTGATTTTCCATTGATATTAATGAATGTTTATCTACTAATCTGAATTAGCTGGTTAGATAATATATATATATATATATAAAATAATATGTAGGACTAGCTGAGAAGTCCTGAAAAGGTCACAGCTACTCCACAAAATTTAAAACCAACAAAAGCTCCACAGTACTTGCAGTCTCAAAACTGATATTTAGGAAGTAGGTGACACCAGGAAGTAAAATGAGTAGAAATCAAAGGATAGAAAAGAAGAAAAATTAGTCTTAATACTCTTTGGGATTTATTTTGTATGTAAGTTTTCATTCAGCTACATAGTAAGCTGGAAAAAATATATGTAACTATCCAGGATGCAAGCCTTTTTGTCCTTCCTTATCATGATGATTTTTAAAGATTCTCTCCCTCTTCCTCTCACAAAGAACAAGCAAATAAAGATTACTGATTCCATGGCAATTGCATAGCATTGCAGTGTCAGGGTTGCAATTTTGCATACCTGTCTCAACTCAACATTGCTAATTAAGGGTACTTTAAAAAAAGTTTTGGGGATTTCTCCAGGAACGCATAATTCAACAGTCATTGCTGATGAGCTGCTTTCATCAGGGAGAGCTATTTGTTTGAAACTACAGCTGCAAATGGTACACAGAAACAAAATGAGTGGAATGGTGTCAATAAATACAACACAGTCTGTGTGGGAGTAAATACCCCTTTCTATACATTCAGAATACTGGATTTTAAATTCTGATTAGAAAGAGAACTTGGGACTCATAGTGACTAGTCCTCTAAGAGCACCAGCTTCCAACCTCAGTCAAAAAAGCAGCATTAGAACATTAGAAATTATTAGGAAAAAAAAAATAGAGCGGTAAACTTTTTTTAATGCTATAAATCCATCCACTGGATATTCATGTTGAACACTGAATTTCTGATCATTTAATCTCAAAAAAAATGCATCAGATCTAGGAAAGAGGCAGAAGAGGCAGGAAGAATATGAAGGGATTCTGAAGTCATCCCATACTAGAAGATGTGGAACGGACCAGAGTACTCCAGCTTGAAAAAGAGATAATGAAGAAGGATACAATGAAGGCCTATATAATGATATATAGGAAATTCTTATTGCTATGACATTAGAATAGGGATCTTTCAATTCAGCTATCATGACAGATGTTCTAACAAATAAATGGAAAGGTTTCCTAAGAAAAAAACAATCGAACTGTGCAAGTGACCGTCACAAGATGATACAGCCCAAAAGCATGAATAATTCAAGAGGTCTAAGAATTCCTTGGCACCTATTAAATGTAACAATCCAAATCTGACATAACAAAACTTCAAGCCACCAACTGCCAAGTGGTGGGAGGGTATACACAGGAAAGAATTGCCCAGAAATGCTTCTTTAGATGTCTCCTACCTGTTCCACTCAATGTGTTTGTAGCTTATGCATCAAAAGTAAACCATGGTAGACTAACCTGGTTCCTCTCTTTAATAAAATACCTGTTTCCTTTCTGGAAATAGGAAATACAGTAGCTCTCATCCATCACCATTAGTAAACTGATGGAATGCCACACTTAACTGAGCTCAAGGTATTAGTGGTTAGCTAAGGAATTGTCCAAAGGCAAGATACCTGCTGGAAGTGGTGAAATCCAGATAGAGGAGTTTCTCAGAGCCTGATTTTTCAGTTATGTGATTTAATATTTTCATTAGTGGTTTTGGCAGAAAAAATAGCAGGAGCACGCTGATGAAATTTATTGATGACATAATGTAAGCAGAGGTGCTCCAATACACATGACTGTACAAGAATTGTATGAGTTTTGTTTCTTTTAGTACTGGTGTAATACAAATAGGATGAAATTTAAAAATAGAAAATGTAAGATTATATATAAAAAGTATTTCTGTTAGGAACTGGAAGCTAAATATCTGGAAATAACTGAGAACAATCTGTTGTATTAGTTGAATTCAAGATGACCATAGAGCCTGACATAATGCTGTAAAAGCTAATAAAACAGTCAAGGCTAATACATTCTCAGTCTTACAGGTTTATGCTTTGAGTTCCTTGTTCTATCCTGAAACTTCTTACATAGTGTGAATTATCCAGATTTCCCAGTATTAAAGTGCAAAATAACAATCTCTAATGTCATCAATGTCCCAGTGCCTCTTTGCCACATAATCAGCATACTCGTTTGAGAAATATTTGTTAGGTTCTACCTGACTGCAGTCACCACTATAGGAAAATGTGTGTGTGGTGTCAAACACAGAGAAATACTCAACTCATTTTTAAGAGTACAGTGATGGCTTTGTCTGATTTCCAGTTATATTGATCTTTCTGAAATCCTTCTTGATTAACATCAGTGCCATAAACCACCGAAAATAAGTTCTTGATATCTTTCCATCACTGAAAGAAAATATTTTACAATAGTAAAAAGCTAAAGACAGGTTAGATCTTATAAATGTATAAAGAAGCTGATCTTTTAGAGACGGATCTGAATGTTATATAGAAAATAATTTACTATCTGGAATACTTATGGCTCCTTATGCTATTTCCCTTGGAATGCTTTTGATTTCATAAGGAAACCCCCAGACTTATTTTCTAATGCTAATTTATTTTTCAGTGTCATCACTTTCAGTTGTCAATTCCACTATGACAAGTGATTTTATTAGATAAAAATTATATGCAGAAGTAGTCTAAATGAATTACAAATCACATCACTGAGAGGCAGACAATATAAAATTGGTGTGTAATTTGCATAAGCTATATACAAGCTATAGACAAAACTTTTTGTGAGAACTTCTACAGGGGGTTCAGGTGCTACTCTCTAGTAGTCTGATTCGATTTATTTTATGGAATTGGCTGCATATGCTTCCTCTGTTCTTATACTCTTACCGGTGCAACTTCTACTGATGATGGATTTCGAGAGGTGCTCTTATGAAATTAGATACCAAATTCAACATACCAAAAGTCTGAACTGAATATCTAAATTTAGTGATGGAAGCTCAGCTCCTTCCTCCTATAGTGTTTCTGGAGTTTAGTTTCTGTACCAGAAAATTATTAAGCCTTGGATGTTAGCACAAAACAAGAACAAGCTACAAGTTTCTATATCTCAGGGTTGTAATGCATTAAATTTACAAGGAAGTTTGTTAAAATAACATGGACTGTTCCTGTGAGACAATTCTCCTTTAAAAGATACCTTAAAAGTAAAGATTTAATAAAGTTACAAACATTTGTCAAAAACATTCAAATATCTACTTTCCTTCTTAAGCTTGCTATCATTTATAATAAGAATAGGCAAATTCAGGCCTTACCTTACCTTCTACAGGAAAGAATTGTACATTTGTTCACAATACCCTGGCACTACCTCAGACTTTAACTGAATTTTTCAAGTAGAACTGTGTTACTCTTACATTTAGTTGTTTTTTTCTACTATTTTTTTTTCCTTCTCACCCCTTGTTACTGAGGAATACTTACATTGAAAAATATCCCATGACTAGATTTTCAAAAATTCACTTATTATAAAGGCTAATCTCAGAATTTTAGAGTGCAGTGAAAACATCTTTACACACACATACACAGAAACACATGTACACATCCACAATACATAGTATTATGTCATCCTGAGTTACTCTAATTTTATTTATAAGCTTGCTTCACCTTCACCTATAATGTTTAATAACATTTCATCTTCAATTTCAGTTGGAAAAAAGGACTTGAGCCATGAAAACTACCAGTTAAACTTCTGTTGATTTTTGTAATTAATATAACAGTATGAAATGTGTCACTGATTCAATATGTATATTTTGTTATGTCAGTCAACAAGTTATTGGATATTCTCAATATAAATAACTTTTTTTCTCTAAGAAGATTACAAATTTGCCTAGTAAAGTTCAAGTTGGATTAGCAAAGCAGAAACACCCCCTGAAAAATCACCTGTGGAGTGGATTTGTAATTCAGTAGTCTGAAAACTTAGAGCTAGTCAAAATTTTTCCTCTTGCAGAAGATACAGACATGATGGAAGAAAATATTCTGGATGAATTATGAATAATTAATGTGACATTATATGAAGTCACCAATATACTACTACAGGATTTTTTTAAAAAAAACCCTGTAATAACTCTTCTACATTTGCTTCATGCAGATGCTTTAGTTACTATGAATTCTTTCTAATCACTTTGAACATGATTTAATTCCATCAGTGTAAAAAACTTTTATAGTTTATATATAAAGTCCTTGCTTCCTCTTTTTAAAGTTGTCTATCAGATATGCATCAGGATATCAGTTTCTGGTGTTCTTCAAATTCATGAAAATTCTTAAAACCAGGAAATGAGTTCAAGTTATTTTAATGGCATCCAAAATGAAGTTCAAGTTTCTTATTCTTAAATGAATTAGCTGGATCAGGGGCTGATTCGGCAGTGTTTAATATCGTTCATCAGTAAATTTTGTGCTTTTCTGAGGGATTTCTAGTGAAAAAGATAGAATTTCATTTCTGAAGAATCCTCAACACTTAAAACTGTATTTGTACAGCCTTAAAATACATGCATGGCTATTGCTGAGTATCAAAAGAGCATTCACTCTCATAAATTTGTATGTAATTCTACTCTGAGCATTCTACAATTTTATGGGTTATTGATTTTCAGACTATGCAGTGATGCCGGTTTAAAATTGAACTATCCATCTAGTAACATAAATTAGATATCAATTTGTCTTTTGTGTATTGCAAAACATTCATACCCAATGTCAAATGCATTTGGAAAGGTAAGGAGCAAATCACAGTCTAATCTGATAAAAACATGCTAATGGCTTGGCATCTCACGTTTTGTATACGGAAAATTTACAGAATGTAAACATTAAGACAATTTAAAAATAGACCTGTAGAAATACTGTCAAAATGATACACATACCTTTGCAAATTTATTGGATCTACAGGGGATATTTCAGAAGACAACATAAAGAGGAAGATCTTCTGTTAAACTTCACACCTCTAGACTTCAGTGATGAAAGAACAGAAACTCAATTACACAGTCAATTGAGTGATTTATACGTCTCCAAAGGCAATTCCAAAGACCTAGATTAGGAGTTTACCTTGCTATCAATTACACAGGACTCACAATTACATAGAGAGGTGTAAACAGTTAAATTTAGGTATCTAAGTTAGAAGGCTGAAGCTAGATCTTAAAGTCAGACACCAACCTGTTGATTGCATCCTTATATTTTGTTCTTAATATTGCTTTAAATTCTTAATATTGTTTTAAAAATGCATTTTTTTTCACAGATAGCCTGTTGAATGGATGTTAGAGATGTAAGTTACTGTTGTAGGAAATAGTTAATAAATTTATTATGTCCAGAGCAAACTTCCTTTAACAGCACAGCCAAAAATGTCTTATTTAATTACCAGTTAATTAACCAAACCACAATCGCTTTACATTTCTAAAAAATACTAAAGATACTATCATTCAGTAAGTTTGTAACTGACACCTGGACAGAAGAGAGAGAATATGAACAGAGAAAATACAAGTGCAGGATTCCAGGTAGTAGTCTCTTAAAAGATATTTAATGAGTAAAGTTTAACATCTGTAGTCAGGAGAAGAAAAAAAAAAAATTGAACCAACATTACCCCTTCCCCCTCCCCAATAAAACCTTATCAACATGCCTATTAAGACAATGAGGAAAAAACTAATTAAAGTAAATTAGCTTAATGTGCACAGGCTGGATAAAGACAGATCACTTTTAAAAATCCAAGAAGATAATGGTACCCATTTGGGATATGTTTTTGGCATTTTTCATATAAATTGGACAGTTTTAGAGGATAAATATGGTAGAGAAGTCCTTACAGGCAATTATGTCTTTACAGCGCTGGTGGCTGACATCATAAAAGTATAATTTTAATTGCTATTAATTGTGTGAAGTCTACTTTTATTGAATACTTAATGCTATCTCTGACAGTTGTAGTAATTTATGTACTACAATGAAGCTTCTTGGTGGAAATTTGGACTTATAGGGTCATTTACACTATGTTCAAAATAAGGCATTTTATCAGCTAAGAAGCACAGGTTATAGAGACACTGATTTTTGCCTTCTCAAAATTTATTCTTTCTCATTAGCCTTATATGGATGACTATAAAAACAATTTCTGTCTCATGTTTTAAATGTATCAGAATTTATTAAATATTACTGCACAATTTTCCAATATGAAGCATCCTCTATGTTTAGTAAGAAAACTGAATTTAGAGAAGCTGATGAATGACTAAATGACACCAATTGCCATTCATATTTTGTCATTTGGGAATAGAGAAAGGGTAAAATAAAACCCTGAAATCGCTTTGGCATTCAACTACAAAACCACTCAGGACTTTAACTGGATAGGGTTGTCTGCTGGAAGAACTTGGCCCAAAGATTTAAGAACAGATAAAATACTGTAAGACATGCAAAATAATAAAGATAAACCAGGGAAGTATTTAACAACATAATTTTATGTAATGCAGAGAAAAATAATGGTATGGACTTTACATTTTTGTACTAAAATTCACATTGGTCCACAGCCAATAGTTGTAGGTCTTTGCTACTAGTGTGATTTGCATTATTAAATTATGAGAAATTCATTTATCTCAATCAGTGCTAGTTTCAATATTTGTGAATTAGTAATTGCCCCAGTCGCACTAATGGGACAATACATCTATTATTGCTTTTCTGTCTGTTTTCATGCTTATTTAAATTAGTAGCAGCATTATATACAAAATAAATTATTGAATGGGTAGGAATGTGTCTCACAGAACCCCCAGGCTCTTTGAAAATCCTTGCTTGTTGTCAGAACTATGCAGGGCATACTTAACAGAATGGGCTACCAAAAAAAAAAAAAAAAAAAAAAAAGAAAAATTCGGCAAAATATACCTCTTTTTTGGCCCAGCTATCAGAGGACATTACAAATAAGGTAATGCCACCTAACGGATCTTGTAGCAGAGGGTTTTAAGCAGCTGCAGATTGAGATTTCTGCGTGTTAGTTCCAAAGACATAGCAGAGTCAGCTATAGCTGCATGTATGTGTAAATCAAGTTAAAAGTCTTACAACTAGAATTTTTCAGTGGGGAAGGTGAAGTTATTGTCTTTGTAAATTGGTCCATGTTGCAAAATTAGGTGGAATCCTCATAGTTAATTATTAGACAACTGAGGAATGGACATCTGTTGCTTTTGTTATAAAAACCCCAAACAAACACAAAAACCCAGTAAACCAGAAAACTTTGAAAGCCAAAAAAATCTAAAGGTTGTGAAGTGTTAATCTGAAAACTAGATTAAATTGAAATTATTTTAAAATTAAAAATAAAAAATATTTAGAGCTTATTACAATATCAGTAATAACTTGGAAAAAAACCCCTTTGTAGATATGTGAAACAGTCTACATTTTTCATGACCTTTGGTTGATTACTTTATAGATATATCTCAGTATGCAGTATGTGCACTTGATGGCTGTAGTATCGCAGAGTAGAGTGGGCTCTAAGATTTACATGAAATCAGAATGCTTGATTCTGTAAAAAAACCTGTTTCTTGGGATACTCATAAAGTGACTAAAAGAAAATGGTTATTTCTACTTTTCAGTATGAATTTTTATTTATTTATGAGTTATTTAATTATTCAATAGTTCTATTTGCATTTAAAGTGTTTAATTCTCAATTATCCAGGACATCAGTTAGTTTTGCTTTTTTGTCCATATCCAAATATGTTTTGATCATATCCAAATATGTTCTGAACACATCCCATAAGAAGCAAAATGCCCACCTATCACTATAGATTTCCTATTCCTGAACCGCTTTGTTAGTATTAGTTAGGGTAGTTGTCCTCATATTAGCAAAGTAAATGTTAAGGTATGGTAAGACTGTGTTTTTGCAACATGTAAGGACCAGACATTTAGTAACACCTTTCAGTTTGCTTCAGGTGTTTTCACATTATTTGAGCAGCAGTTTTACTTGAACAAAGTCTGTTTTCTCAAAATGACATTAATCAAATTTGCCAGAAATGGAGCAGGCTGCCTATTATTAAGCCTCCCCTCTTGTCCTTGCTTCTGTATCTTTCCTTTTCATAATAACCAAGGAAAAGAAGCCTTTTTTTAAGAGTGCAATTTTTAGCCAGCCAAGGAACACGACATGACAGTGGGTGAAATGACATAATGAGGAGAAAATATGAAGGACTGTTGTTGTATTGAACATCCACCTTCCACTATAGCAAAAATGAAATTCATCTGAAAAGCCAAGGAATAACTAGTGTTAAAGTACATACGAAAAGACTCTTGGTTTTCCTGGTTTTTCATACTGTTTGTGGTTTGTTAAATCTCAAGCATATGAAGTAGCATATATACACTTTTCTTTACATCTCCCAAAGTGATATTTTGCAGCACACAGGGAAAACTGTGAGAAAACTGATATAGTATATATAACAAATATCTTTAAATCTGTAGATTTTTAAGCATTCTGAATGCTTTTTCTCAGCACATGCAGAGTTACCTGTACATAATTCAGAGAAGTCAGAAAAAAACATTTCATAGATTTTTAAAGCTGACTTGAATTCAAAATCTTTGGAAAATGAGAAAGCATACACGAAAATTAAAGGTCTATAGTACCATCAGAGTGGTGTTTATTTGAAGTGTTTGGTCTCACAGTTCTCTTTAGCACTAGAAAGAAAATTTAACTGCATGTCAGATGTTCCCTAAAACACAGATTTGCAAAATTATGGAGATAATATGCAGTATAGGTGAAGCATGTGATTGTAACATATGCATTAATATTTTTTCCTGGAAGATGATGATTTTTTCTAGATTTTAGGTGACACTGTGGAACATGGTAAAACTATGGTAAGACAGAACAAGAGAAAATATAGTACTGGACAAGATCAGGAATGAGAAGAAACTGGAAAAATATAGTGTTGTTCAAATGTATATAAAGTTAGATAATTGGAAAGTTAGACTGAAAGTACTGGAACAGCGTACCTACAAGAAACACTTTTTCAGCCATTCTTATGACCTAACCCTCCCCCCTCCAACACTACGAGGTACTGCAAAGGAATAGGGGGGTGACGAGAATCAGAATTGAAAAATTCAGTTCCAGGATTTTATTTAGTTATTACTTATGATTACTATGAAGATCTAGTGATAGCTTTTCACAGTCTTGCACATGGCAATGCATTCATAAGAAGCCTTATCTTCTTCCCTATCTCCAAGAACATTCCCCTTGCTTTGTCTCTTCTATTCCAGTGTCTAATGGCTTTTTCTTCTGTTTCTCAAACTCTCTCTTCCTGCATTTTAATAGCATATTTACTAATATATTTTTCATTTAATAGCTGTATGTGTATTTACTATTTATCAAGTATTTTTATGAACCATCCGTTTTTCTATCAAGCAGCCATTCAGATAAAAGTCTATGAGGTCTATTAGGCAATTTCGAAGTAAATGTTTCTCTGAGTAAATGTTTTTATATTATAAATTGCAGAAACTAGAGTATATTCCTGTGAATTACCAGAGCTGAAGTCTCCACTGATTCTAGTAAGCTATACAGTTTTTGTTGTCTGCACTTATGTCACCACTGGTACTGATATAATTTAAAAATGTATTTCTAAAACAAATTTATTTCATGACATCTTATAAGCAGAATATGAAATATTAAATAAAATCTGTGTTAATCAGCATCAAGATTTCACCTTGGAAAGTACAAACCCAAACACCTACAGTACAAACAAAGTTCTTCCCACCACACACAGTCTGAAAATCTCTTTTGCATTTTCAGCTATTGGAGATTTTTAATTTTTTACTTTCAGTTTCTATGTGGAACTAACATGGTCGGAAATATGAGAAGGAAGCAAGATGCATGTGAAGATGAATTACCTTTTGCAGTCTAAAAAAATTAATTAGGTTTTGATCAAATATATGGCTCACAGTACACTTTCTTTTCTCAATGACTACCCACAGAAAATGTCCTCAACAAAATATATGCTGTTCTCAGCATTCAGAAATATATCCAGGATTTATATTAACAGAAAGGACAAAACTAAGAGGTGAAAGAAATGTATATATACTAACAGCCTTTCAAATAATTTTTAGAAAAAGATATTTAGAAAAAGCAGCTCCCAAGCTGTAACATTTCTTCTGTTTAACTTCTCCCTGGGAATATTCCATCTTTTATAGCAAGGGATTGGAGGGAGACAGATCCAAATTTTTGAATTCCTAGTTCAATTATATTGCTGTAATTAAGAATAACTTCACTGAATCAAATGGAATTACATTAAAAAGATGTAAATGAAAGGTGAATCAAATCCTGTATATATAACCTCCACAGTAAAAGTCTGCAAATATTGCTGCTGGAAATCAAAAGCTGAGTGATCTTCCTCAGTTACGGGGTTTTGTGTACTTGAAAAAAAAATGCAGGTAGACAATCAAGTGCGCTTTACATACAAGAGAAAGAAGAGGGCAAGGAGTATGGGAGAGCATGAAAGCAAGAGAGAAAGATGTTCTCTAAGGGAGCTGACAGAATGGGAATGGCACAATGGAACTGGTGGAAGATCAAAATACAGTTCAGAAAAGTGAGAAGGGATTAAAGGGAGCCCAAGACACTTTGTGAGGATCACAGTAACATGAAGGAGGTGAGAGTGAGGAGATGTAGAGTGGCCACAAGGAGTATTTTACTGGCAGTCAAAATGTCCCAGTGATAAAACCATAAAACATGACAGAAAAAGAACTAAATACAAAAATGTGGGTCAGTTGACTTTAAAGGTCTGTCTGAAACTCTTTAACAGGGAAGAAAGAGGAGTTCAGGTATGACTAAGTCTATATCTGAGGTGCCTTAAAGCAGTGGGGGACTATTCCATTCTTAACACACTTCACTGAGTTTTTGATTTCCACGATATACAGGGTGAGACTGTGGAATGAAGAGAAAAGTTCCTTATATAGAGATATTCTCTGCAATACAGCTACATCTTTATTTTTCAGATGGAGAAGAAACTAGAGCAGTTTTTCAAGAAGGTGTCTTGATCCCAGTGGATGTTGATCAATAGACAAAAAGAGGTACATTGATAACAAACCACTGAAATCCACCCAAAAGTCTAACTTAAAGTATAATTCCTGCTTTTATACCCTTCTCTCCTTTTTTTTTTTTTTTTTTTTTTAATTTTTATTTAATCAATTGGCAAGAATGGGTTGACTCTTATTTGAACTAGAGATTACTACATTAAAGAAGTACTTGTGCTACGTTGCAAACAGACTAGTTGTTACAACTGCATGGTGCAAAATTTGGCCTCACTTCCTTCCCTGTGCTCTCAAGTTACCTATTGAAGACCTCACAGGTCCCAGACCTGCGGGGCCTCCCAAGTTTACCTGCATTTGAAAACAAGATGTAGAGAACGGCGTGTAGAAGATGCTGCAGCTTCTGCTTATTGTGCAGTGAGAGAGACTGACATGGAGCAGTGCTGCTGCCTTCTTGACAGCTCTGGGGTAGTGTTAGATTATATTACCAGTGTGGAGGGGATATGAATCACTGAGAAAAAGCCTTAAGGTATACTGATCAGCAGTCTTTTAGTAAGTAAGCCCAAATCTTAACTCTCAAAAGAGCTGATTTACTTTACTGTGCCTATTCTTAGCTAAATAGTCATTAGGTCACTCAGTTTCCACATCACAAAATAAGCAAAGAAAACATTATTCAGTATTAGGCAATAAAAATAAAATTATAAGAAACATTTAAAACTATTATTCTGTTTTTTAAACTCTCTAGGAAGCAGAAAAAAAATCTCAGCTTTGCTCATTGTCCACTCTTGAAAGGCCCATCAAGGAATAGAGCAGAATCTTCACAAATATTAAGTTTATAATAGTAATAAAGAACAAGATGTCATGTATCTTCTGTGAAGCATACTAGTACATGATTTAAATGCTTGTCCATTGCTTTATAGATGTCATTTCTTGATTTTGAAATACTTAAAGCATTTCAATATTTACAATTATTTATTTGCAAAGTTTTTCTTACTTTGAAGACTCCTGAGTGTAACCACTAGTTGCCACATTTATACAGCAAATTGCGGCTAACGGAGGAATTTCTAAGAGGAAAAAAAGAGGCAGTGTTTGTGCTTCTAGGGCTGACACCCATAACTGAGATGGTCCATGTGGTAGAGATATGCCTTCCAAACACCTAAAGCTCCCACAAAGTTTTGCAGGAGAAAATGAGGAGGGTCAAATGTCAAAGGACAAAAACCCCAGGTGGTGCCTGTTACTTGGTAGCCCTGATCCACCCCAGTGCAGCAGTTGTGTTTCCCCTGCTTTTGGCAGCTGCCTGGGGACTGCAGCACCCTGCTCTGCCCCCCTCGCACATTCAGAAACCTGATAGATACACAGCTGTTGCCATCAAAAGTGAAATTCACCCTGGGCTATGTGCCAGCATAAGGACTATGGCATTACTTAAGATCCACTAAAACCTTCAAAGGCTTAAGCAGCACTTAAAACCTCGTGGTATTTGGCAGAGACTTTTACCAATGTCAGGGAAGGAGCACTAGGCTAAAAGTGCAGCACTGGAACCAAATTATTTCTTCTAAAACTGGTGAATGTCATCAGTGAAGAATTTCCTGATTTTTTTTTTTTTTTCCTTAATATCTGGGCAACTTGAAGAGCTCATGTTTGTGTTCTCAGAATGTTAGAAGTATAGCTTGGAAATTCTTTTTCTTTCAAACTTTAAAATTTTTGTTTAAATGGGAAGATTTAAAAATGGTTTATTTAATCAATATCACATATTTCAGGATGCCTAAACAACTACTTTTCATTTTTTGATAATAAAAGACCTTTCAATCTTTTCAATTCAGTGTTGTGAATACACAATAGAGTGTCAGTGTACTTGTTTTATTTCTGAATTGTTAACAAAGAAAGAGTATTTGGAAGTTCACCTATTTTCCATCCAAAAAAGGAACAATCCACAAGTAAGACCTTAGTGCTGTGTGTGTGTATGAAAGCGAGAACAGTTGGAAACAATGGGATAGAAAAATCTATATTTCCACCTTGAAGTGATAAATTATCTACTGTATGTGCCAGGTCAGCCTTTTATACTATAATTATCACCAGAAAATCTGGTGGAAGTCAAGTAGCATGTTCTGCTAACAAGTAACCATACAGAACAGCTGTGTCCTGCCAGCAAATCTTTTAATGACTTACACAGTCCATGTTTCACTTTTCTGATTTGTAAAATGGGAGCAGTAGTGCCAATGCATCTTCAGTAAGGGGGTTGCTACATACATATAAAAAGCAATCTGTATGCTGAGTATTTGTTGGCATCTAGTCAGCAAGGGATATGTGGTCTTCATTACTTCTGTGGTCCATAAAATCCAAAATCCATTTAGAGTACTGTTAGAGGTATAGGGTTAATACGGATAAATGTCAATTATGAGGCAGCCTGCTGTGTGGTTTGGACAAAATTCTGTGTCGACATTGCACTAAGGTGTAAGAGTGGAACTACACTGGAACTGTTCAGGCGACTCCACTGAAACTGCATAAAAGATAAAGGATATTCGGCCTGTTTTTAAGTGCAACCTGGCAGTTAAGAACTTAAATCCCATTGTTTTCCAGGAGTTTTTATATGATGGTATTGTCTTACTGCTAGTTACTATATCTATCAGTTCACTTTTATGATATATATTTTCTTTTATTCATTAAAAACATTGTCTATTCCAAAAAACACAATGTGAAGGAATTTATATTTCTCTTTTTTTCTCATAGGTCTTTTTTCTGTGTTATAAATGTGTCTATTCTTTGGATTTATTGTGTGCTCATAAATCAATGCTTTCATGCAGTAATAAAAATAACTTATTGTAATGGTAACAGCTCCAAAGGACTCCTGACTAAGAGTGGCATTTTATTTAATTCAGATCTATGTTTCGTTCCCCAACTAATGGCACACTGTGGGTTATAAAGTGATTAAAATTGTTGTCAAACTGGCCTCCTGGAAAGAGGGAGCCAAACTTCTTTTCCTGCAGTTGGTAGTTCTGCAGGATCTATATTTGACTTCTACAGCTGGAAAGCAAAGAAAGGCTTGTATGAGAATAGCAAGCGAGGAAATTATGGAAAAATGGCTATTTTTTTCTCCAATGCCTATAGTAAGCATGTTAAAGTAAACAACAAAAATAAAGCAGTAATCAGTATTACTGGTTTTTGAAGGTTAATGGAAATATGGACAAAGAGATTTACCTACAACTACACAGGAAAACATTAGAAGAGTCAGGAGTATAACAGATCTTTTGAGTAAAGTCTCTAGTGTCTTTATTACTGTATTTCTATCTTTAGTTCTTTAAGGGTCACTGGATTTCTTTCTTATTTTTTTAAATTTATGTTCACTCTTTTCAGTATTGCTGAAACTTCTCTTTATAATATTCCTGAGAGATACTCAGACAATATATAGAACTGCTGTTTTTTTGAACTTCATCACTTGCACTCCACAAACATATTTCCCCATTAACTGAATGGAAATGATTAGGAGCACTATAATTAATTTATTAATTGAAGATTTAAAAAAAAAATTACATTGATTATTCTTTGTCTTAGCTTTTGCTAAGGCTAAAAAAAAAAAAAAGCCTAAATAAATTATAGTTTGGAATCTCCTTTGCAGCTGATTTTCAATTTGCTACACTGGTGTGTAAGAGAGCTGCCACACAGAAATGCTTGTTAATTCTAGACAGTATTGCTGTATATCAGAAATATGTAAAACACTGGAGATATTTTTCAGAGAACTGGTAATCTATGCAAGTTGACATAAAAGTGAAACGCAATCAGCCAGCTGTCAGTTATGGCTTTCTGGCTTTTACTGTTCTAAGAGAAAGAAATCTACTATCTGTGGTCAATTAGAAGAAAAAACTGTTTCTGAGAGATGCAATACACAAGTCCTACAATACAGCCAACTGTACATGCTTCTGTATTTCTATCTGTTGAAGTATCAATATATACTGACTGTAATAAACAATATACAGATAAAAGCTGCAGTGACCTAGTGTCTGTTTATGCTTCAACTTCACAATTCCTTTCTTATCTTCTTAAGAGGATGGGTCAAGGTATAACCTCAATCTTTAACACATCAAATTTAATTTTACCCACCTGTAACCTCAGCTTTTTCTCTGCAGAAGAATGTTATATACACACTCTACAGTCACGATAAAAGGAAAACAAAAATTCTGGATACCAACTTAGAACCTAAGCTCCCTAAGGCTTAACCTAAAATATGATGTATCTGTTTAACATCAACCAGTTTTTAAAGCTCTCCTTGAGATTCCCCCCTTCCCCTCACAGCTTTCTCTATGATTCATGATATACCATGTACCTGCACACACTATGAATCTTTTGAAGTTCAGATTTGTAAGTAATTTTTCTAATAGATCAAAACCCCCACTAACAGGTGAAATAAAAATAAATCTGTAAAAAGAATAGGTATATGCTTAAAGACTGTACATTTATAGCCATGTTTTTTATGAACACCGAGCAAAACAAATTCTGTAAAGACTTTTTAGCTCACCTTCTAATGAGGAATAAACCATGAATATTCTCAGAGAAATTGTGAACATTTTAAAAGAAAAAAAAAAATAGTTTTGCAACAGTTCTTTTAAATACAGTAGAATCTAACACTGGGGTTTTGTACTAAAAAGATATCTTCTCTGCTGTTCCCTTGCTCAAGTGATGCTTCAAGGAAATCTGCAAATTGGATCGAGCTACATTTCCTTCCTAACTTGTTACCTAACTTTCTATGTGCCACATTCAAAGAAGACAGTACTAACATAAGAGCAGTAATAATCACTGGGGGGAAAAAAGCACCCAGGAATCTAACAGGCACAGGATGGTATGGATTCACTTTCAGCTTCTGATACAGGTATCCTTGTGACTGCCCTTAAATCTTACCACCTCGTCATCTCAGGATACCAACTATAAATGGGCACATGGACAAGTCCATGGGGTATAATTGTGACATTTTTACAGCCTTGTTAGCTTGATGTTCTTCCCAGGGCAGTATGAGCTGAAGAGATGTGCCATGCATATGTATTCTGTAAGGGTTAATGAGTTCCAGCAGTGCTTCATATTCCCTTTTCTTGCTGTTCTATTACTATCTTCTATCTATTACTAGATTTAGGACAACGCCCTTCACTGCAGAGCCCCAACACACAGAAGCACCGTTGTGTAGAAGTTGTATGTAAGATCAGTCACTTAGGACTTGAAACTGCCCCAGGTCCTTGCATCACTGATGAGTATATATTAAAAGATGGCACCAAAGAGTTAATGTGTACTTTATAAAAATGTCTTGTGCCTGTATATGTTAATTTTCATGTTTTACTTCTGAAGGTTTTCCTATATCTATGTTTATTCTGTGACCTGTGGCTAATGCGTGTTTTCTAGCTGAAAGCCAGCTAAGCCTCTGCTGGTACTTGTCATATGTTGACACTATTCAACAGTGCACGCAGTATTCTAACAACTTCATAGAGATTGGGGGGGGGGGGGGGGGGGGGAATGCATCAGCATTCAAGGTTTTATCTCGGATTCTTTGCCCATATTTCAGTAGTAAAAATCTTGGAGAAAAAGAGAAGAAATGAAATTGTGCTTCAAAGACACACTAGTGACAAAAGAGAAGGCACCAACGAGCAATTTCCTCAGACTTAATAGGTGTCAAACAAGAATTCTAGACAGAGCCATCAGGTCCAAAACAAGCAAATGAAGGGATGAGGCTCAGAACTAAATGTAAGTCATGGCTGACTAGGTGATGAAATAGGGATAGAAAAATCAGCCTTCAACCTTCAATGGATCTTCTCAAAGTTCCTCACATGGCTATCTAAAACAGAAGCTTGTGACATTAAATCTTAGTGCCCTGCTTGGTATAAGCCTTACTACTATGAAAGTAGTACTGATCAGTTCAGAAAGTACTGATAACAAGTACTCACTACTTGTTATCAGGAACACGATGACAGATAGAGCTTCTTTACATTTTCCTTAAGCATGCTGTGGTTATGTTCTTTTAAGGCCTTTGCTTTCTAATGGCATGATTTATCAAATCTAAGTTCCATTATCTTTTAATTATTTCTTTTCTGTTGAATCCTTTTACACTTACAGCAATTTGCTAAAGGCTATTCAAGGCAAGTAGGAACTTTGCCTCCTCATATTCCCTCACATAGTTTCCATTGTTCTTGCATTACTTGAAAATAGTTACTGCAGTGTAATTTTGCTGTTAGGTTACTGGACTTAATTCTCCTCTGTGCTGCATGTTGTTTAATTACATCGGTGTAAATAAATACAAAAGTCTAGCAATTCTAATAGCATTTTATGTGTACTCTGCTCTGATTCAAATGGCAGAACAAGACAGCTAGCAACCAGTTCTGTCGGCTTTGCTCTTCAGAAAAGGATTTATACTGAAATCTTGGTGCAGTACTTTGTCTATTCACCTTCACTTACAATAAGCTCACAAATGAACGAATCCACAAATAAGCTATTGTCTAATCATCCAAAAATATTGAACCTGTCACTGAGAAAAAGGTAAACACTCACTCATACTGATACTGAACAGACTGATATTTTTAAAAGTAATGTACACATATTAGGGATAACTATTAGTGCTTTTTATTTGTTCTTTTAAGCTTGAATAACAGTAATCATTTATATGCAATCCTTAAAATAGTATAGAAAAAAAAAATCATTTTAGTCACAGAATGAGACTCTTACAACCAAAAAACTGCAGATCCTCTGTTGTGTTTTTACCTTACTATGGCAATACCATGCTGTAACTAGAAAAATTAATTTTCAAAAAGTGCTTAATTAAAAAAACACAATGAATGCATCATAAGCATCCTGTGAATAGACAGATTCACAGTCAGCTGCAGAATTCATCAGAAAGAGATCTGGGGAAAATAAGCAGAAAGCTGCCCAATTAAAACTTAACTCTGAGGAAAAAAGAGTGATCACAAAAGCACAGAAAGAATACAGGAGAACTCAACAAATGAACTTGTGGCTCCAAGACTGGTGTTACTATCAGGGCTTCGGATTTTTCAGTGATGGGTTAGTATACAGGACGTTAGACCTTTTGGCATTAGATAGAATGCACCTGTCTCAGAGGGGAAAAAGGACCTTGAGGCAGGAGTTAGCTGGGCTCACTGACAGAAATTTAAACTAGATTTGAAGGGGGAAGGGGGCAAAACATCGCCCCATCTGAAGTGCATGTATACCAATGCACACAAGCATGAAGGAATTTGAAGCCATGATGCAACAGGAAAACTATGATGTCGTTGCTATTACAGAAACATGGTGGGATGTCTCCCATGACTGGAGTGTGCCAGTTGATGGTTACAAGTTCTTTAGGAGGGACAGACAAGGAAGGAGAGGCGGTGGGTGGTGCTGTATGTTAGGAACTCATGACTGCTTTGAGCACAAGTGTAGTGAAGACAGGGTGGAGTGTCTTTGTGTTAGAATCAGAGGAAAGGCCAACAGGGCAGATGCCATAGTAGAAGTCTACTATAGGCCACCACCCAGGACAGAGAGGTGAATGAAATATTCTATAGGCACTTAGGAGAAATCTCACGATCGCTGGCCCTTGTTCTTGTGGGAGACTTTAACTTCCCAGACATTTGCTGGAAATACAACACAGCAGAGCGGGACCAGTCCCGGAGATTCCTGGAATGTGTAGGAGATAACTTCCTGATGCACCTGGTGAGTGAACTGACCAGAGGAGGTGCCCTGCTGGATCTCCTGTTTGTGAACAGACAAGGACTGGTGGATGATGTGGGGGTTGGAGGCCGACTAGGGCACAGGGATCGTGAAATAATAGAGTTCTCTATTCTTAGAGAGGCCAGGAGAGGGGGCAGCAGAACTGACATCCTGGACTTCCAAAGGGCTGACTTTGTCTTCTTTAGGCACCTGCTTGACAGGATCCCTTGGGAGAAAATCCTGAAGGGTATAGGGGTCCAGGAAGGCTGGGCACTCTTTGAGAAGAAAGTCTTAATGGCACAGGAACAGGCGGTCCCCAGGTGCTGTAAGAGAAGCCAGCGATAGAGAAGATCACCCTAGCTAAACAGGGAGCTTTGGCTGCAACTCAGGGAGAAAAGGAGAGTTTACAGCTTTTGGAAGAAGGGGCTAGCCACACACAGTGATTACAAAGATGCTGTGAGGCTATGTAGGGCAGAAATCAGGAGGTCTAAAGCCCAGTTGGAAATTAATCTACCTTCAGCAATCAAGGACAACAAGAAATGTTTCTTTAAGTATGTCAACAGCAAAAGAAAGACCAGGGAGAGCCTCCATCCCCTGCTAGACGCAGGAGGAAACATGTCAACAAGTGATGAGGAAAAGGCTGAGGTGTTTAATGCCTTTTTTGCCTCAGTCTGTAAGACTAGCTGTACTGAGGGAATCCAACCTCTTCAGCCAGAAGAGAACAACCCCCCCTGCAATCCAGGAGGAGACAGTGACCTGCTGCATCAAACAGACACACACAAGTCTATGGGACCAGATGGGATACACCCGAGGGTGCTGAAGGAGCTGGCTGGGGTGCTTGCCAAGCTGCTTTCCATCAGTTATCAGAGACTGGAAATCGGCCAATGTGACGCCCATATATAAGAAGGGTTGGAAAGATGATTTGGTAAATTACTGTCAGCTTGACTTCAGTGCCCGGGAAGCTGATGGAGCAGCTCATCCTGAGTACCATCATACAACATGTGCGGGACAAGCAGATGATCAGGCCCAGTCAGCATGGGTTTATGAAAAGCAGGTCCTGCTTGACAAACCTGATCTCCTTCTATGACAGGGCGACCTGCTTATTGCATGTGGGAAAGGCTGTGGATGTTGTTTACCTTGACTTTAGTAAGGCCTTTGACACCGTTTCCCACAGCATTCTCCTGGTGAAACTGGTTGCTTGTGGCTTGGATGGGCACACGCTTTGCTGGGTAAAAAACTGGCTGGACGGCCGGGCCCAAAGAGTTGTGGTGAATGGAGTTAAATCCAGTTGGTGGCTGGTCACGAGTGGTGTCCCCCAGGGCTCAGTTTTGGGGCCACTCCTGTTTAACATAGACTCACTTTGGCATATATTTTATGGCTATGTTGTAAAAAGTTCTTACTCTTAATCCCACTGAAACTTGGAGTCAAAGTCTTTGGGATAATGCCAGTTCCTGGCAAAACACCACTGAGACCAACCAGTACTAATACCACTGCCCATCACCAAAACAGGTAATGTAGACTACCGGAATCAAACCAAGTGTTGAAATTCTGATCAAAAGCATTAATTCAATTCTTACTGCTCTTGATTTTAAAAGACAAGGATAGAAATATTAATTTTATAATTCCAAATATTGTTAAGAATGCATTAGTCTATCATATCACTAGATATAGGTAGAAAGTGATTCCAAGTAACGGGGAATCTTTGAAGAAAAAAGGTTCTTTAAACACATCATCTCTGTAGCTCTCACTATAGATGGAACAGGTAGCATTATGTCCTGCTATGAGCTATTAACATGAAGGCAAAGAAAAAAGAGAATTAAATAAGTCTTTCTAAAACGAATATTACTGTATAAACATAATGGAATGAAAGAACTCAGTGTTTTTAGATCGAAGATCCTCTCTAGCTTTCTCCTGACTATAAAATAAGGCAGTGGCAAAGGGAACAGGACGAAATATAGTTGTTATACACTGGGTTGCAAACTCTCTTCTAAATGAATTTTTACTATTTTTCATGCTTTTTAATTATGTCATAAAACCAGCTGATAATAATACTAATAAACATACATTTTGTTCTTCTTATCCAAAGCAAATAAGTGATTCCTTCTCTAAACAGATACACAGTCTCTAAAGCACTTACGATATGCTGTCTAATCCATATGTTAAAAGAACATGTTTTAAATATAACTCAGTGTTCTTCCTACCTCAGTTAATTGAAAGCATTTAGCTCATAATCAGAGATTTCTTGAAGCTATTAAATTTTTACTTTAACTCTGTTTGCAAGTCAGCTTTAAATCTGGGGGGAGAGTTCAGAACTTTTATACATTAACATGGAAGCACACAGCTCTTTGCCCAGAAATCAGTACCTCCAAGCAGTATAATCCTATTTCATTGCTGAAGAAGAAATCTTATATTCAGTTAGTTGTGTTTTTTAAGATCCAGCATACCAAAAAATAATAGGATAAAGCATACATTTGAGGTAATCTATAATAAGAACAGATACTAGAGAAAAGAAACAAATACCTCCCATTCTAGCTTGCCCTGAGCCTTGCTAACAACAGAAACCAATGCTGTGGCCAAAAACTAGCAGCAAGAGTTATTCTGTTCTTAAAGAAAACACACTGTTGATCCAATTATTTTGAAATAGTGAGTAGCTAAGGATAATTGCTTATATATACATAGCTAGAACTCAGTGTTCTGTTATGTCTTCCTCCTGGTGAGACCTTTGTATCCCTTTGGCTGGATTACTCTGTTGGAATGATATTCACAGGAAAGGTGTTATAACTAACAAGAAGCTTGAAAACCTTTCACAGAACTGGGAACAACAGGTGGTATTCTGCATAACCATCCTCACTAGAAAAAGAAATTAGAGTGTAACACACCAGTGGAAAAAAAAATAATCTAATAAACCAAGGTATTTTTAAAAAGTTATCAACAGATATTCACAGGTTCTCATACAAGCTGTTCCTGAACAATAAGCACATACAGGAATCTTGGTCGTTTTGAAGCTGGTATCTTCTGTTAAAGTAAAAAATGACAAACACTGTGAAACTTCCTCACTACTTGAGCAAACATCAGCCTTCTTCATTTAGACATAACTATTTCCCATAACTGTGCCAAAATATGCAGTAATTCTGCAATACTGTTTCGTAACACTAGATTGAGATCACCAGAATCAGTTCATTTGCAACTTGACTTGGATTTAAAGTGCATACACAGAAAACAGTTGGCAGTCGTAAAATGTACTAAATTGCACAATGTTAATACCAAATATACAAAAAGAGCAGGAATGAAGAGAATTTATCTTTCCATCCTCAGGTGCTATCAAGTATACAACAAACTACAGCCACAAGCTTTGCTGCACATACTTAGAAAGGTGATATTTCCCCAATAACAGAGTGAAGAACCTTTAACACACATGCTAAAGCAACTTCTGAGGACACAAACATGTAGACACTGAAAATAAACCATACAGATGTGCAGATATTTCCTGCTTATGCAACTTTTTATGAGATCAGAAAAGCAGCTAAATGGTCTAAAACTGCTGAAACTGACAATGAAAGAGGAATCAGCTGTGATAGGATGTATGTCCCACTTCTTTCTTTAGTTTGATTGTCTAAATCTATCAGATTTAAAATGTTTTGTTTTTCCAAAACAGAAATTTCTTTCATTTGGTGGAAGTTCAACAGCTGTTGTCATCAAATCAGTCCAATTACTATGCAGGCATTGCTCTCACAACTTCAGTGACCTCTCTAATAGGATCCTCCTCACCTCTGTGCATGAGCTCTTGAAGTATGAGACAGGTTTGCAGTGAATGTTTTGTTAATCTGAAATTTGTTGATGAGATTTTATGTCTGAACTTTCTGTGGGGGAGGGCAAACTCCTGGCTACTGGAGTTCAACAATATTTCTATGGGTGGCACATCAAAGACTTCTGTAGGTGGTAACTGATTTGAACTAAATTAACAGATTTTGATTTCTTTTTGTTCCTCTGATGAGCAGTGGGTCTCCCAAGTGTCTCCAGCACTACAGAAAGACAGAGGGGCACAATTCTACAATGGTAATAAGTGGTACAACCAGATTACTATGTTTTATAGATTAAGAACTGCTCTGAAAAATCTAATGAGGAGATTTTGGAAGCTGAATTTTCAAGAAATCAAAGGCCCAGGATGGGCAATATATTCCTAGTTTGGATTAAAATGAATGCGTATTGAACCCCTTTTTTGAATCAAAGAACTTTCTCATAGAAATTGTACAAGGTGGCATATTTCTGATTCTAACTGGATCTCCTGAGATAGTTCTTTGGAAAGGGACAAGATAGGAGTTCAGAATGAGGTCTAAGTTGCTTCTGTTCTCCAGTGTCCATCCCTGACACACTTTCCATCTAATCATCCTTAAATAAAAGAGCAGTTGCCAAGAGAAAGATGCAAAAATAACTAGAATGCAAAAAGTCTCAAATCATTCACTCTCAGCATTTTCACTAAACTAGTTTCCTCAGAGAGTGATTAACTCCAGTATAGCAGAGGAAGAGACAGCAGGCTATTTTCAGTGGTATCACTCTACTTTCCTCAGTGATTCTTTGGAAGTTCAAGCAGTCAAAGGCTGGTATCTACATGGCCCTACTAACACAATCACTTCTGCAGTGAACCCATAGGCTTCCGAGGAGCAAAAAATCTTACTACCTGTTCATAATGTGGTGTGATAGGTTCAGAGTAAGTGACACGTTCAGTTTTCTCTAGCTGCAATCCCATTCTATCAGCTTGATGCCTGCTCTCGGCTGTATAACTGACCTGTGGCTTCCTGGGGAATCCTAAACATGACTGGGGTGCCTGGAGCTATGAATGTCATCCAACATACTAGAATTAGTGTCTACTCCAGAATTAAAGTATAGCCTAATCAAATTAATTTCTCTCTAAAATAAGTTACAGACAGTACTGGTCAGTCACAGTTAACTTTAGAATAATAATTCTTTATAATAATAGAATGATAATGAAGAATAAGCTTACTTCATTTTCTCACAGCATGAATTAAGTAGATTTGCCATTTTAAAAGCTGCTGCAGAGCAGAAACACATCAGCAAAACACAGTTCTCACTCATGCACCAGGACCTGCGTTCAGGTGGTTCAGTTCCTCAGCAAGCTCATGAGGTTGGACAATGAGCTTCTTAATGCCTTCAAGGCCTCTATGCCTTTCCAACGCTATCTTTTCTAATCATCAGAATAAAGATGGCTGCCATCAATCTTCTAGAGAAGAAAGGAGGATGGGCAAGAACTAATGGCTCCAACTAATGTATTTCTTCTTTCTTGTGCTACAATGGCTCTTGTTTATCCTACTGGTGAAAAGGCTTCCCCCCTCATGCTTAATTATTGTGTATGGTACATTATTCAGTAGTAAAGTGGATTACCTTGCTCTCTTCTATAGATTATTGATTTACATTTTTTGCAGGTTTTTGTTGACCTTAACAACGTAAGTATTGCAAAACCTTATGCAATAATTACAGATTTTCTGCCTCTTTTGTATTACTTTCAGCAGGATAGCAGTTCACTTCCTCATATCCCAAATATTTAGAATTCATCTTTGCAGGTAGCATGAAAGGGTTCACTACCTCATCTGTGGAGGATGGCAGGAAAAAGTCCTCTTTCTTTAGCAGCTGACATTTTTGCTCATTATTTTCTTTCTGCCTCTCAAGCATTTCTAGTTACACTGACTGTTGCCTGGCTTGGTTTCTTTACACCTTTAAGCTTCCCACCTTCAAACCTTCATTTCTGCAAGAGGGCTGTACACCTCAGGATATCTAGTAGAGCTGGGGAGGACCACCAAACTACAGCATATATATGAGAAACATAAAAGACTAACCCATCCTCTACTGTCATTCATAGATTTCTTCATTAATTCTCCTTCTAAAAGGGAAAGGCTATATTCTCCTTGTGGAAGAGCGAGAGAAAGTGAAAAGGAAGAATTTCTACAGACAGTATAAACTTCCTTTAAGAAAAATAGATGCTTAAAACAAAGCAGTGGTGGGATAACACATTAGCCTGGTACCACAGTATCTCCAGAGCTGAAAGGAGAGGTGACTGTAGCACCAGACTCGATAATTACTTGGTGATACTATATTGAGCTCAGTTCAGAGGTTAAATCTGTGTTCTCAAACTGGTTTATGGCTGCTACAGCTCTCCTTTCTGTTGGACCATGACACCAGTTTTCTATCTCCAAACCTTCTCTCACATTATTCACCCCTCCAGGCCATGATTCCTACCTTATACTGTGGACACTAGGCTATACTGGGCAAAACCCTGGTCCTGTACTTTGCATTTTTTACAGCTTTTAGAATTCATTTAAACCAGAAAACCAAATCAGTACTCAATACAAATGCTGACAAATAAATACATTAAATTATTTTTGGCCACTGTAAGACTGCAGTATTCAGTTTTATCACATAGTATGAATAAAATTGCTCCTCCCACCCCACTCCCCTAATCAAGCTGATTGGGAATATTTTTACATGACTCAAAGATTCCCACACAGGGAGACAAATGTAAAAACTCATTGGAAATGCAAAGCAAACCCAAAATTTTAAAATCTACTTTAATCAAACTTTCACAAATAATTTATATAAATTAAAATATATGGTAAAAAGCTGAAACCCACCCATAATGAGCCATCTTTAATTTACCTATTTACCTTTGAATTACTTGGTTTTCACTTCTTATATTAACTTCCCTTAGAGTGAACAAAACCCAGTATTGCTGCTCATGCTAGTTAGGTAGAACAGGAACAATCACAAGACCAATAAGTCAAGAAAGGACGTGTGACAGAATTTCACTGAGAAATGACCTGTTTTTCATTTTGTTTTCCCCACAGTAATAAACACTGGCTTCCTTTTTAGTGAAGTGTTCAACCTACAGTCATACAACATCATCCATAAAAGATGCAGTAATGCAGTGGATCAGAGTTCAATGGCATTTTTTAATGTTTCCAGAGAAAAATGTTAATTTTTACCTTCCTTGAAAATGCCAGGCATAAGTGAAAAAACTCGTAATTAAATATACTGCTAATATAATCTTTTCCCAAACCAATACACTTAATAAGAAATAATTAAAAAAAAATCAACACAATCTTATCACAAGTTAGAATTTCAATTGGGATCTGAATCCATGAAGGACATAATAAAAAGAGGAGATTAATGCATAGAGTTATAACAAGTTTCATCTATTACTTTTCATCAAAATCCATCAAAAGCATGTCACTGGTCTCAGTGGCTTTAGAGTTCAGTTTTTCCAGGGTAATGTTTTATGGGAACAGTAGTATGAAGTAGCTGTACATGAATTGTTCAGATGTTAGAAGTGGTTCACTACCATCTTAATCTAGAGTATTTCACACCAATAATAAGTGTTACAATCCTTGTGATATATTAGGACATTTACCTCATTGCATTGACGTTCTTCTGCCTATCTGAACAAAAAAGAAAATCAAAGTTTTATTAAGTATTCAGATGCTCACAGAGATATAAAAAAGTAACCTTTTTTTTGTTTGTTTTGTTCTTATATATTACATATATTACAAAATGAAAGACATATGCATCACTGGTGTCTGACCACAACTAATTCTGCATTTTTTGACCCAGTATCATGCTAAAGTAGCTTTAAAAAAAAGAATGCATGCAAAGGCAAAAATAACAAGACGATTAACTTGGGTGTGGTACTGTTTGTAGCCCAGACCTTTGGATTCAAAATCCTTTCTACACAGTAATATCCAGATTTTCTGCAATATGGCAGAGACAAAAACACAAACAAAAAACTCCTAGAAAGGGCATCATCCTTATGAAGGCTACAGTATAAACATTTTCAAATGTTTATATGCCTAGCTTTTTGCAGACAGCAGTCAGTTATATAGGATGTACATGTTTTTACAGTATAACAGAGGAAAGAATGAAGTGTACTATGAACTTTATGACTTAGGGAATAATTCTTTAAAAGGGTATTTTCTCATGTCTTTAACAAGGCATATCAGCTATATTTTAAAGTTACACAAGAATAAACAAATGCAATGTACATATCTGCTTTCTACATGATTCTACAGTTTGGAGAAGACTTGGAGACTTGGCTGGCCTTGCAGCAGCCTTGTTTATGGGCGCAGATGAAGTGGTAGCCTATGCTTGTGAATGCTGTCTGTCATACCGAACTCCTTCAGGGAATGAAGGTAACTGCCAGATGAGTCAGACTACTGTTCTTCCCCTAACAAAACAGATGTTCCTACCTACACAGCCTCCCTAAGGTTGGGCGAAGACGAATACACTCACATCATTAATCTAAGCAATTACCTAGGCTTTCATGACGTAATTGGTGTTTGTACTGATCATCTAACAGGGAAAATTTTGAATTGCATACTTGAAAATGAATAAAGTCTGCCTCTCCTACCAGTCTCACTGTCCAACCCATGGAGTTATTATAATACTCTAGGATACCCTGCGAAGATCAGCAGGAGAATATATTAGTCTGAGGATGCAGAAATGATAGAGTTAGTTGCAACTGGCCTGATGGCAACCATAGTGAAAAACATTATATGAACCCCTGCTTCCAAAACCAGCAAACCAGAAGCTGGTTAGGATTTCCACTTTGTCTCATTCATGAAACAAAAACTAGATAGCATGGGGTCACAGGTAAAGTCTTGGCTTGGGGAAAAGAGTGGCATGTGATATTTAAGCACCAAGTTTGTCTCATTCATTTAAACAATGAACGATGTGTGAAAACATCATTAAGCAGTCACTGACACAAACTTTGCTTTCTGCACATTGCAGCAGTAACACAAGTAGAGAATTTCCCATATTTGTTAACCTACCTGGAAGCAGGAATAAATAACCTACAACAAATGTTTAATATGCTTGATATACCATGCTAGTCAATGAGGTGAGGATTAGTGAAAACAAAGTTTTACTTATTTATCTTGTAAGAGGTGAAGATTTGGATTTGTAAACACAAATTATTTAAATCTGAAACCTGCAGAAGTACATTAACAAAACCCCGATTTTCTAAAGATTACATTTCCAGTTACCTTCTTACCTCAAGGTTTGTTTGGGTCTTACAGAAACTGTGACCCTGATGGAGTAAGATATTCCAAGATTTTAACGGTGTACTCTTTATAAAATGTATTAAAATGCTGTGTTGGATGTAATGGGCAGAGACTTGTTAATAGGGGTCTGCAGAGTAATGTGTGAGAGGAAAGCCAGGACTGCTCTGCTCTGGGCACTGGTGGTTCCTGCCAGCTCTGTCATGGACAAAACCGACCTACCACATGCCAAAACTGGATCCCATGGCACCTCTGTGAAAACATGTTTAAGAAAGGGTGGTAACTTCTAGGGGCAGGAGACAAACAAGCAGGGAAAAACGCATGGAAGATGACCCGGGATCAGGTGCACCTCTAAGGAGAGCTGTGTCCCATGAAGGAAACCCCACTGGAGCAGGCAGATGGGCCTCAAAGGTCTGCAGCTCATAGGCGATTTCATACTAGAGCAGGTGAAAGGAGTAAGAAACAAAGAGCAGCAAAAGGAGGGAGCTGCTGCACACCACCATCTGGAACCACCTGTTGCCTCACCAAAGGGACCGAGTACAACGTATGACATGAGCCACTGGAGATGAGTAAGGGGGAAGGAGAGGTGTCTGGAGTGAAGGCGGGGTATTTTCTCTAAATTTTTATTTGTCTTCTTTCTTTCTCAATACTGGAATCTGTAATTAAAAACTTATGTTTGCTGGCAATAAATTAAGTGAATTTCCCTGACTCAAGACTGTTTAACCCCGTGATAAGTGCCCACCACAAGAAAACAAAACCCATTCTGAGGATGCAAAGGAGGATTCAGAATCATAAATTTTTTTTAACTCTTCACTGTTTTCAGGTTACACAAAATTAAGATTGATACAGTATTCATCTATTTGTATGAAATGAAACCATTCCGGAGAACAGTCACAGTTGCTTAGATAGTGGAGATCTGTAAAAACACAAATACTTCTAGTTTTGTCAAATTTCTGGTTTGAGATTAAAGAAAATTGTAATTGTTTCCACACCTCCCATGCTGATATTTTTGAAATGGATGAGTTTTATTTTTTTAAATAAAAATTTGTATTCATTTTATAATGATTTATATATTTTTTAAGAATCCATGTTGAAATGGATTAGCCTACCCGTTAACCTGCACTGAGTCATCTATAATGCCTTTAGTAACTGAAGTAAATGTCACTGTGTAGAAATAATATTATTTGGTCTACTGTTTAAACCTGACTTATCTGTGAGATACATTCAGTGTCTGAACACTTAATGTGTTTTGGATGATTAAGGTAGAGCATGTCATGTGGTCAAATGTCTAAGGTAGATCATACCATATGGCCAAATGGCTAAATCAGCATCCAGGATTTGGAACAGGGGAGTTTTAGCAGCTACTCTGAGACAGAGAAATGGCTAATATCCTGAAGGGAAAGTACTGAAGTGTACGGGTTAAGAAAGCAAAATGTTAATTTGAGATGAGGGATTGCAGAGAGGAATTAGCCAGAAGATGTTCAAGCTCATCAAGGCATCAAATCCTCAGTCTTGGTGAAGAATTTATCATTAGAGAATAGAAGTAGAAAGATACAGGTCTGGGGACCTCTCATTTAATCTTCAGCCTTTCAGGATGCCTGTATCCATTGCTTAGCTTCAGATAACACAGGAATCAATATATGACTGTATTAAGAGATGGAATAAGATTAACACATGTTATTACCTTAGCAATTACAAGAGACAGTTGGGCAGAATTACCCATCTTACCTTAATTATAGTAAAACAAAATAAAATGACCAAGAAACAATACAGATTAAAAGACTACCAAAATGAGCTTGTATTTTAAAAGAGAAAAGGTAAAGCCAGCTGTTGCAAACTAGCCAATAAATGAATTTAATTTCTGACTTGGACAACTTTATATTGTCTTTGGGAGATATTAATTACCTTGGGATAGCTGAATTTAATAACATATTGGTTAATTTTATATTAGTGATAAGGTTTCTGAACTGAGACTGTGTTCATCTGGCACTTAACCTGTTTTCATGAGAAACTTTCTGATCAGCAGATGTCCAGTAACCTTCTTTGAATCTTACTTTCTGAATTTAGTTAAGCAAGACATTCTCTTATGGTTTCATTTCCCATTAGCGTTCTTGGAAGTAAATTTTCAGTTTAAACATAAACATCTACTCCACCTTCTGTTTTTGTTTTCCTTATTATCCCCCTAATCCTCAAACACATTAATTCCATGCAATCTAAAAAAAGAATCTTCCATATCATATCTGCATTACATTGATCTGTATTTGTGCATCACACTGCATGTTTAAAGTAAAAATTGTTTTTTTAAAAATCAGTTACTGAGAGAGATAACTTTCCTTGAATTTTCTTGATTTCCAGGTGTCATTATAGAGACCAAAAAGGGACTTAAAAGGCAGAACATTTCATGGTTCTTAAGACAGCATCTATTAAAAGGGACTTTTCATCATCTTACTGTAAATAAGATCTAATTGTCATTGACAGTTAAAAAGATGTATCAGTAAACCAAACCGTAGAATGAACAGCAGGACAATGTGTTATGGTCTTGGTGCAAAAATGCATGTTGTACCTGCAAAACTGTTTTAGCCGGACAAATTGTTGGGTTAAGCACACACTTATAGATGATGGCTTTGAATATTCAAGAGATCAGCAAAGATGTGTTCCCTTTGGCTTTTAGATACATAAAAAAAGCATTGTTAAAATCTTAAAAAAAAATAAAAAATCCATGGTACAGTTCTGATACCATTTTTTAAGCAGATTACTGAATTTCACAGGAAAGGTAATATGCTTCCATGCATGACTTAAAATAAAATTAATAAGCTCAAGACAGTAACAGGGTCTACTAGCTTGTTGAAAGATCACTTTAAGGGCTGTCTAAAGTTTCAGACAGGACACATCTCCAAGAAGTATAATGGGTGGAACCTAAAAAGAGTGTGATTAAAGATTCAAAGAAATTCAGCGAGAGGCCTGGTACCTCCTGGAAATTCCTTCATATAATGACATATTTGACTTTTCAGTCGAATTCCCAAATGCCCCCAAACTACAGTTGTGTTCTTCTGTCTCCTACTCATTGAGGCAGCCTACTAATTAACTGAGACAGTCTGGAAGCAAAGGAGTTTCCTGATCTCAGTTAGAATGGTGACCATATCAAACTGCATCACTGAACAATCTTCATTCCCGAATGCTGAGACTGAAACAAATGTACGGTGATGAGTAAAAGAAAGCTGCATGTGATGATGAATTCTAGTGCTTAAAAAAGAGAAGAAAACAGTTTTTAAAAATACTTTCCAGCTGGTTATGGCTTCACTGCAAAGAATGTTGTTTGCTAAAACATTCCACAGTACAAAATGGTAAATTACATGCAATTTTTGTCATTTCTTAGGGAAAAAAAATTCTCTTAATGTTTTTTGTCCTTAATGCACATTTGCCTTTTTTTTTTTTTTTTTTTTTTTTAATGATTGACTCCCTTTTGTACAGTATGGTTGGTAATCGGTGATCTTTTCAGCAAGAGTTTTTGCATGGATTTTTTAAAGCAATACTGTTTTCAAAACAGTAGAAATCTGAATAGTAATTGAGATCTGTATCATATTTGCCTCAAGTGTTAATCTCTATTAGTGAATATGGCAAATGTGATACTGCATAGGCTATGATCATAGGACTTGGTAAGCACTGTTTTAACTTCTGTCTTGATAACCTTACGAGATTGATTTCAAAGTCTGAAAAACAAAATTAGAAGTCCAAAGAGATCCCAGGTATTGTCTATTTTTCTATAAATGGAAATCACAATAAAAATTATAGAGATTAATTAATCAACACCTGCTATCAAGATATTGATGCCTCATGATATGTTTCATATTACTGTAGGACAATGCAAGTGTGCACAATGACCATTCTCAAAGTACTACTAGTAACTGTACTTGACACTGAATTCTAACTTTCCATTATAGACTGTCAACCCACTAATAGCAGCTAAAAAAGAATCCTAATAGACTTATTTGAGCATTTTCTTATTTCAGCTTTTCCCCAAAACCTTAACATTTACATTTCCATAATTTTTTTTCACACTTTCCAGATGTCAATACCTTATAAAATGTTAGTCTTTAAATTCAGCTTAGAGTTTCTAGAACAATTAAACATACAGATAATTTTTTATTAATTTGCAATACTTGATTTGTTTATGTCTAAAATATTAAACAAATAATAACATAGCACTACCAATTCCTCTACTGCATTTTTAAAGGGTATCATCAAACTCCCCTCTTTCTTCTTTTTTTTTTCCAATCCTTACACAGAGTGGCAACCAGAATTAATATTTGTTTAGAAATCTGACTGTAAGAATCAGCTAGGGAAAGAGTGTGAGAATTACCACTAGATAACTAAAGCTGGAAATTAAGTTTGAATCTACTTTTTCCCCCTTCTATAAGTGATACCAGCTGAATCTTTCAGTTACGACAGACCGCCTAATTCTATCAAGTAGTCACCCAGGGCTTAATCATAACAGAGTGATTTTTACAGTCTAGCTTTTGGCTGAGATAGCAATTCAGTTCACACCCAGATGGCCGGCACATTGAAAATCAGTTTGAAAGGTGAATCTCAGAGTTTAGGAAGTGAGGAACAATGTAAACTCTCTAAAACACAGTGCTTTCTTGCAGTCTATTTCTACTGCAGAACCTACTAAATTCTATGGCCAGAGCATCAGTTTTTCTGCACACGCACATGTTTATTTGAGCCAATATGCATATGATGGATTATTTGTTTATTAATGCAGAGATACATGTTAATATGTACCACAGAAAACTGATGATAAATTAAATCAAAATGCCACTGATCTAATTTTAAAAACAAAATACCTAGAAGTATCTAGGAATATTTCTAAATCAGAGATTACAAACCAGCTAATTCAATATAAGACATATAAATGCTGATTAGCTAGCCAGGAAAAAAGCCCTATCCAGAAAATGGACTCTATTTTATCTCACTTTGAACTAGAGAGTAAACCGGCATGGAGTACTGCATGTAAAAGCCATTTAGGTACAATCAAAAGTCATTTTCATCAGCACAGTTGCCCCAAATTGACCACCATAATGTGGCGGATTAAATGAGTCTTGGAATTAATCGAAATACGAAAGAAGTTCTCTTGAATGGTGGAATCATATGAGACCTCCACCTGACAAGATGTTATCAATGCACTAGCTGAACAGCTTTCTAAAATGCCGAAAATAAGCCTTTGTCTTGCAATATTTTTCACTCAGAATTTTATGAATACAGGCAAATGTGGCAAGGAATACTAACTATGCAATTAACTATTTTAAAAGGCAAATAATTCTGCCATAGTAGAGACTGTTCAGTCAAAATGAAGAGTTTTTAGTAATTTCTAATCATGGTAATGAAAGATCTTATTCTATAACACAGGGCAAACGAAAGGAACAAAAAACCCCAAACATCAGGAAGAAGTGGTGAGGGGTACTGTCGTGTTTTCCTCTCTGCTTTTCCCAAACTGAAAAATCTATTCAAGCTGGGGGACTGGAAAGCAAATGTCATGTTTGCAAAACAAAAGAGGAAAACATCACCAGATTCATAGGGCATATGAATAAATTTAAATCTATTTGATCTTCTGTGCAAAATCTATAGTGAGCTAATGTAACTTCCAAGGTGGGTCGAAGAAACATATCAGTATGGTAAAGTGTCATCACGTGAGTCAATACAGAATCCATGAGTGTTGGTCATTAGGGGCAATGGCATGGAGGACAGACTTAAAAATATGACCTTGGGTACACAGAATTTGTTTAAAATCTGTAAATATAAAGGGGAACAATGCAATCATAATTTTAAAAAATCTCCCTGTCTAGATGAGATTCAATATGTATTAGATATAAGTACATAGAGACAGAAGAATATTAAAAATGTGATAACTGTTAGCTTAGTTTTGGCCTGTTTATATATTTACAGAAATTAAGCTAAATGGCATACATGACTCTGCTGTAAATTCTTTGCCACCTCTCCTATTTTCATGAGACCACTAGCATGCCTCCCTAACACATGTGCAGTGGCACCTCTCTACAGTATTTTCAAAAGATTCAAGATGCTTCTCTCTCTCCCCATATATGTTTCCCTAGAGTTGAGACCTTTAATCTGAATCAATCCTTTATAATTCTTCCTGAATAAATGAGAGTAGAGCCTAGGTGATTTTTATGCTTCCCCTAAGGCTTTGAAAAGTGTACCTTGGTTCTGTTAGGAAAACAACTATCACATATACCAGGGAACCTGACCCAATGCCAATCAGAAAATTTTTAAGAATGGAATTGATCGTCAAAACCATAAAAGAGGCCAATGATTTGGGCAACCATTTGGCAAGGACTTAAAGTCCTCTCTCTCCTTAAATCAGACCAAGCACCTCAACTGAGTTCTACACCCATTAAGGCAATCAGTTCTTCCTTTTCATCGTATTAACTATTTATACAAAATAGAATAGTTCTAACATGAACAGATTGAGAAAGACCATCCCTCAAATAATGAAGAACTTTTGTTTAGGGCATTCCCAATAGCTTTAAATTCCTGATTTCATCTTCTGTAAGGACATCTGGAATATACCGCATCAGAATTATCCAGAAAGGAAAATGAAAAGCAACAAACTTTGAGATAGTGACCATGAAACATAGCATAAAATCAGGTGCAATGTGTTAGATCAATGCTCGACCTAGTCCAACATTCTGCCTCCAGTATTTGCCATTAATAGACACTTATGGAAGAGCATAAAAATAGAGCAGATGTGTTGAAATATTCTTCCAGAAGACTGGGTTAGTCTCGCAATTTATTGGCCAGGGTCTTGCTGAGCAGGAGGCGATGCTTTCTGCGGGCCAAACCTTTCACATTCCATGTCTTTAAAGTTGGAAAGTTGTAACTTTCACTATAATGGAAAAAGGTTCTGAGGGCTAAAGGAGGAAGAAATTCCTAAAATCAGGTTGAGCAAGGTTGAGGCTTTCACATTTGGGAGATGTTGCTATCTATTTTACATATTTGGCAACCAGATTCAAAGCTAAATTTAAGAAGCATATACAATATCCTAGTCTTCCATGAATATTTATTTACAGGAGCAAAGCTGAGCTCTTCCAGCTGTACAACTGTTGTTATCTTTGTAAAGGAATCCTGTCTAAATTTTCCTCTTCATTGTAAGTAAAAATCTCTCTCCCTACAGGGGAAGAAGACACAATCCAATCATTTTAGTAATGCTGCCTTTTATTAATCTTTTCTGTGAGAAAGAATGAGCAAGCCCTAAATATCTAAACCTAAATTATTTAACCTTCTGACAGCACTTCTTTTAACAGCAGACAATTCCCTGCCACAGTCATCTTCCAGTAAGAAAACCAAGATTATTCATATACACAAAGGCAGACCCTTACTTTACAATCAGAACTTTACCATTCCATTTTATTAGGGGAAATTAAAGCAAAATAGATTTGAGTAAATTAATTTTATATTCTACTAGTAACTTGGAAATCTCCATATGGCCTTGAACAACTCTAGATCTGATAAGAAAAGAAGATTATCTGAACCACAGAGGGAAAACACATATTTTAAGAGACTCAGCTTTAATCAACTAATTCAAAGTTAGATTTTATTAAACCTTGTTAATTTTTTCAGATCAAATAATCTTAACAAGGAGAAAAGAGCTATTCAATTTAATGTCCGAGTACACAGTATAACTGCAACAGAAGCAGAATTATTCTACAGATTGTAAAAATCATATATTTCAAAGAATGCTTTCAATATCACCAGTGAATAGCTTAGAATTAATCATTAATATTTTTTTAACCAATTCAAAGGTGTTATTTTCCTCTAAATATTCATAACATACTAAGTCTGAAGTATCAGAAAAAACTAAACTGTTCTCCAGCATGACTGTGACTTGTGGTTGGTTTAGCTGTTTAAGAAGGTGGAAACTTTAAAGGTTTTCCTGCAGTTAGGAGGTTTCCAATGCTTTTTTTTCCCTCTCACGTGGATTCTCCAGTGTCTAACTGGGACTGATCTCCTGTTGCCTGTTTTCTCTCTTATGGGGCACTCAGAGCTTATATGTGTTCTCTTCTCCTGGAGCTTGTAAGAACATAATTATTTCTGAGACCAATAGCCCTGTTAAATTTCCTTGAAGCACTTGTGCTTCAAAGTTATTGAGGAGGTGAGAGAGAAGCAGATTGAAATGCACAAGTGCATAATGTGACTGCAAGATTCTGTCTACAAAAAATAGGTTTAAAACATTAAACAAATACTACCCATTCTTAGATTGATAGAATTCAGTTATATCAAAAAAGGCACAAAATCATATTAAAAAAAGGCAAATACAACTCTGCTGACTGCTGATGATTCCCCTTATGGAAGAAGAATTCTGCTGATCCAGAGCTGGCACACGCTGTCCGCTCACCCCCACTTTCCTGGGATCACACACAGCACATCAGGCATTTCTTGGCAGGGTATTCTGATAATCCCGAACAGCCCAACCTTTTGGAGCACTGCCAGACAAACATGTACTGAAATATCCTCTTTCTAACCTTTTTCCAGAAATCTCAAGAACACTGCAAAGCCGACCAGGAAATCTGGCTCCATGTGTTTAAGAAACCAGTTTCTGGTTGCAGTATTACCCTGAAGAGCAGAACTCTACCCTGAATGCCTAGAGATGTATTACACCAGTACAATCCATACTCATTTACATTTTGAATTCATTAGTTTTTAGTTGAAAGAACTAAGACTTTTTTCTACCTTTCAACATTCATTTTAGTACTGCACTTTAAAGTATTTGGATAATTTATTTTTTTTAAAGTGATCTCATTAAACATCATATAATATTAAACCTAAGACAATTAGTTCTCAGTCAGTCCTTATATATTACCTAGACAGGTCTAGCTAAAGGAGGATTTAAGATTACCATTGTATTCTGCTATATACTTCGCACCATGTCTTTCTATTGATGTGAAAAGTTCACTGAAAAAAATTTTCTGGTTATCTAAAAACTCATCTCCTTACTTGCATGGTGTTTATACAAGATAATAAAAGAGGATTCGGTAATAATTTTCGACCTGATCTCTTCAAGACTGTATAATTGCTAATAGTAATTTCAGTTGCTGCTGAAAATCTACTGTACAAGATGTGATTTGGGAGTGTACAGTTAATAGCGTTTAAGAGTGCCAGTACCTAGTAACAGATTGCTATGATTCATGCAAAATGAAGTTAAAAGAACTCCAACACTCCAAAGTTTTGATTCAAACAAGCAGACATGCAAAATTACAAAGAATCTGTATAAGTGAGATGAGAAACGGAAGCTGTTCTCTTATTTTTTCAAGTTTTCTTCCATTCTGTCTGTGTTTCTAATATAAAAATCAAATGATATAATATATAATTTCTCTTTTCCATGTTGGTCCATCTTTTATTTACCATGCATTATAGCAGACAAATCATCATTTATTTTCTCACTGAACTACCATCCATAACAATAATTTAAAACGAGCTAATAAACGCTATGGTTTGTTAGAACTGCTACCGATTAAATCTTAAGTGTCTAAAACATACAAGTATAAACAGAATGTAATTAGAGCTATTTAAAGAATCCATTTTTAACTTAGATTAACCATACTTTCCATTTGCTAGGGATAAACACTCATAAATGAAACCCATTGCTGAACAAGAAGCAATTACTTCAGTTTAAAATATTAATACACACTGCCTTTTAAAAAGCTGAGGAAAATCATTTATGTACTGTACAATACAATCTCAAGTCATACTGAGAATGAAAATGGGATGGCATTCTGAATCCTAAGTGAGCTGCAATCATCTTTGAGGTACGGTTTGTTCCCATTCATTTATAAGTCCATTAAACTATTTTCTCCCATTTGTATTGCTCTCAAAAATATTATTATAAAATAAAGATATGGGGTTTTATTTTTAAGCTAATAAAAACCCCCAACTTTGTCAACTAGATCTCTTGCAAGAGCTCCTATTCATACTACCCAAGACATGCTAGTAATGCAAACTACTTACTGGTATACAGAGTACTAAATCTAGACTGGATAGACTCTCAAGCTTAAACCAGATTGCAGGTCTAGAAATGTACACATACATATATATGCACATCCATAAATGCATATGTGCATATATGCATATACACATATACATATGCACCAGGAATAACATTTATATGTTGTATTATAATAACTACCCGATTATGAAACGCCTCTAAGTTCTAGAGATAGTTGATTTCAGGAAAATGATCTATATTTTGATGCTATGATTTTCTTCTGCTTAGACTATTACTTTGTTCCTTCTAAGCATGGTGTTATAAATTGCATTTAAAGGTGTAATTTTGAGCTAAATCATAGAAAGTCTTATTTCTTCATGCTGATGCAGTAAGAAAGTATTAAGTGTTTTGCTTTCTCTAGAGCTGCACAAGACCCTTTCACCATAAAAGGCAAAACATGGATCCAACAGTGCTGTAAACCTGTCTTTTATTAGCAAGTACTGTTGTATCAAGGTTGGGGCCTTCTCTCCTTCAGCTTCAAGACACTAAAGACTCTATTATCCAAGAGGTAAGATTATTGATGTTTTAAACCAGGTTTTTTGTTTATTCCTCCTATAAACTGTCACCTCATACACTACAATTCACCCGGTTACATAGCTCTGAAGTACACTCAAGTGTATTGGAACCAAGCATGGGAATTCTTCCCTCATCATTTATGAAGTCATGATCTACTGTTTTAATACATCTACCAATCCCTCACTCTAAGAAACCACAATTATCACTGATATAAGAAGTTTAACGAGCTATTTTTCTGTTCTCTTTGAAGTGGTATTTTTACGCTTATATTTAAGTGTACGTTAAAGGCAATTAGCAATTGAGAAAAGTGGATAATTAATTATGTGCAATTAGAGTGGAACTGTAGACAAATAGTACCGTATTACTGGCAAATTTTAACAACGTGATAAATTATGGCAATTATAGACAAAGTAATAATGATTTTCAATCAAACAATATAAATGAGAACGTGTTCTGTACTCACAACAATCAAAGTTCAATCTGTTTGTCTGTGTTTAAACTGGCTGCAATTTATACGCACGCAGCCATTACTATGACTCTCTTGATAAAACACGCTGATTTTCAGCTGTAGTTCATATTATCAATTTTTGCATACCTATTAACCTTTCCCTCTGGAAATGTGCAAAGGGCTTTGAGGACTGTCCTCCGTTCAGTCTCCCCGAGACATTTCAGGACATGAACTCCCTTGACCGACTGACCTGTGTCTCTGCAGGCAGCACCTCGTGGGAGGTCGGCCGGGCTGCTGGCAGGAACCTGCAGCTGTAAGGAGCATTTCAGCCTCTCCAGTTTAGACCCTGCTGTGGCGGAGCAAGTCTCCTCTCATTAGTTAACTTAACATGCCAAGCTCTGTACTGAAAAACTTGAACAAATATTCCCTGCAGCTGCCTCTTCTGCCTTGTCGGTAACCTCGGGTAGAAACGTGGAGCCAAGTAATCTAGGCGCCAAAGTTTTCCCGGGACTTTGAGCAATCCGATCTATCAAAGCCCACACCGGTCGGGTAAATTTTGGATAGGAGAAGGTAACCAGGAACTCGGAAGTGCAGGCAAAGCATCTATGATTTCAGAACCCCAGCGCAAGGAGGGAAATGCGCTCCGGCAGTAGGGTAAGGCCTGCGGAGCGCTGGCGGCCGCCACAGCCGGCTGCGGGGAGCAGAGGCGGGACCCCGGCGGTGCGCGCCCGCTCCCCTCGCCTTGCTCCGCTGGGGAAACAGCTGGACTGGGGCAGCCAGAGGGGTCCGGCGCCCCCCGGCGTGCGGCTCCGGGGCACGGGGAAACGCGGGGCCGCCCTCTGCAGGGAGCCGGGAGAGGCCGCCCCGGGGCCCCCGCCCGCCCCGCGGCTCCCCGCCGGGCCGGCCCCGCCCGCTGCCCCGCCCCGCCCCGCGGAGGGCACCCGGCCGGCCGGCGCTGCGCCGCGGCGGCACTACCGCGGCGGCGGCACTACCGCGGAGGGAAAACACGGCGGTAGGGCCTCGCGTTTTAGTGACCGACCGCCTCAGTCCTCCCACAGCCACCCTCCAGCGTGTTCCCGTTTCTGGTCGGTCATGCACAATAAGTTAAAATAATATTTAAAACCAATTCCAGTCGCTGTTATAACTGCCCAGCATTATATATCAGCATTATAAAATAAGGTATATTTTTCCTCATGTAAAAGGGAACTGTGTGAAATATGGATATGAGCATTCGCTCTGACAATCTTACTAGTAAAGTCACTTTAAGAATGTGTAAAGGCAACATTAAGGATCATTTTCTACATCTACATAGAATTTCCCCCTTGATTTTAATTTCCTGCATTGCATAAAGCACATAGAAACCGTAATTCAGATAATTCATGAAATATATGTGTAGAATTGCAATAGTTACTGTATCATTTCAGCTACTTGATACCCATGAAGTTAGGAAGCTGGGAATACATGGTACTACAGCTCTTTCATAAATTAAATAAATTAAATTGGTCTTCTAAGTTAAATATGGCTGTAAACAGAACATGTACAGAACAGACAGGGCATCCAAGCTGCAGCTGACACTCAGTCTCTGATTTTTTCCTTTAAGAAAACAGGACTGTGCTTAAAAATACCCCACATTAAAAAAAACAAAACAAAACAAAACAAAGTTTAAAATCTTCTATTTTCCTTATGACGGGGTGAATTTTTTACTTACAAATATGATTAAATAAAATTAAAGGGAATTAGATTTTGGTGACTGCACCATCTACATCTCTTCTAGTCTCCACCTAGGAACTTTTGAACCTCTTGGCTGCTTTTAATCAGTTTGACGGAAAGATAAAGTTTCTCAAGATGACTCTCCTAAACGTCTCATGAAGTCAGACAGCAAGTAGAAGAAAGACACTCTACTTATGCCCTCTCAAGAAGATGTACCATGATCTCACATAGAATCTATAGCGGAGAAACACTGTCGGAAAATCCTTATTCCGATGAAATGCTTTAAGGTTCTGTCCCACTTATAAGGGTGTTCCTAGCAACCATTTCCTGGGTGTCCAGTGCCTGAAAATGGGTGAGCTCCTGATAAAACACTGAGGAAAATCAATTAAAATTCAGTTATCCATAGGAAACTGGGGTGCAAGTCATGGTGCTGAATGAAAGATGTGGCTGCATCTGCATTTTGAGGTCTGAGTTTACCTACTGGATGAAACTTTTCAAAAGATACAGGGAGAATGAGCAAGTTAGAAGATTGTTAAACTTCTCATATCCAAAAGGGTGAGATTGTTTTTAGTAAATCCAAAATGAAACCAGAAAATTCTAGAGAGCTGAAGTTTCTGCAGGATTTGACCTGGCTGAAAAGGGTTTTTGCAGGTCATTGTGTCAGACAGATATTTGCACCTCATATATATTCCATGTAGGATCCACAGGTCCTTCAGTGTGTCTGCAGATTAGGAGACTTTTAGAGATTAAATGTACTCGACCATTTACCAGCCATTTCATTCCGACTAAACAAAAATAGCAAGTATAATATATTTAAAGAGCATTTAACTTTTTATAGTACAATCCTACTGTTGACAATATTCTGAAAAAGATTTCTGCAACTGTATTCTAAATCTGTACCTAAGTGATTTCTATAAAATTTGAGGCATGAGTGATTTTAACTGAGGTCTATTGTAATGCCTACTTAAATATCAGCCCTGGCTTAAATTTGCTAAATATACACACACATGCAGAACTCCCTATCTGAATATACTGAATACATACTCAGCTTTGTATATACACGAAACAAAAAAATCATTGTACATCTCCACTTATCAATTTCATTGGTATCAAATCATAATTACATTAAGGTAGGAAAATGGTCAACTTTTCTCAACTCTGGGATCAGTATTCTGAAGTTCCTACTTCAAGTTTATTCTCTTTCCTATCTCTAAACTTCTCAACCATTTCCTCCTTTATTAGTTTATTAGGATGCTATCTGCTGATTTCTAGTAAATTCTTCTGCAGGCTTTGTGTCCTTTGAGTGCAATCCTGGATTTGTTGAAGATTTTGGACACTGTCTTCAGCAGAACCCTGATTTTACCTAATTTGTCTCTTTTATAGTCTTCGTCCAGTGAGGTAAATACATCTGTCACAAATTCTACATTTCTAAACTGTCTTGTTCCCTATCTGAATATTCTGAGATATTCTCAGAATAAATCTAACTTTATTTAATTGTATCCCTATTTCTTCCATGATCTGTGATTCCCCAACTAATATTTTTCTCTCTGTGCTTTTGTTGCCTGACCACCTATTCCCCCTTAGAAAAAGAAGTCTTACCTCTGCCCCACTTACTTCATGAATCACTTTAGTTGCTCTTAAAGCTGTCTAAGGTTTTAATTTATAGTTCATTCCCTGATAGCATACTCTCACTTTCTTTCCTCTATGAAATCAGCCTCATAGGAGAATTGTATATCTCTTGTTAGATAAACCAACAGCCAGTACTATGTTATTTGAACCCAGGGCATTTAAACACTGTCTTTTCTTGGGTTTTGTGCCTGCTGTCCATTGTCAGTGACAGCATTTCCCTGCTTTCTTTTGTGGCTCCTCCTCACTTCTCTCTCACCACTTCTTGGCTGCATCACAGACTTCCACTTTCTATCCTCTTCATATCAAATGCTTTCCTCTCCACTTCCCTTTTCTTTCCTGGTAACTTTCTTTGTAAATTTTTTCTGGTAAGATCTGCATACCTCAGTTATTTGCAGCACAGGCTATCTCAGATGCCACATATTTAAAAAGCAAAAAAATTATTTTTTTTCTTAATATATTGCCCCCTTTGTATGTTAAATGTCAGTTTGATTTATCAGGAAATGCCCGATTCTAATGTTCCACTCCAATAAATCTTCTCTCTATATATGTTCTTAAAAATATCTGAATCAGCAAATTTACATTGTACAGATTTCTGTACATCAGTCTAAAGCAGAAAAATTTATTCATCATTTACTTTTAACCACAGCACCAATTGCATCTCTCAGACCTCCTTGCGGAACTCAGCCACAGACCGCCAGCTGTTTCACATCCATCAGGCTTCCACAGCCTGAGAACAGGCTTTATGTTTCATCATTTCAGCCAGGATGCACATCTTTTTATATAACCCGGCAAATAACACAAGAGGAAAGCTCAGCTACAACAGTGGAGGTCAGCCAGGGAAAATAGAAAAAACACAGTGGGTGTTTATTTATGTTTACCTCTGCATGGGGATCGAGGCTGCCATCCACCCTACATTTAATACATTTACTTCCACAAGGTACAGTCTCCACTGACACAGGCTATTGTTTCCTGACATTGTCGGTGAACTCTGCTGAGAAAGGACTAACATCTGAAAAGCTGGTTCTGTAAACCTAACAGTATTAAACGGAACAATATTATTGGACAACTGCTTTCAAGACACTTCTTTGTACAGCAGGAGATTCATCTCAATCTCTTGGAATTGGACAGGCACAGAGGCTGGCATGAGTACTTGAGGACAGTGCCAAGCTCCACCTCACAGAACACAGATCCTCCATGTCAGTTAAGGGCTAATGTGAAAGTGCAAAAAGTAGCCCCGCTCCTTCTCCCGTGCCAGAAAAGCAGGTCAACAGAGAAAGGTGTAAACCAGGTCCAAATGGGGACCTTTGGATTCTGTGTGTGAAGGGCAGCACCACTGACATACATCAAAGTTGTGGGAGTTAAAAAAAAAAAAGTGGTGTGTATGTTACTTTCATTTTTCTCTGTATATATATTATTTTTGTTATTAACTTTCATGAAATTGTACCATTAATAATCTGTATATGTTACTTTGCTCCTAGTTATGACTGCAGTCAATTGCAAATATTATTTTACTCTTTTATTGTTCTTTTACTATTTTAACTGTAATACAGCCTTGAAAGTGCGAGCGCTATTCATAAATGCAATGTTGAGATTATTAAAGCTAGAGATACAGGAACATAGTAAAAGATGAGAAAAATGTATTTGGGTTAATTTGTGGGCTTCTGTTCTGTAAACATAAACTTTGGAAGTCTCTTAAAAACCTCTTGTGTATTCTCAGAAACATCCTTAACTCATTATAAGCTGAACTGTCACTTTTATTATTGTGTGTATTAGACATTGCTTAAAATTAAAAACATTAATCAGAAAACTGCTGTCCTAACCAAAGAAAATATTGCCCAGTCTAAAATTCAAATATTAAATTATTTAATTTACAATCTGTGGGGTTCACAAGATCTGGATACAGTGTGCAGTGCCTTTATGTCACTGTAGGAATGTGTACATGTATCACAAGCTTTATACTGGAAATTGCAGAATACTAAAATAGAAATTAGGCCAAATCTGTGACATGTACTGTGAAGAAGTATCTTCAGCACCCTCATGAATGGAAAATATTTCTGGCCAGAATCCAGAAGCTGTGGGATAAATCTGGGCATGCGAGTAAAGAAATCCATTCACATACAAAGGACTTCAGGGCCAGGGGCTTCATTCACATATATAAATAATGCGAAATTATTTTTCTATTAGAAGGCAGAAAGTCCTTATGGGGACAAAGTTGGTTACAAGATGATTACAAGACTTAATAAAAATTGTTAATTAAATAAAAATAGTGATGTTTCCTTGGCATTACTGCCTGGTTGCCGTGAGTATCTATGAGGCTGATAACCACATTCACACAATAATCAGAGACACATACTTTCAGACATGAATATTCCTCACTGAATATAAAAGGATGTCAACAAACAAAGTCGCACTTCTGTAGACATTCTAAAACCTATTATTGTTTCAACGAAACCTACCATTGCTATAAATTGAATGGCTCCGCAGGAAGGGAATCTTATTCTTTCAGTTTATTAATCTTCAGGTAACTGATGGGATTGGATGCAGAGTTATTTTCACCTCTTTGCTTTTAATATCAAATAGATAGGCACTGTCTTCTCTTCTCAGACATTATCCAGACAGCAACAGAATTTAAGGCTAACTATGTCCCTTTTTAAATTTTACTTTTTTTTTTCTTTTGTAAAAAGGTGATATATGTATACCTGTGTATCTGTCTGTCTGTGTCTGTTAGTCACTCAGTTACACAAAAAAATAAACTGTCTTGAAGACTTCCTAACTTCCTGATGAGAACTTCATATAGAGATAGTGAAATTAGTCGATTTTATTCTGGGGGAAAAAATTAGGGTTTTTTTCCTAGAATAATTCAGAAGATACTATTTAGAAAATAGGACTCAAATCTACTTTGATATGCATTCTACTTGTTGAATAAAGAGAACAGAATAAACAGAAAAAAATATAATGATGACATTTATGTATATTTGTTTATATTTCCCCCCACTTTCTGTCTGTAAAATAATATCATTTGGAACTTCAAGTGCATAAGGACTCATCCAAAGTCCTTGTGGCACACAATGTAACAAAGAGTGGAGTAAACGTGATCACTGAGAGATATAAAGACTATAGAAAGATCGGAGACAGAGAAACAAAAGGATCTCAAAAAGTTTGCATAAGGACTCCAGGTACTCTTTTAAGCTTTTGATGCTCAAGCACATCATTAAACACTTCATGTTGCTGTCCAAAGTTCTACTACACAAGTAACTTGAAGGAAAGATCCCTATTTTGCAAGAAAGTTTTCCCTTCTTGTTTTATAACTCCTCTGACCAGGTACCATAAAGAGCACCAAAACTACAGTTTTGATGTTTAATTTCTCTATAAACATTATCTTTCTGTGCACCAACATATGGCTTCGGAATTAAATCAGACCTGTCCCTCACAGATACATTTTTTTCTAATCCACCAGACTTTATCTAGTGTTATATATAGTAATATATATAGCATTATAGGTACTATATAAACATATATATCATATGTAAGTTTTATACATAATATACCTTTTTTTCGAAGTGAGTGAGAAATACATCTTTATTTGAATTAGGTGATTTACTAAACCAATCTCTTCAAGTCTTTGGTGCTTTGTAACTTATTATCTTAGTTGGTTTTGTAAAATAGCTGCATCACAGGCATATATCAAGCGCTATAATTCCTTCATGGCATTTCAGAATAGAAGTGCTACTTCTAAACAAGTAGAGTGGAGGCAGCAAACACAGACCCTTTGCAATAAATTGCACTCAGTTTTCTTAAGCAACACTGCTGTTGGTATATTCAACTTCTAAAATATGTTTCTTATGAACATGTGAAGGATTCACTAATTACAGTTTTATTACATTTAAAGTCTTACAAAATGTATCAAAATCGGAACACTCAGAATTTGATCTTTTTGTGAATGAGCCAGGGAGAGAAAGGAAGGGAAAGAGCGTGGTTAGTAGGTGAAAATATCCTTTTTCACTAGTTTCAGTAGACTACACTAGCAATTACATCTCAGTGATGTTGATACTGAACCACCTATTCCATCCAGAAGGACAATGTGGTCAGAAATTACTATTTACCTGTGTCAGATACTGATAGTCAGTACATTTATTTAGAAAAACATCGTCAGTTGAGAACTGAGAGTTCCAGATAGAGCAAATGTTTAGCATTCACATTATTTGTAATTTTCTCCAAGCTGCAATATTCCTAGTTTCAGTGCCGTGATCAATGTCTGGCAAGGCTACACCTTCTCAAACTGAGATCCAACAAGTAGCACCTCTTAGCACAAACTGAATGCATCTTTCACTGAAACCACCACCTGAACCACTGACTGAGGTTGACCCACACCTTCTGTATCTCTTATTACCGAGTCTTCAAATATAATGTATACGAAATCATACCCCAACAGTGAAGACTCCTGAATAGCTTTCGTAAGAAACCTGTGAGCTGCTACTAATGTTAACATTGATTACAGAGATCCTAGAAGTAATGTTCTTCTGTACAAAGTTTTTCACAGATACTGGTGGAGAAGCACAGAATGACACTTTTCTGGTTACTGTTTTTACTTTGCCTGTCTCAGCTGGCAGATCTTGGAAAGGGCCATAAATTTTATTTTATATAAATGTAACTTTATGTATATACTCCCTCCCCCCACAGGACACTAAGGTCTACACAAACAGAGACAGTAGGACTTAATGATTAACAAAATTGATGAGAATTCTGAAAATTATATGTAGCAGAAGCAGATACACTTTCTAAACCCACATTCTTAAGCTGAAGGCCATTTAGTTGTGTAACTTGCCTACCAAGAATGGCTTGAATATGAGACACTACCACAGCAACACTTGTTCTGCAGTTTGAAGAGAACTGCAGGTATGCTACAAATACAGTGGAATCATTTAAAGCCCTGAATCCTAGGCTTGATCTGTTTCTCCAGCCATAAACAGGGACAGAAAATCCTGTTGATTGTACTCCTGAATAACTCCCATTTAAAACCAGCGGATGAGGAACATGAGAATGTGGTCCAAAATAGACATCAGGACCATAATGATTATAGCAACAAAATATATTCATGTGCTGGTCGCTCGGACAAGGCAAAGTATATGACGCCCAAGCATAGAATGAGAAAATTGTTCTATTATAAGTACAATATAATTGTTGCTAAAAAAGATTTGGTTTTGGTTTTGTTTGGTTTTTTTTCGGGGGGGGGGGGGGAAGGGTGTTGAGCCCCTTTTAGTTGAAGAGAAACAAAATCTCTGGGAAATTATTTAACAAGTAATAAAATATTTTTTGAAACTGTCTGGATAAAAAACATACCAGAGTATTTTAAAGTGAATATAAGAAACAGAAATCTTAAAAATTACCTACATCTTTATTTACCTGTTACTTCTGAAAACGTCCCTTTCCTAGATGTGATACTATCTTGTACATTTAAACTAACTTATAGTATATATAGGCAAAAATTTTTAGAACATATAATAAAACACACACTGGAAAAAATAGTTTGTCTAATGTGCATGTGTGCTTTATATATGGTTGTGTACATATATAGATGCCTGTTGTCTTGCAGGGGGAGGGGCAAGAAGAGTGAAGCCACCATCTATTTGTGACTGCAAATACTGACATGTGTTATTGGAAACTAGAGGGGAAAAGAATTTCCAGTCTTCTAGTTTCATGTCACTGATGTGAGGAAGGTTACTTGATAAAAAGCTTTACCGTATTCCTGATAAAACCTACCATTTATAAAAAATCAAATCCACTGCTGCAGCTCCAGATTAAAGAGACGACCTTAAAAGAAGAAAAAAAAAATCTACTTCCAAACAGACTTCCTCTTCTTAAATACGATAACTCTCAGCTATTTGCTCACCATTCCTGACAGAAATAGGATAATGCCACTCTTCAAATAAGTTCTTATTTGTTTGTTACACCTTGTGACGAGTCTATCTCCTGCCATCCAATAATGGATAACTTTTCTGGTGAAATCAGTCATGTCAGGACTGTAAATGAGAGCATGATTGTGGGGAATTTAAGCAACACAACCAGAAGAGCCATGGTGTTAAAAGGAGCTTTTAGAACTTCATAAAAATGTTTCTCTAAGCCACAGTTGGAATAGATGGGATTGATTTTCATTTTCCTTTTGATTTCTAAGAACTGAGTTTAGTCTACAGATATTTTATTGCACTGGGAATTTCCTATAGGTAAAAAAATTCAATTATCTGTCTATTATGCATATATAGTGCAGCTGTGTCCCCACATAATTAGTATTTTATTTCAACTGACTTGATCATCTCAGAACATTTACCTATACATATGTAGCAGCACACTAGGCAGTGAAAACAAAATTTTATTAAAAAAATATTCTAAAACAGCTGAGCAGGATAAAAATTATATGAGTATTCAGGATAAAAGAATGTCTACATTAAAGTGTGCTATATGGTCTTTCAAAGATCTTGCTGAATCCAACTGGCCTCTATTTGCAAACAAAATTCTGTAAATAATTTTCTGCAAAAAGTTTTGGTTGCAGAATTTCCAATTCTGCACAGAGAAACTCTATGAGCATAGTTCTCCTCTTACTTATGCTCGTTCTTTGCTGCATTTAAATTCAATTTGCTTCAGTGAACCTGGTACCAAAAACTGGCTTCTAGATTTTCTGTGGAGTGAGTGGAAGAGTATCATAACCTGGAATTTCTTACATACTTTTACAGAGAAGGAGGAAAAACTACAGGGACTATTCTCTTAGCCAGCTTGCAGCCTGTGGTTAAAATGAGAAAAAAGGGATGGACCAAGTTTTTTATGGGAACCTCTGTCACTCATGGAGACAATGTCCCAGCAATCAGCAGTGGTGGCAAACTACCACTGAGTGAGGAACTTAGCAGCAGCTGTGAACTGGAAAGAGCTGCCTTTGCAAATCTTGTTTGCTATATTTTTGATGGGTTTATCCCCTGCCAGTTGGTAATGTGTAACTCTCTCGCTTATTTATCATCTGTCCATTAATGGAAGACTTTGTTCTTGAAAGACTGGAATCTGTTCAGGACTCTCGAGATCTCAAAGAGAGGGCAGAGAGCCAGATTATAGACCTGAGTGAGTGAGAAGTATTAGAGTTGTGTTTACATCTTTGGAGGCAGAGAATGAATGGCTTCAAAGAAGAGTTAGGTTTTTGGCAGTATAAGGGTGATAGAAAAATAGGGCAAGAAAATGCAGAATTTTCAAAAGTTAAATGAACAGAAGAGTAAGTTATGTGAATCTCCATCAGTCAGAGTGGGGCAAATGAGGAGAGGGGAAAAAGGCACAATCTTTGGCTCCCGTGAAAGAAGGGTGAAGAACAGACCATTGAGTGAGGCACTGACAAAAGGTAAGAGTGTAAAGAGAAGAGGCAAAAAGACCTTGTGTGAGACAGAAGACCCTGACAAAAGTAGCTGAGCTTTTTCTTTGCTTTTGCTGAGACCATTGCTATAATGTGTGGAAAAAAAAGAGAAAGAAACTGAAGAGAGAGGAAAAGGTACAGCTGGGTCTAAGCAATGTTAGACAACAACAGTACATGGAATTACTAGGACAAGTGGTGTCTTTAAAGGATAAAAGAGAGACTTTGATATAGGTGAAGAAGTGAAGGAGAGGAAGAGGAGAAAGTATTAGGGCCCCAAGGATATGTTGGTTTGATGTCCTCTTTGAAATAGTTGGCAGAGAGGAAGTGAGAGGAATTAAAAGTAGTAAACAGCCAGGAAGAATTGCAAACATATTTTACTCTAAGGAAAATTCCACTAATGTATCCTACAGATGAACAAAATGGGATTTTAAAAAGTCATATTCACTAATCTTTCTTATGAGAGGGTAATACGTTAGCCTGTACAGCTTTTTGCCTGGAATTCTATAGAAATATTTCCAAATTCTCTTGTATTACGATTGTAGATTGACATATTGAAAAAAATAGAAGAAAAACATGCCTGGAAATTTGTTTCAATTTTGTTCATACTGTAACTTTGAAAGTGGTACTTCTGATTGTGAATATTTCAGAATGTATTTATGGAGGATGTCATTTGGCATATTACTCATTTTTCTGATTCATCATTGTGTTAGAAATGATGCAAAGAGGAAGCAAATGTTATGACGATGTTGGAAAGAAGTTCACTGTTTTGCATTCATTTTACAGAAAGTCATTTACAAGGCTTCATAGACTTTAAAATACAAAGCTACAGTGAAGTCAATATAAAGTTATGGATAATTATTCTCATGAGGTTTCTGATTTAAACCACGGAATAAGGAAATAGATAAACATGAACAAAATGTGTACTGCATGCGAGTAATGAAAATAACTACATGTAGACACAGTAACAACAGCAACATGTTTACAGAGCTAAGTTTGATTTGCCTCACCCCAGTCCTGATGGGATGGTAATGATTTAAAGCCCCTGAATTGCTCCTGAAATCCCATACTAACACATTTATGTGGTTTCCTGACTATAGTTGGCTCACATCCCGTCAGTTTAAGGCTGGTCAGAGTAAGCTTGCATCTGTCAGGTTATATCCATGTAGGAGGTTTCCCTATCTGTATTGCAATAGCTTGTTATTACTGCATGCCTTTAACATTAGGATGTCATGTTACATACATTATGCCTACACATGAAATAATACAGAACTTCATGCACTGCTACTGGAGGCAGCAGAAAAACTACAGAGTAAAGATAAACCATTCACGCCCAGTTTATTGCAGCAGAATGTAAAAGAATGTGCGGTAAGGTATTCAAAGAATATTCAGCATGCTGACTAGTCAAAGTACCTTTGCATAGGTCTTGTATATATTCCTAGTTTTCAGATTTCATTTATGTTGGCTCAAGGGAGCAATCTCTCTATCATTGAAGAACACATTCAGCGTAAGTCAGTTCCTGAGAGGAATGTCAAATATGAAACAAAAAGCAAAACAAAAAGGCCCCCGCCATCCAACAGAACAGGAGTGTCTTGGTGAATGAAGCAAGATTTGAAAATAAAAAACTTACTAGAACAATATGAATGATAATATGGTTTACTTTGTATTTTTTGACACATGGATTGTCACGGTAGACTGTATACATTAAATCACACTGTGTAGAACATACGTTAATTTAAAACCTGTGAAATTCAGTTTATGAAACTGGTATGTATAACATATGAACCTTAGGTTAAGTAAGCTGCTGTGCATGTTCCGAACTAAACAAAAGACACTAGCTATGAAAAATACGTAATTGAATAAAGTAAGTATCATAGCGCATTTTGGACTACTTACTTATTCCTTTTCATTTTGTGTTGACATAAGTTTACCAAATAAAAGCAGGGATTTAATTTTTCTTTTTATTTGAAGCCTCGTTGCCCTCAGATTTTCATGGGAAGGGCAAGCCTAAAGCAATAAGCATGGGAAGGACATACTGTGGGGAACTCCTGCAGCATACTGCAGCAGGCAATGGGACTGCACTTTAATTTCATATTTTGTAGCAACAGTATTTTTTTTCCCTAGTTATGTTGATACCCTCAACATTTTAAAACCACCACAATTTCCGTGGCATTTTAAAATCTTGTATTTAATAATTAATAATATTTTTGTGCTTAGATTCAATTGTAAGTACTTTTACTTGGTGAATAAACTATGGTAATTATTACAGCTTGAAAAAGTACTAGTTTTAACTCCTTACAGTAAATCTGAATATGAACTTCTTCACTACTTTCCAAATAGTAAATACTTCTTATTTAGCAATATAAATATTAATGTATCTCATGGCCAGAACTGCTGGTAGCAAGTTATAATAAAAAGAAGTTAGTAGCGACTATATTAAATTAGTTAATTCTAGGTCAAATTGTAAAGAATAATTACTTGATGAGTTAATACCTGCAGTTTAGAATATCTTTCAGGTGTATGAACTACAGCTGAACAGATGCCCACCATGAAGGGTTTTCCTAATGTTGCAGTACCACAACCTAGGGAGTCAGAATACACCAGCTTACCTTGCAAGGGAAACAGCATGACTGAGGAAGTCCTTGAAAACAGATGTTCTTTCAACTAAAGTTTTCATGCTGATGGTTTAGTTTTCTGTTGTTGGGGTTTTTTTGTTTGGTTTTGTGTTTTTTCTGTTTTAATTCAGAAATTGCCTAAGGACAATAGCTCCCATCTAGGGTTACAGCAAACAGACCCTTTTTGATGAGGCCTTCAGTTCTATTAACAGTATCAAAACCCAGAAGTCAAGAACTCAAAAGGATGAAGATACCTAAAATTATCATGTAATGCTTATTGCTTTACCTGGATTGCTAGAGCAGAATACCAGAAGTAATTAATATATGCTTTATCACATGCAAAGCCTGAAAAATAGGCTTAGCAGTTACGAGCTCAAAGGTGATGAAATTTTGTCATACTTAAATACTTTGGTCCTCTGTGCTCTGTTCATTCCTGAAGCCACATCTACCCCTGTAGCTCATGTTCTGCCATGCTTGGGCCTTGGCATTTTGCTGACTAATCTCTTACTGACCAGACTGATCTTCAGCCAGACATGCCAAATACTAAACGAGATGTGTTCCCTCCAGCAGTGCCTTGCAGCCTTGCAGCCATACACGAGAAATTAATGCTGTTTAGATCTTGTTCCAATTATAAACAAAATAAACAAAAATTAAATACAGCCTTCCTAGTTCAAACCACTACTTTTTGCTAGCTAACTGTGGGATCTATGTCCAGAATATGGGAAGTGGATGCTTCTTTCCTCTGGAACTAGATTTCAGAAGGTTGAATCAGAGGGTCATGTGTGTTGGACTGTGAAGGATAAAAGCGGTGGAAGCCTTGAATTCTGTGAGAGCAGAAGAACAAGGGTCAGGGCAGCATGCTGGTGTCAGGATAATGCTCTCCTGCAGGGCTTGGAAGTTTGTACACTGAAGTAGCACCCGCTGGGCAATGGCTGTGGAACATCATGAACCTCCTCCGGGTGTGGTAGGAGCTCTTCTTTGCATACATTAATGACACTGTATCCTCCCACATTTGGAAAGTCGTTAAGGGTGTAGTGTGAATTTTCAGTTTGGGCATACACTTACACACTCAGAGTTTTACTGTCACTTATTTTCAAAGCTTTAATATAGCATGAGTTAGCAGAATTTAGCTGTGGTGAGAAAGACCTCTGGAGGTAATTTTGGCCTAAATCGAATAAAACAGAGCATTTAGACGGAAATTTTCAGGATTAATTCGGATGCTTACTCTCAAATATGCAACTTGGAACAAAGAAAGGCGAGGACAGATACACCTTTGAGTAGTATTATAAATTAAGGATAATTGCCTCCCTTCACTGAAGTTTTTATATCTGTCTGAATCAACACTGAACAATGAGTAAAGAAAGAAGTGCCCACAGAACACCTTTACAGGGAAACGTCTCAAGCCTGTTCTGGGGAATTTACACACTTGGGTGTATGCAGTGCTCCTCTGTAATGCTCATACACTGATGAATGAAGCGTGGGGAACAAACAGGAGTTAGAAGTCAGCATGAAGCTATAGGTCTATGACCTCACTGGGATCACGAAGATGTGGTGGGATGGCTCATGCAACGTGAGTGCTGCAGTGGAGGGGTACAGGCTCTTTAGGAAGGGCAGGATGGGAAGACAAAGAGGGAGAGTTGCCCTCTCTGTGATGGAGAGCAGCTGTAATGTGTTGAGCTCTGCTTTGGGATGAGCCAGGAGTCAGTAGAGAGCTGATGGGCTATTAGATTAGTGGGAAGAGACCAACATGGTCTGCTTTTGTAGTTGGTATCTGCTATAGACCTCCTGATCAGGAAGAAGTAGAAGATGACTTCCCAACAGCTGGAAGAAGCCTCACATTCACAGGTAATTTGCACAGTTCTGACTACTAAGTCAGCCTAAAATGTTCTACCAACTCTCTTCCCCCACCTTGTATGTATCAAATGAAACATTTAATTACTGAATGTTTGTAACTAAGAAACAAATTATGAAAGGTCCATATTTTCTTATGATTAAACTCAGAGTTTGCAACTTAAGTAAATGTTCCCTCAGATTCCTTGCTTAGATCTGTACTTCTACAATCAGAAACTTATTTTGTTATAATCAATTTCTAAAGGATTTAAAGTTTCTTGCTAAATATTTTTTTTGGCATCATAATTATGAGCAGTTGAAAAATGTTTAAATGTAAGATAATGATTTTATAATGTACAAGTGCCCTTTATATTTCTATTCAGTTTAATTTTCTGACTAATCAAAACTGCGATGTAGTTTTGAATCAATTTGACTGATGACAAAACTAAATAATTAAAAAATTAGATGACACCTTGTTAAAACAGCAGCTTTAGGAATGAAACACTTTCACACAGTCATTTGCAATTAGCGTTATTCAATAGAGAGAATTGGAGGTAGCCCATTTGTTATCAATATTACAATTAGTTAATTATCACGTTTGCTTTTTTGTCATTACAGCCCATTTTCAGACTAAGGTGAGAAGCATATTGCACTCAAGTTTCTAACCTTTGTACTTCTCTGTAACCCTGTTTACATGAGACAACCATTTCCTCAAAATCTCAGGAAAAAGTTAAAAGAATGCAAGATCTTAAAAATTCTATTTATGTCCTACCTTTTAAAAGTTAATTGGAGTTACAATGTTTATGTTTGTGATGGTTTTGAACAACTGGTTTTGTACATTTTTTTGTGTCAAAGAAAAGTTCTTTGGGAAATTCAAAACTTTTGTGACAAAGCATACTTTTTGTTGTTGTCAAAGAAGCAGTATTGTCTTATTTAGCTGGAATATTTTTAAGAAGACAAAACTGAGGGGAGAAAGGCATTTTTGTTATACTTAGACACTTTGGGTCAGTCTTTGGGTGGTTATAGATTTCCACTCAGAAAGAGTAAAAAAAAATTTTAAAAATCCATAGTTTGGCTCATAAGTGAGAAATGTTCCTGACTTTCTGTGTTGTAAATCTGTTTTGACTTGATTGAGTTACTACAGTTTTATAAACATTGTTCATTCATGCACAAGTTACTTTTACAAATTATCACTTGAAGTTCTATTGACAATGTGTACATGCACTGAGCTGAAGCTGAATGAAACTCTAAACCATCTGATTTAAAAAAATGAGAAGTAGGAACAGTCTAGATTTTCAAATTCATTGTTTAATTTTACTTTTATCTGGAATTACTTCAGTTAGATTTATGGTTCCACCTGAAGATATAATGACCTGAAACATAATAAAGGAGGCTTCCCCACAATCTTGAGTCAGCTGCAATTTCATTTCTTTTCTTTTATTGCTGCCTGAGCAGAAAAGAAAAGCACAGCTTTAGCCTTCACTACTCAGAAGGTAACATAACTTGCCAGCTCTGGAAAAGGGAAAAAATGTCACCAAGGACATCTTCCAGAGCTCCCCAGGGCCTCTTACAACCCTGCCTGGAAGCTCTTTGCTATCCCCATAGCAGGCATCTGTCTCCAGTTCAAGGTGTATTCTGCCCCTCCACTGCGGACTAGTGTACCTGAACAGGGCTGGGGAAAGAGGCTGGAGGGATGCCTTCCCGAGCCACAGCAGAGGCAGAGCGTAGAAAGAGCTGAGGACGTGGAAGTTAATGGATGTTTAGTATGTGCGTAATTGCACAGTTCTCACCGTATCTCAGACAAAGATCCTTTTAGAGGATTGTTATTTCTATACTTGCACGTGTGTTACTGCGCTCCAGTCTGTAACAACCCATATCCTGTGAAAGAATACTATTTTGCAAATGACTTCTTAGCTTTTAAAAGAAAAGATTAGAACAAATAATACTCTTTCTTCCCAGCAGCCAAGAAATTGGTAATACAGGTCAATTTAATTTTACAGCAGATAATAGCCATTTCTTGGCTATGAAACAGTATGGGGCTTTAAACTCTGCATGCCAGCTTGGACCCTATTTTCCATGAATGAAGCACAGTTTTTGAAACCTTTTTGTAAAAGTGCTCTCTTCTGTTCTTTACTGAGGTGCCCAAGTTTACTAATTGGTGAAGCTATGAAGCTCTATTAGCAGTAGTAGTCTTCTTTTCAGTGCCCATCTTGATCTCCAGTGTCTGTCAAGAGTATGAACTCCTGTGTCAATAAACTAGGTCTGAACATCCTACATTAGAAGTAATTGTATTTTTTAGTCAACATGCTCTTAAGGTTAGATTAAAAATTAGTATAAATCATGATTTTAAGAATCATATCACTGATGAAAGCCAGCTAAAAATTTGCCCCACAAAAGACTGTATAAAGGAAATCTGTATTTCTGAAATTCACATGAAAAAAAATCAAGTTATTTCAAAATATTGTGACATTTAATTCATTAATAATTGATCTAGTATTAAAAAATAAACTTTTAATACAAGGAAAAAGGGCTAAATTTACTTAGGTAGTAGAACAAAAATTTCTGCCATAATCTGACAGCCTCAGAAAAGGAAATTCTGGATGAATGAATCAAGCACAGGGCAGTTATAAGTCAGCAGTATGAGGTAGTCAGGAGCAAATTTTGATTGAAACTTAGAAGAAGGTTCTGACTGTCAGAGTCATCAGGCTTTGAAAGAACCTTCAACAAGAAGAGTGGGAGCAAGTAATCTAATGACTTTAAAATACCTCTAGGATGACTATATGAAATGACTAAAATGCCATAGCCTGTGGCTGCCTGGAATTGGTTGCTCAGATCTCTTCCTGTTCTGTGTTTGCATATTGATTGACAGGCCTTGCTTAGTCTGTCAAATGACTTATTAGGAATTTACATTTATGTAAAGGAAACACAAGGAAAATGATGGTTTGCTACTCAACAAAGAGGGTAACCTATAGACTCATAATATAGTAAAAACAATACCTCTTTTGTATTAGACTTCAAGAAAAGATCAACTAGAAGCAGACACAATACCAGCAAAAAGGATTAAGATCTCACTTATTCCTCACACAGGAAGAGGAAAGGTTACATGGTGCTTAAATAACATAGATATTCTCAGATCATCTGTGCTGATAAACTTCATTCATCTTGGAGGACTTAGCTGATTAAAATAGACCCAGAAGGTTTAGAGGTCTTTGAAAAATTATGGAGGACAGATGAGATGCTGGGGGACTGAAAAAGAGCAAATGGATTGCTATTTTTAAAGAGGGAAAAAAGAATAGTCTGGTCTATTTAGTTTAAATCTCTCTATCCTAAATCCAACACTGTTCAATAATGGAAAAGAAGGTGCGCTTATTAAATTTGCAGACACCACAAAGCTGGAGAGACTAAATATCTTGGGAAGTGAGATTAAAATTCAGTTATGTGTTTTACAGATTGAAGAACGGTCTGGAAAAGAAAGGATGACTTTGCAATAGGGACAGGTGAAAAGTATTACAGACAGGCAGGTATACCCAACTGCACAAGTATGGAAGGGGATCAATTAATTAGGTAGTAATTATTCAGAAAAGGATCTCAGGGCTAAAGTGGAAAGTGATGAATTAGTAATGAATATGCCAACAACCTTACACTGTGAAAAAGGCAAATGACAGAACTGGGATATATGAACAACAGTACAACTGACAAGATAGCAGGCATTTTCCTTATGTTCTTTTCAGAATTAGTGACGGCTCAAGTAAGACTGTGTGTGTTCAGTTTTGAGTGCTCTACACCGAGCAAAGGGATGTGTTTGGAAATATTTCAGAATAAAAAGACTGATCTATAAAATATGATCTATGAGAAAAGATTGAAAAGGTTGGAATTGTTTAGCCAAAAAAAAAAAAAGAAGGGGGGGTGGAGGCTGAAGAGGGTTTTTCTAAATAGAAGAGTCTATTGTAAATAGGAGAAAAGAAACCCTATTCTTCATATCATATGATGAATACAATCAGAGATAAAGCAGTTAAACTAAAGTAAGAAAGGTTTTGTTCAGGCATCAGGAAAAAAGAAATTTTATTGGAAAGGATTAGGAACAGACTGTGCAGGAAGATTATGGAGTTTGCAGTATTGGAGGTCAGCTATGAAAATATATGTCAAGAATAACAAAGATATGGCTGATTCTGTTTTGGACAACAGGGATAGACTAGATGACCTCCAGAAGTTCCTTTCAACTTTGCCTTTCTGTGATTAATAATAAAAGATGCTGAGTGGTTTGAGTAATTTACAGAGAAACACTGGGACTCTTTAAATTTGAAAACTGGAAAAGCATTTGGGTTTTTTTTTGTTTTCCACTGATAGAGTCCAACCAAATCTAAAAAGCTTTAATTCTTCCAACAGATACAAAGGAAATATTTTACAATATATATCCAGGTAACTATTATATATATATATATATATATATATAAAGTTCCAATACTCCTATGGTAGCTGAAGAAAAGATGATCTTGCTCAGACAGTATCATTGGGTCTAATCCAGTGTGGTCAGAAAAGCTGACATGTCACAACTATGGATTTCGAATAAAAATTCAGTCTGTATAGACCTAATAGTAGGCCTTTATGGTGGCTGATTTAAAGAAATGTCAGTTTTTTAAACAAGTAAACTGACACATTAAGTGAAATGGCTAAAATAGTATTTTAGGCTGCCTGCACTATTTCTTACTTTCCCCCCCCCCCCCCCCCCTCAAAATGGATTTGACAAAATTAAATTGGATTAGTTCTTAATATCCTAAAATAAAAATGCTTAGAGTTACAGGATGTGTATGATCTTAATTCTGTAGAAGTCAGTCAGTTCTACATCTGATAAAGCCTTCAGTGATCTGGAGGCTCCCAGAGGCAGAACAGATACCAGGATTGTCCACACAGGGAAGTTACTGTTAGTAAGGTAACGTGCAAATTTACAGTCCATTAAGTTCACTGAAGTACTTCCATGTGTGGACACTCCTAAGAGCAAGGAACCATTTTCTACTTTAAGGCTAGACTGGCAGATGGACAGACAGGCAGAATGTGTACAGATGAATCTCATTTCTTTAGGCAGCCAAGCTAAAAGCAACTGGAAGGAAAGTACAGTGACTGGATTACTAGCTGCCAGAGATCAAGGGCAATATGATCAGGAACCACTTATTTCAAATCAAAATAGAAAGCAAATAGTTATTTCTTTTGTTGTTAAAGATTTAATGAACCGCTGACTAGCGTCACTCCTTGTTAAATCAATAAGGAAAATATTGAATCACTTTACCATTGCTAACTTGTGTTAGTAAATCGTGCACTCAGGCATTCATAGACTAGTCATGAAACACCAAAGGGATCATCTGAGACTTCTTCATAAGCACAAAATTTAGTGCATGTATAGTTAGCAATGTTCAGTTATCTTTAAGTGTCTTTCGTATTTCCCATAAAGAGCCTCACAAGTAGTGCTTTTTGCTTAATAACAAACTCCAATCTTATTCACTGGGTTCAACAGAAGCAGTGTTTAAAGGACCAGATATTAGCAAAGGTATTAACCTGATTTAAATTCAACATGAATATTAATTCATTTCCAATAAATGAGTTACATTATGTAGCTTCAATTAACTGAGCACAGGTTTCTTTGTTTGATGGCATATTAGGGTTACAGTCATAAATGACTGTTACGGGTTTTCAAATATCATGAAGGAAAATTACCATAGCAGGAAAGCAGTAAAACCATAAATTGCTAGAAGTTAGCACAGAGTGTTGCTTTGGCAGGTTGGGCGTTATGCCCAATGAGACTGAATGGCATAGAAATCTACTGCTTCTGATATGTGCTGGCAGCTGAGGGATTTAAGAGAATGCAGCAAGGGGGAAGGCTTGTGCAGGGAGAGGTGACGGGTTGCACAGACCAACTGAGGGCACAGATGCAGGATGAGCAATGAGTTACAGATACCCTTCAGCTCCTTTTCTCAGGGTGACTTTTACCCCCCCACTTCCTCACTATCCTGCCCCTTCACTTTTTTTTTTTTTGCCAAAACAGAAATTCACACTCACCCCACAGGAAAATATTCTTCTCTCAAAGTCCTTGCAGAAAATTGCTCCTGCCACACATGCCTTCTTGCAGAGTCAGTTTCTTTAAACTTGTGTTAAAATTCATAAATTCTGTAATCAGCAAAATTTGTTTCAGATCAATATCTTCCCTAGATCCTAGATTTCTCTACACCCAGATTTTGTTCTCTTGATACATACAGTCTAGATATTCAGTAGAGCATTTGGTACCTTTCTGATCATGCTGAGACTCCTCATAAGCAGCCTCTGCATCTCACCCTTCCTGTACTACACCTTCCCAGGCAATTATTTCTCCTTTACTGTTTCTCAAGTTCCTTCTTTCCCAGCTGGCAAGGTTCATATCTTTCATGAAGAAAATGCCTTTTCTTCTTCCCATTTACATCACTGCACAGTAATTTTTAATCAAGCGTTTCCAATCTTCCAATTCTCAATTAAATGAAATAATCACTAGTGCTAAGAATGTTCCCTGAAAGTTTAGAAATGATCGAGCACAGTATATGCAGGTTCTCATGTTCCCTTCCCACCCTTCAGACAAACAGATATGCCATGAAACAAGCTTAAAACCTGTCTGCCATGCTCATGAAATACTTTTGTACCTCCATGGTTTCTTGCTTTTAGGTGCTAGAAAAATGTGAGAAGCTTTACTGCCTTCAGTTGATAAATCTGCATTTAGGAAAATGTAGATTTAGAAATTTAAATGTGTCACATTTTCTACATGTACATAATTTTCCTATATCCATGATCTCAGTGGTTCATTTTTCATGGGTAGCTTTCATTAAATAAACATATTTCAGCATTCTTTCTACATTTATTTCCAATTTTCCATGTTTCTATATCATTATATTAGAAATGATAAATCACTAATATAATGGAATGAACAATGTTTTTGTTAAAAATGCATTGCTTTCACCTCTGTGAAGAATTTTTATATTCTAAAGTATGTGAATAGACCTAAAAAAAGACATTAAAAATACCATTTAAAGTGTAGAACTTGGAGCACAGAAAGAGAATTCAACCTTTCTTTTCTTTTTGAAAAACTAATGCATTTAATCAAAGGTTTAATTCTTTCTAAAGCTTCAATTTTCCCAACTTTTCAGAGCTGAAATGCTGTGAGCTACTGCTTTACGAACTTCCATTGACACAACAGCCAGTTAAAATAATGTCCTTTCACTTAACCACATTTAACTGAGATAAAGAAACACAAGATTTAACAGCTTCCAGCAGTGCCTAGTGATGGAGTGGCTAGTTCAGATTGCAACAGAAGGTCACAGGTTCATTCAAAGGGCATGGTGCACATAAACCTTCTCACATGGTAACAGCCCAGAAGTAGATTTGATTTGACTAGATGCAACTACACTGGAGTTACGGTTGATCATATCCACCCTGGATTTAGCTGAGAGCTAGAGTAACAGGAAGAGATCATGTACGAACTACTATAACAGTTTTCAGCAATCCTACTTTAGCCCATGAATGAAGACCAGAATACAGTAGACATCAGCAATATCCTTCTTCCAGACACATTGGAAGCAGACAGTTATTTAGCAAAAATTAATTATGAGTGGAAATAACTTTATAATCTTATAACTAGAAAATGTTGTAGGCATGATTTCACTCAGAGTTATCTCAATATCGTGTCCAAACCAAAGAGAGTAATAAGATAAAAGGTGTAAGGTCACAATGTTAAATACTATCACTGATTGTCGAGATATATTATGTAACCAAAAGACTGTGACTAGACACACTCTTCACTATTTTAGGCCAACAATGAGGAGGTAAGAATGAATGGGTAAGTCATTATTACAAGGCTCAGCTATTCCTTATAATGCTCAGGTTTTGGCCTGTGTGATGAATATTTCAGATACATCCTGCGATCTTTACATCCTTCACTGACAAGGAGACAAGATGCATTTTGCATCTGCTAAAGACTTCTGATTGGCACATATGTTGAAAGACTGGCCCAAGATTGAAAGACAGAGTGTTCTTCAAAAGCTCTACCCATGAAATATTTATTCTTTTTCATAGCAATGCATTTGATGACTATATGACATAAAGTGCCACTAATAGCTCTGGACAAAATTATATGCCTCTAAAGACTATTAAACTATTATTCTTGGAGGGTGGAAAAGGTTTTATTTGACACATATGATCACAATAGTATTAGCAAGGTTTTGTTTACAACCTACTCTGAAAAAAATGTGGTGCACTACCAAGTGCTTTTTGCACCGACAAATTCAAATCTGACAATCACAAATGGCAACAATGATATTGGTGATATATTTAGTAGGCACTTTATCTCACAATCTTTTGAATGAGCTGTTTATTAATTTTTAAAAACTTTAAATATTCAACTAAGGGCAAGTGAATACTAATGACACTGTTCAAAATACATTTTGTTTGTATCTAAGTGTGTATATTTTATAGAGTAAAGTCTTAGGCACATGAATCCCCAAATGTTATTTAAATGTCTGAAGTCAGCTGAAAAGCAAAGACACTCATACATACATAATGTCTAGCATGACAACCTGAAAATTATGTGAAAACAAAAAGGCTCCTTTGTAAAAGTCTAACTAAAATTTTCTGATAAAAAGACCTAGAAGGCTTTGCTGCATCACAGAAATCATTATCTTACGAATTTTACATGAAAATTTGTAGGGCCTTTGTATCTGTAAACATTATAAAATACTAAAAACCTTATAAAAACTTAGAAAACTTAAAAAATGCTGAAATACTAACAAGCTAAATGAATACAGTTATCATTCTGTAAACGACATTATCTCAATATCCATTTACAATCTTATGTGTTTCATAAACCTCCTGCTACTGCAAATCCCTCAGTTGTATTTGCCATTGAATTGCCTGTTTCTCATTATCAGTGGCTGTAGAAATGCAGTATGGTCATGCAACACTTTCTAAAGTGGACTAAAAATGCATTCTTGACAGTTCAGTTTATTTTTCCCTTCTGAAGGGGTAACTGCTGTGTTAAATACTTTCTTTTGCCAGAGCAGCCAGAAGAAGGGTGAAAAAAAATCAAGCCAAAGTAAATTAAGCAGTGGCATCATGCCCAAATCAATCACAGACATTACCTTTTAAATAGTGAGTTGAAACTAGCAGACTGTAGTTTAATAGTCGCATGAAGAATTTTTGTTTTGGAAAGTCACTTTGCTTATAAGATCTTTTAATATACTATAGGCAGTCATTCAAGCCTTGCATGTTGAGTGAAGTATACTGCTAATTATACATATATGCACTCTCATGAAAAAATAGAGGGCTGCATGAGTCTGCAATTGTAAAATGGTATGCAACCAGAAAAGGCTATGCCACAACATGAAGTGACAGCAAATATTGCTTCCTCGTGATTCAGATGTCATCTGAACAGGCTGCTAGATTTGCTGTGAATATTTTGTGAAAGAGACAACACTTACTACTGGCACATACTTTCCTCCTTTCAAAGTACTAAGAATCTCTTTTAGGTTATTAAAATTTCAGTCTAATGACTCTTAGGTGGTTTAATATTCATATTTGAGTAGTAAACATGGGTTGTTGTTTGGTTCTATGGATTGGAAATATGTTTCGATAATCATAAAGTTTGACATATATATCTCAAGTTGCTTTACTATTCTAATGTAAACTGATCAGCATGTATCAGCCACAATATTTTTTAGGCAGAACAATAAAGTAACTAATTTTCATCTTGCAAGGTTCTTGTAACAGTGTGTAAATGTCTTGAACAACTAAGCCTTAGTGTGCCTGCGAGTAGCTGTCTGTAGCCTTGGAAGGCAAAAGACATGCTGAAAAGGATGGACAGGAGAGTCTGTTCAGGAAGCCCTCTGTGAGTGAGTGGTAAGGAATGTGTGTTGATCCTTATGCCCCTTCCCTTCCCTTCCCTTCCCTTCCCTTCCCTTCCCTTCCCTTCCCTTCCCTTCCCTTCCCTTCCCTTCCCTTCCCTTCCCTTCCCTTCCCTTCCCTTCCCTTCCCTTCCCTTCCCTTCCCTTCCCTTCCCTTCCCTTCCCTTCCCTTCCCTTCCCTTCCTCCCCTTTCCTTTCCCCTTTCCTTTCCATGGTTTTTTGTTTTTTTTTTTTTTTTTTTTTTTTTTTTCTTTTCAAAGAGGAAAAAGGAATTAACAGAATCTGTTAGCAAGCAAAAACAGTGCGGCTAGCAGGATCATTAGCATCTTGGATAAGGTCTCGTTACCCAGATGGATAGGGGACCAAGCCATGAAACTTGAGATTTGCAAACTGTGAGTGAGGTTTTACTGCAGGAGGTAGGAAGCAGCCAGCTGGCCTACCACTTGCTTCACCAAGAAACCAAACAGAAGAGTAAACAGTTATGGTTCCATGGTGGGGATGGAATAATTAGATATTATATGTTGCAGTGTTTCCCTGCTGTTCTTTTTGTTTCTCCTTTCAATAAAGTACTCTTGGCTAAGCCATCTGATTCATATTTGCAAGGAGAGAAAATTAGCTGACTGAGCAACAGAAAGACTTTTAATTTTCCCAATTTTCTGTGTAGGAACACAAAAATGACTGTGTTCACAGTTTATTACTCCTGAAATTTGAGACTGGCTGTTGTTGTGGCTGCTAATCATGCAGCTAAGTGGGTGACAGGGCTGGTCTGAATGCTGGTCATGAATGATTGTCATAGACAACCAGGTGAAATTCAGATAGCTGTATCAATTGTAAAACCATGCAAGTACCTGAAAATACCTATGTAACAAGTAATGTCCATTGATGACAGTACGGTACAGCATGACTTCTGGTGGCTGTTTCCTTTTTTACACATAAACACATGCTATAATGTCTCATTTAAAAATTATCTCATGGAATTTAAGATATGTATACTGTATCACCTTTTCAATTGCATCAATTCTTTACTTTTTTACCAAGTGGAATTCTCTGACAAATATCAAGGTTTGTAAATCTCTATAATGCTCTTAAATCCACTTGTATCTCTAGCTACCTATCATTTATTTAGTTGGTCACTGGTCTGGGATGTTACAGAATTTTCATGAGAAAAACATAGTATGTCTACATATTATAAACATCTAAATATATGTGCTACTAATAAATGTTCATTACATAACATGTAATATCTAATCTATTGATGCTGGTAACTGTTATGATATATAGTATATATTATAACTAGTACACCCTGCTTTTTGGATTTCTGGGTGCATGTTCAGCACTTCAGCAATCCTTTTTTATTTAATTTCTTATATTGCTTCAGTTCTTCTATTTATATTGCCAGAGGAGCAACGTAAGTGACATTGCAGACTCCAAAGTCAATGGAAGATTTTCACTCCCATTGTGATAATTGCTCAGACATTTTTACGTTGCATAGATGATTCATTTCTGTGATAGCTTCAGGATTCAGAGCTGGCAGCAGAACCACAGTACTGGTGAAAACATCTGAATTAAACAAAACTGAAAAGAAAGAAATTCTACTTCATGGTGCTGTGCTTTAGGATTATAGCAAATGGGATCAAACATTTTACCCAAGTTTTAATCAATTTTACAAAATGATGCTTTATCTTGGAGAAGGAACATTGTGCTGCCTACTTTTCTTGAACATTCTGTGCATTGCTTGACACACTTCTTTTCTAAACATCCTTCCTGATGTTTGTTTTGGACTGCATGATGGATGAAAGCCCCATGGTAGAAACTTAATCCAATGTTGTGCTCGCTGATCTAGGAGGCACTTCATAATAGCCAAAGACATCTACTAGCATATGTATTAAGGGGTCATTGCTTCACCTGTTGTCAAAGGCTATCTGCGTCAGCAGCAATTAAAGCAGCCCAACAGAAGGAAAACTGCAAAGTCAAACTGTTGGTGCTCAGGACCTAATGTCTGCATTAGGCATTTCATGGAAGAGGCAGTTCTCGGGACTAGCCGTAGACTAGTTCTGTGGACTGAATGTCCATTACAACAGGGTTGCCTCAGGTACGCTTTAGTGCATCTTCTAGCTTAGTTTTAATCCATCTGGGGCAGTCTGAATAGCTACAGAATATGAATCGTTTTAATCCATCTGGGGCAGTCTGAATAGCTACTGAATATGAATCAAATCTGAACAGAGTGCAGGACTGATCAGGAGATTTAATTCAAAAGCACACATCCCGATCTCAATAAAAGTACTAATATAGAGGACCTCAAAGAAGACTATATAATCTCATGGTCTCCTTCAGTTTTCACTGCTTTTGCTCACTTGGCTTGCAAGAATAAGAACACTTTTTTTCTTCTGTATATTATGCCTAAAAATCTCTATATAGTCTTTGCTTGAATCGTCTATTGCTGATTACCTCTGGACTGCTCGACTGAGTTTTTCCTGGCTCTAGTCACAATACCAGACTGACTGTACTAATAAAGTGCAGCTGCTTGATTTCTGAGTAGCTTCTTGGAGACTGGCCAGAATGCAGAAAACCACTGGTTACTTCCAGGTGAAATTCATTTTCCAAGACCTGATTCACGTTTCATTCAGGTCAACAAAAGGTCTCTAGCAAGACTTGGATAGGCACATTTAATTACCAAAAATGCTCATTTTTCAGCTAGTTCACCTCTTTGGCTCACTCAAACCACTGGAACAAGCCTGTAGGAGAGGAGTGCCCATGCTACGGTCTGCATACTCCATTTGACTTTCCAGAACAGTCTGCTCCACAGCCCATTCTTGGGCATCCTCCTCCCTGAGATCTTCTAACCGTGGACAATGAGAGGGCCACGTGTTTTTCACAAACATCTTACATTTCATTTCTCATTATGAGACAAAATGCCCATTTACTGCATAACTGTCCTGTCCTATAAGATGTGTGCACCAGGCTACACAATGACAGGGGACAGGATTTTGACTCTAAGCAAAGGTTGGGCACCAATTGTCTAGGAGATCAACTGAACAGAATTGGAAGGTAAAACTCTTCTGGTAAGTCACCTATTTCAGTGTAGTCTTCTCTCCTAAAATTCTATTTTTGAGTCATAGTAGTCCTATTTACAATAAGATTGCAAGTTTCTTTGTTTCTTTTGCACTTATTAAGCCACAAACACTGCCAGTAGCCATTTTTTTTGTCTCTTCCTTCTGTGATGGACTTTCTTCTTTCTCTTCCTTCTTTCTTCTCTTGCCTTGCTTTTTAATGCCAGTACATAATACAATATCAGCCCCGAGAAAGGCATGTGCAAATTAAGAGATGCATCCAATGGTATGATTATATATACTTTTTGCTTTGGCAAAAAAATATTATTGCTTTCTTTCTAAAGCACACGCCCTTCATAATATCTAATTAACATTTTCCCCTTTCATGGAAGAATAATGGGTTACAATTTAAGTCTCAGTCAATATTTATTGTGAGTGATACTATATTAATGATAAAATCAGTCATCTCTTTTAAAGTCAGCTATCCTTATTGAAATATTTGAGTTCCCTTTACATGAAATGAATAGTGACAACCAAGTCCCCAGTGGATTGCAAAGAGCCTCCAGAATTTCCTCCAGTCCCTTAAAGGCTTCTTATTTTCCTTTCTTTTCTTTTTGGCAGGGATTTATAAGGTGAAAAGAGCTGTCATGATATCACAACTGTGTTTATGATGGAAATGTCTTTTCAAAGAATATGTTCATAAAGCTTTAGACACATCCACTGTTACCCAGATTTTTGCTCTTTCTATAGACAAATCCCCTTGATTGTGGACCCTTATTCTCACTTTGGATTTAATAATCTGTTTTGTTTTACAGGAAAGCAACAAGAATGAGGTTATGTACATCAAAATTAATTCTCGTAATTTAGCTAAGAATTAATCCATTAATTGCTTTGAAGATTACTTTGAAGATCAAAGCCTCATACTGGCATCAGAAGCTTACTGAAAGCCAGTAGAGAACATAAGCATGGGCTTTATGTGCACAGATGCAATGGACAAAGTGCTCAAATATCTTCTGTATCTGCCTATGACTGTACGATAAGCTTCTGATACAGTGAGTTTCAATAATCCAATTCAAGGATAACAGATGCATAGCTCAGAATGTCCAGTTCTTCATTCAGAAGCAAGAGAGACATTTTCTAGCAAGCTGGAAGGAAAAGGAGGTGTTTTGAGATCTATAAGAATCTTATTATTAAAGTGCTCTAAAAGTCCAATTAGATCTTGAAATGACTAGGGACTTTAACTCCTAACAAATTTTCCTTTCTGATTGGCATCACTTTTCTCTTCCCTGATTTCCATTACGCTAGTGAATCTTTATGCAACATCTGAGTTTTTCCTCAGTGTACTGTATTTTGGGTTTCTCCACAGAAAATGAGACACATAATTGAGTTTCAGACAAAAAAAACCCAAATGAAAAAGAAGTTTTTGCTCCATGGTCTGTTCTTAGATTTGTTCCCATGTGTTCTCAGAAACCTCCAAAGAGGCGAAACTTGGAATTGCATATATATGTAATTTTTGATGATTATAGATTTTCTGTGCCCAATGTAATGAGCCAGATAGCTTATGACTGTTTATATCACTGAACACTTGAATAAACTACTTCACTGCCTTTCTTCCTCACTGTCAGATATCAGGTTAGATGTGGAGCCAAAGGAGGGTTCAAAAAAAGGTGAGAGCATACATGAAGAATAGAATCTACTTTTTCACTTTGATTTATTTTTATGTTCCAACCCTCTAACTACACAGAATGATTATGCTGAGCTTTTTAGAAAAGAGCTACATCCCCAGAAGATTTCCAGATAAGATATTTCAATTAAAATTTGTACCATATTTACATTTAGAGAAATTCGAAAACAAATTCATTTAAGTAAGGAAGTCATAATTCCAGAATTTTCCTATCATCCATGTAAAAATGTTAGCTATACAGACCAAAACTGAAGCTTTGTATGAAAAGAAAATTCATTACTGAAGACAAAATACCAATATTTTGTGGCAAAAGAGGATGTATAAGCTACTTATAGTTCTTTGCTCTAAGAAAATTGTATATGCTTGATTATATTTCTTCTTTCTTTGTATTTAAAAAGATGTAATAAGGACATTTTATTTGTAATAAATTTGAAGTAACCAATATTATTAAGCAAAATTTAAATACATTATTGAAATTATTTTTAATTTATAATAAATACAAATCATATGAAAGTGGTTTAAACTGACTGGGAAATCATTTAGGAATAAGCTTGACATTCAGGGAAACGGTTACTTATTCATACATCCACTAATGGAATTATGACAATTAAAAAAATTTCTTTGCTACTTGATTACATTATATGTATGTTTATCTTAACTAGTTATTTCTTTTGGCCATCTGTTGTCTGCCATATCTATCTTATGATAAATATATAGAAAAGATGTCATGCCTTGCTGTGCAGCTGCAGAAGTTTCTAACCGAGGAGCAACTTTGTTTCTTGTGCAATTTCTGGATATCTTTCATACCTTTTTATTAGTACAAACTGCTAAAGCAAAAGGAATTTTGATATCTGTGATAGAATTTTCTTCCTTAAAATAAAAAAAATGTTTTTCTCCAAAGCTAATTCTGAAGATCAGCTGCAGAGGGTCCAGTTCAAGTGACAGGTAAGAAGACAATGAGGCCTTAAATCCCCCTTCCCTCCATTTGAAAGAAAATCTTTACATGGGGTATTTATCCACGATTTCATATGTAGGTAATCCTTTGCAAATGGTGAAGAACTAGAAATTAGAAAAATAGTAAGCAATAATACCACTGAGAGTCATTTACTTGGGCTTCACTACCTAAAATCTCTACAATTATTAAACAAGTTGGAAATAAATAATGAAACACTACATTGTCTCTGCAAAAATGTACAAATTATATTTCCTGCTACAGAAATTGTTTGAGAGATATAAAAGACCATTATGTCATGATTCAGCAATAATTTACTTGCGATTTAATAGCAAATTACATTCATACACTATCATTTATTGCCAATTGGATAGGAAAAAAAATAGAGATTCTCTGCATCCAGAGAGAGATTTTACATTTGGCACATTGGCTGTTTCTTAAATTAACGTGTTTTACCAAGTTTTCCTATGAGTATGTGGTAGCTCAGTGATCTTCTAACTACTCTGGACTGCCTCAGGACACGTGGTCTTTCAATGTTTCCATTCATGCACATCAGGTGATGCCGAACAAGGCTGTAATGCTCTTCAGAAGAAGTTTTCTAGGAAGAGTTATGCCATACCAAAAAGCATTTGATAAAACTTCGATTCATGCTGCAAAGTGTGGACATTGATTTGAAATAAATTGTGGCTGCTGATCAGTCAATGACCATTTCCATAATCATCATGCCATCAGCAATTTATCAAGGTAGTGTGCCTGATGTCACACAGCCTGGGTAACTGAGGGACGGAAGCACAAGCTGTGACTTTAAAATGTATTTCTAAGAATATTTTAAAATATTTCCAACAGTAAAATAATTTATATGATGCTCTAAGCAAATAAAGATCAGCCAGGGCTGTAATACAGTACTTTTGACAAAAATTTTCCCTAGAAAAAGGTGACAATTTTATCCTTGGAACATTTAAATGAAAATTTTCTTATCAGATGGTTCAGCATAATTTGCCAGTATGCTCTGGAACAAAATAACTTGCTGGGTAAAGCAATCTGTCAAAGAAACTCATATAAACTCTTCTAGACCCTTCAAAAAAATGTGTATTTCCTCTTTCTGTGTTATTAAATATCAACTGTAGCTCAGTGATTTTTGGTTTGCTTTTTATTTTTTTTAGCACAGTAGAAAGACACCATATATAAAAGCATCTAGTATTTGAAAAATGTTCTATAACGACATGCCTTTTCCTATACACAAAACATTAATGACAAAATGAAATCTAAATTGCCACAGTTACCTTTATGTCAGGCATAAGTAAAAGGCTAAAACATATACACATACAACATGGATATGAACTAAGTCCTGAAGAACTCTTTTTGGTATTCACAACATCTAATTTATGCATTTAACTTTAGGTTTCTAAATTGGGAGCCAAGTTCTGCAGGCAGCCAGTGGAAAGAGACAGGCTGTGCCACCATACAGCGTAGAGCATGAGTGCTTGAATCAGCTCCTAGAGCAGCCTCCCTCTCTCCACTGACTATGGAAAGAACTTAGTGAGACTAACTTACACATACACCTTAAATTAGATACCTAAAGCAGATGGACTGAACACCTGTCTTTGTTTTCCACAGAATTTTTATGACATTTGGCTTTGAGGAAGATCTTT